>NW_028270155.1:24494411-24803845 GCF_037043375.1 Chiloscyllium plagiosum | reverse complement strand
CTACCCCATCTTTTTGTTACTCTTACCAAAGTGAATCACCTCACACTTATCTACATTGAACTCCATTTGCCACCTTTCTGCCCAGCTCTGCAGCTTATCTATATCCCGCTGTAACCTGACACATCCTTCCTCACCGTCAACAACTCCACCGACTTTCGTATCATCCGCAAACTTGCTCACCCAACCTTCTAGCCCCTCCTCCAGGTCATTTATAAAAATGACAAACAGCAATGGTCCCAAAACAGATCCTTGCGGAACACCGCTAGTAACTGCACTCCAAGATGAACCTTTACCATCAACTACTACCCTCTGTCTTCTTCCAGCCAGCCAATTCCTAATCCAAACCTCCAACTCACCCTCAATGCCATACCTCTGTATTTTTTGCAGTAGCCTACCATGGGGAACCTTATCAAACGCCTTACTAAAATCCATATACACCACATCTACCGCTTTACCCTCGTCCACCTCCTTAGTCACCTTCTCAAAGGATTCAATAAGGTTTGTGAGGCACGACCTGCCCTTCACAAAACCATGCTGACTATCCTTGATCACATTATTCCTATCCAGATGTTCATAAATCCTATCCCTTACAATTCTCTCTAAGACTTTGCCCACAACAGAAGTGAGACTCACCGGCCTATAGTTACTAGGGTTATCCCTACTCCCCTTCTTGAAGAAGGGAACCACATTTGCTATCCTCCAGTCTTCTGGCACGATTCCTGTAGACAACGAGGACATAACAATCAAGGCCAATGGCTCTGCAATCTCCTCCCTTGCTTCCCAGAGAATCCTAGGATAAATGCCATCAGGCCCAGGGGACTTATCTATTTTCACCCTTTCCAGAATTTCCAACATCTCTTCCCTACATACCTCAAAGCCGTCCATTCTAATTAACTGTGACTCAGTATTCACATTGGCAACAATGTTCTGTTCCTGAGTGAATACTGAAGAGAAGTATTCATTCAGTGTCTCCCCAATCTCTTCAGCCTCCACACACAACTTCCCACTACTATCCTTGACTGGACCTATTCCTACCCTAGTCATTCTTTTATTACTGACATACCTATAGAAAGCCTTAGGGTTTTCCCTAATCCTACCAACTAAGGACCTTTCATGTCCCCTCCTTGCTGCTCTTAGTTCTCTCTTCAGGTCCTTCCTGGCTACCTTATAACTCTCAATCGCCCCAATTGAACCTTCACGCCTCATCTTTACATAGGCCGCCCTCTTCCATTTAACAAGGGATTCCAATTCCTTATTAAACCACGGCTCCCTCACACCACCCTTTTCTCCCTGCCTGACAGGTACATACTTATCAAGGACACTCAATAGTTGCTCCTTGAACAAGCTCCACATATCTATTGCGCCCTTGCCTTGAAGCCTACTTTTCCAAGCCACGCATCCTAAGTCGTGCCTCACCGCATCATAATTTCCCTGCCCCCAGCTATAACTCTTGCCCTGCAGTGCACACTTATCCCTCTCCATCACTAGAGTAAAAGTCCCCGAATTGTGGTCACTGTCCCCAAAGTGCTCATCTACCTCCAATTCTAACACCTGGCCTGGTTCGTTACCCAGAACCAAATCCAGTATGGCCTCACCTCTTGTTGGCCTGTCTACATATTGTGTCAGGAAACCCTCCTGCATACATTGGACAAACACCGACCCATCTAACGAACTCGAGCTATAGCTTTCCCAGTCAATATCTGGAAAGTTAAAGTCCGCCATAACAACCACCCTATTACTTTCACACTTCTCCTGAATCATCCTCACAATCCTTTCTTCTACGTCTCTAGGACTATTAGGAGGCCTCGAGAAACCTCCTAACAGGGTGACCTCGCCTTTCCTATTCCTAACCTCAGCCCAAACTACCTCAGATGGCGAGTTTTCATCCAACGTCCTTTCCACCGCTATAATGCTATCTTTGACAAGCAATGCCACACCTCCCCCTCTTTTACCCCCACCTCTGACCCTACTAAAATATTTAAACCCTGCAACAGCCAATCCTGTCCCTGTTATACCCATGTCTCCGTAATAGCCACAAAATCGAAATCCCAGGTACCAACTCACGCTGCAAGTTCACCTACCTTATTTCGTATACTTCTTGCATTGAAGTATACACACTTCAAGCCACTTTCCTGTTTACAGGCACCCTCCTTTGAGATTGATGCCGTGTTCCTAACCTCCCTACACTCCAGGTCCTGCACCCTAAAGCTACAGTCTAGGTTCCCATGCCTCTGCAGAGTTATTTTAACCCTCCCCCCCCTCCCCCCACCAGAGCACTAGCAAACCTCCCCCCAAGGATACTGATGCCCCTCAGGTTCAGGTGTAGACCATCCTGTTTATAGAGGTCCCCACCTTCCCCAGAAAGAACCCCAGTTATCCAGATACCGGAATCCCTCCCTCCTGCACCATCCCTGTAGCCACGCATTTAACTGTTCTCTCTCCCTATTCCTCGACTCTCTATCACGTGGCACGGGTAACAAACCAGAGACAACAACTCTGTTCTAACTCTGAGCTTCCAACCTAGCTCCCTGAAAACCTGCCTAACATCCTCAGCCCTCCTCCTACCTATGTCATTGGTGCCAATGTGGACCACGACTTTGGGCTGCTCCCCCTCCCTCTTAAGGACCCAGAAACACGATCAGAGATGTCACGTACCCTTTCACCTGGGAGGCAACATACCAAACGTGAGTCTCTCTCGCCCCCACAAAACCGCCTATCTGTGCCCCGAACTATCGAATCCCCAATAACTATTGCTCTGCTCTTCTCCACCCTTCCCTTCTGAGCAACGGGGACAGGCTCCGTGCCAGAGGCCTGAGCCCCATTACTTACCCCTGGTAAGTCCCCCCCCCCCCACAAGTATCCAAAACAGTATACTTGTTCTTGAGGGGAACGGCCGCAGGGGGTCCCTGCACTAGCTGCTTCCTCCCAGTCCCCCTCACTGTCACCCATCTGTCTGCAATCTTTGGAGTTACTACTTCCCTAAAGCTCCGATCTACGACCCCCTCTGCCTACTGAATGATCCTAAGTTCATCCAACTCCTGCACGCTTTTATAGGGGAAAAAACCTACCCAGGTAAGTTTGCGCTACACCAGCTTCCGGGTCCCGGCTGCCCCTCTGGTCGTCGTCACTTCCCCCTGCTGCTCCCGCTCTTTCTGTGAAGAGAGAAAAAAACACCGCTGCCCGCTACCGGTAAGTAATTTTAAAACAAACTGTCTTACCTTAGCTGTAGCCTTCCGGGTTCTTTTAAACTCAGCTGCTGCTCGCACTCAAAATCAATGTTCAGAGTCTTTTGCATTTTCTAGTTTATCCTTAGACAGAGGCTTTCTCACTCTCTGTAACACAACTCTGAACTATGATCTGTGTTATACCGAATCCATCCGTGATACGATGTCTGTGTCCTTTCTACTCCTGTCTGAGTCTCGATCACATCTTTCTCTTTGCAGATGTCAGAGTAGTGTCATACTTTACATCGTCATCATGAATGCATTTATGTTCCATTATACTGCAAGCTCCAGCCTTCCCCATTTGATGCTGACCATTACCAGTATGCAAATATGAGCAGGTACTTGGTCATATGTTCCTTTGGACGTGTGTCCTCTTGGCAAACATTCTCCAGCACATCAAAGCTTGTTCCAAGGAAAGTGACTGTGCACCTCAGTTCAGAGAGCACCAGCCTCACCATATCATCAGGCCACATTCGGGGCAGTTTTTATATCCAGCATATCATGTTGGAGCTCATCGACACCTTCCATTGTAACTCTGCTGCCAGATGCTTCACATGCAGGGACCGGCACCAATTCTTTCATTGCTACATGGGTGCATCTGAGTCCTTAACTGGCTTCCTTAGTGCTCTCACACTTAGTATCTACTTGGATGCTCACACCATTTCTGTCTTGCCTTTTTGTGAGACTCATAACTGGGCAGCTTCTCATGTTTTGTAGCAGTGAACGGTAAAGGGAGACAACGGTCAGCCAGCAAATGTGGTGGAGCTCCTCAATGAGTGAGTAGGAAACACAAAGGGTAGGAGGGGCTAGTACTTTAGGGCAGCTGAGAGCCCTTAGGGAAGATGCTAGATGCAATAATCAGTGTGGTAGTCCGTGAGCCTTAGTGGGAGGTGGGTGTAATGGCATAGTTACAGTGAAAGTGCAGTAGCAGAGAGAAGATGGTAACACTTTCCCTTGGGGAGAGCAGAAGGTTGGTAATCTTCTTGTGGCATTGCTACATGTTCCTCCAGACTGTGGACAATACACTGACGTGGGTGGTCAGGCTGTCAGTATTTGATACAGTGCACAGCTGGGATTTAAATTTGGTAGCTGTAGTGTGAGTGCCACATGGTCCCCACACCAGTGAGCATTTCACCATTGCTGAGCACAACCATATAAATGTGGTACATACTTAATAAAGGGAGCAGCAAAAGATTGAGAGAGAACTCACTTGAGCTCATGGAGAAAAAACTTTCTGTGGAACTTTCTGAAATTGACACCTTGCCAATGTCTTTGTAAATTTTAGCCTTTTGGTTCTGACTCTGTTGGAAGCATTATATCATTCTTCAGCTTATTATTGCTTACAAACAAAAACATCAGACACGCTAACACATGAGGGTAGTGCAGTTGATGTGGACTTCAGTAAAGTCTTTGCCAAGGTCCCACATTGAAGGCTGGTCGACAGGGTAAGAGCCTATGGGATCCAAGACAAGTTGGCAAATTGGATCCACAATTAGCTTCCAAACAGGATGCAAAGGGTGATAGTGGAGGGTTGTTGTTATAATTAGAAGCCTCTGGCCAGCAGTGTACTAGAGGGATTGATGCTGGGACCCTTTCTTTTATGTACATTGGATGTGAATTCAGAAGGTATGATTAGAAAGTTTGCAGATGACATGAAAATTGGTGGCGATGTTGAGAGGAGGATGATCTCAGGGTACAACCTGATATTGATCAAATGGTAAATTGGCAGGGCAATGGCAGATGGAATTTAATCCTGATAAGTGTGAGGTGATGCATCTTGGGAGATCTAATAAGGGAACTACTTACCCAATGAATGGTAAGTCCCAAAGGAGTACTGCAAAACAAAGGGACCTTGGTGCACACATCGATAGATCCCTGAAGGTGTCCATGCAGTTAGACAGAGTGATGAAGAAGGCATGCAAGATGCTTGTCTTCATTAGCTGGGGTGTGGAAATTAGGAGCAAGCAAGTCTTGTTAAACATTAGAAGACATTGATTCGGCCACAGATGGAATACAGTGTGCAGTTCTGGTTGCCACACAAATAGAAGGATGTGGTTGCACTGGAGAGGTGCAGTGGAGGTGCACCAGGATGCTGTTCGGGATGAAAAGTCTGTTATGAGGGGCACTGAATAGGTTGGGATGTGTATAAAACTAGAGGATATTAATTTAAGGTGAACAGTAAGTGGTTTAGAGGAGAGCTGAAAAAATAAAATGTACCCTGAGCGTGATTATAAAAAATGGAATATGTTGCTGAGAGGGTGGTGATGACAGGTACTCTTGTAACATTTAAGAAGCATCTGGATGAGATGCCAGGGCACAGTGGACTATGAACCAAGTGCAGGAAAATGGGATTAGTTTAGTTTGCAATTTGTTGGTTGGCAAAAACATGGTGGGCTGAAGAGCCTGCTTCTATGCTGTATGACTCTATAATAGCAGACTTCCAATTGCACTTGATCATATCTATACAACTGGGAAAATTCTTCGCTCTGTACGTACTCTGACTGCATCACCTTGGTAACTTCAGACACAGGTATAATTGATAACTTCTTTGAAATGAACAAGCGATAGATGGAAATGGAAAAAAAAAACGATTAACTGGAAACCCTGGCTTTTAAGAGAGACAAAACAACTAAATGCGTTTTCTAAAGCACTTTTTACATAGTAAAATGTCTCAGCTCCTCACAGGAGCATTAATAAACAAAGTTCAACACTGACTCATGCAAGGAAATGTTGGATAAAAGGAGAGTTGTATTTGTATTGTAGTATTCATGTCTATAAGGGTGTTCCCAAGCCAATAGTTGCCTCGTTGTTAAGTGTATTGTAATTTCGAAAATGTGCAGTAGATTTCTACACACCAATGTGCCACAAACAGCAGTAAGCTCATGACTAGAGAATCTGTTCCTGGTAATATTGATTGAATGATTAACACTGGCCAAGACTTTGGAAATAAAATACCTGATTTTTGTTCAAAAGATTGCTGTCGGCTTTATACATTCACCTAAGGAAGTTTGATACGGCCTTGATTTAGCCTCGTGATATTTTCCCAAAGACTTCTCCTGGTTCCTTACGGCGTTTGCTGCCTCCTACCTGTATGTGGTACAAGGTGTAGGTTATTTGAAATAGTTCTTTAATAATCAAAGTTTGACACTGGCTCATGTAAGGAAATCTTGGAAAAAAGGGAAGACTAGCATTTTGTACAGAATTGTACAGTGGTATTCATGTCTGCAGGATGATCCCAGTTTAGTCTTGATTGTAATGTAGGAAAGATAGAGCAGATTTTTGCATAGCCATTAGCTACAAACAGCTGTATGCTCATGACGAGAGATAGCAAAGCCTCCCTTTTGTCTTTGCTTTTTCTATCTAGTGATTACTAATAGAGGACACAGTAATGTACAGTTTCTGCAGAAGCAACACTGGGTGGGAATAAGAAATAGCAACAACAGCTGGGAATTGTCTATAGGCCCTTAAGAGCTACCACACTGCAGGTCAAAGTTTAAATTGGGATAAAATGGAGGCATATAAAAAGGATACCGGAATTGTTATGGGTAATTTTGAATGGGTAGGGTCTGATGGAATTTTATGTGCTTCATGCTGGGCTGAGCAGTGTAGATGCAGGGAGAATGGTTTTGTTATTTTTTGAGAAATCTGCAGCCGTAGTCTCCGGATATGGGGTAGACTGTTTACTACTGAGATGATGAAATATTTCTTCACTCTCAGAACTTGTGGAAATCTCTACCACAGGCTACGGGGGGCAAATCACATAGTATATTCAAGAAAGAAATCAATATGATTTTAGATTTTAAAGACATCAAGCAAGTGTTGTGGGCAAATCACCACAAGCTCCCATTTGATTTGGCTACTGAAATGATGATTTTGAACTTCATTGCATTTTGCAACCAAACTGAGACCCCTCAAGTGAGCAAGTTAAGCCTCACAACTCAACTTGGCTATTATCCAATTAATGCTGGAATTGAGCTACAACTCCAACGAACAGTGTCTGTCCCTGTCCAGGGTTTGATCCTTGCATTGTGTTGTTCTTTGAAGTTCTGGCAAAGAAGAGTTCTAGTGTTGAATTCTTAGACAGTTGATTTTTGTTTGTCCTTCAGCTCGATGGTGTGATATTATTGATGATTCTTCAGATTCTTTCCTCCATAATTTTGCACGTCTGCAGCTTTCTGCCTTATTAGAAGTAGCTTCCCTGTTCCTTGTTAACATTTGGAATTGACTGTCTGTTTGAAAACACAGCTTTCTCATAAATAACTCCTTAAATTCTTCGGCAGGGCAATCAGTTGTCCTTGTGGCATAAAGCAGCCGGTTATAAAACAGATGTCAATTCTATTCATGTAGCTTTGACTCCTTTTTCCCATGCATAGCTAATTGCTTTCAATTCCTGTATAAGTTTGGCCTTGTCCTTTTTAGTAGTTTATTCAAGACAGAGTTATTGCTGCTGCTTTTAATTTATGAAGAGTTATTAAAATTCTGAAATTTACACCATCATGGATATAGTCTTCGAGGAGAAAGTGAGGACTGCTGATGCTGGAGATCAGAGCTGAAAATGTGTTGCTGGAAAAGCGCAGCAGGTCCTGAAGAAGGGCTCATGCCCGAAATGTCGATTCTCCTGCTCCTTGGATGCTGCCTGACCTGCTGCGCTTTTCCAGCAACACATTTTCAGCACCATCATGGATATGTGAAGAAAGTGGGACTTTGACATTGAGATGAAGGATCAGCCATGGTCCTGCTGAATGAAAGCAGCTTGAAGTGCTGAATAACTATTCTGGCTCCGACTTTCTATGTTTCACAGGGTCTGCATATTGACTGGACAAATCATGGTGACATGGAAGACGAATTTCTAGACTGCATCATAGATTGCATCTTAGATCAGTACATTGTAGACCTCATGTAGGAACAGCTATTTTAGATCGAGTAATATTTAATGAGGTAGGATGAATAAGAAATTATTGTTAAGAATCCTCCAGGAGGGAGCGATCATAATGCAGTAGAATTTCAGCTTGAAGAAGAGCAACTTTGGTCATAAACTAATGTCCTCAACTTAAATAATTACAGTGGGGTTCAGAAAATATTGTCCAAAACAGGCTGGAGAAATAGGCTAAGGGGAAAATCAGTAGATGAGCAGAGACAGACATTTAAGAAGATAATTCATACCACTCATTAAAAGGTTATTCCAGTCAAAAGGAAATACCTGATGAGAAGCATAACTCTCCCATCAATAAAGGTTGAGTATCCAATCTAAAATTAAGGCAGAAAAAAAATGGCAAAAATTAGTGGCTGACCAGATGATTGTGTTTTAGGAACCAGCAGCACGTGACTCAAGCTTTAAAGGGGTAAAAATTGGTGTAGAAAATAAATTTGCAACATGTATAAAAACAGCAAAAGCTTCAATAGCTTTACATAAATAAATAATAACTAAAGTAAGTGTGGGACCTCTTGAGGATGCAACTGTAGAAGTGACAATGGGAACGGGGAAGTGATGTAATTTAAACCAATATTTTGGGTCAGCTACAAATATGCCAACGATAACTGATGAGCAAAGACACAAATGGTGGGGAATGTTTTGTAACAGTCTCTATCATAAGGAGCAAAGTATTTGACTAACAAATTCAGATAGGTCAGCAGGACTTGATGGTTTAGATCCATGGGTTTTAAAGGTAGTGGTTACAAAGTTTGTAGGGACATTAGTTGCAATATTCCAGAACTCATTGGATTCTGGAATGGTCCCAGCAGTTGGAAAACTGTTAATATGATGTCCCTGTCCAAGAAGGAATGGAGGCAAAATGCAGGAAACTATAGGCGAGTTAGTCATCTGTTATTGGGAATATAGTTGAATCCATTATTAAGGAAGAAATAGCAGCACATTTAGAGACAGTTTAATGCAATTTAACAGTTGCCATGATTTTATGGAATTGAAATAATGTTTGATGAATTTATTTGAGGATCTAACAAGCACAGTTGATAAAGAGGAATCAATAGTTGTAGTGTATTTGTACTTCAGAAAGTCTTTGAGAAGGCACTCCATAAAAAGATATTATACAAGATAGGAAGGAGCTCACTATATTGGAAGTGATGTGTTAGCATAGATTGAGTATTAGTTAAAACACAAAGTACATTCAGATTAATAGATTTTTTTTCAGGTTGAGGAGAGATGGTTAAAACCATTGCAATGCCAGAAGGATTGGTCCTAGGGCCTCAATTATTTAAGCTGAAAATGTGTTGCTGGAAAAGCGCAGCAGGTCAGGCAGCATCCAGGGAACAGGAGAATCGATGTTTCGGGCATAAGCCCTCATCCAGGAATGAGGAAAGTTTGTCCAGCAGGCTAAGATAAAAGGTAGGGAGGAGGGATTTGGGGGAGGGGCGTCAGAAATGTGATAGGTGGAAAGAGGTCAAGGTGAGGGTGATAGGTCAGACTGGGGTGGGGGCGGAGAGGTCAGGAAGAAGGTTGCAGGTTAGGAAGGCAGTGCTGAATTCGATGGATTTGACTGAGACAAGGTGGGGGGAGGGGAAATGAGGAAACTGGTGAAATCCGAGTTCAGCCCTTGTGGTTGGAGGGTTCCTAGGCGGAAGATGAGGCGCTCTTCCTCCAACTGTCGTGTTGTTGTGGTCTGGCGATGGAGGAGTCCAAAGACCTGCATATCCTTGGTGGAGTGGGAGGGGGAGTTGAAGTGTTGAGCCACAGGGTGGTTGGGTTGGTTGGTCCGGGTGTCCCAGAGGTGTTCTCTGAAACGCTCCGCAAGTAGCCGGCCTGTCTCCCCAATATAGAGGAGGCCACATCGGGTGCAGAGGATGCAATAGATGATGTGTGTGGAGGTGCAGGTGAATCTGTGGCGGATATGGAAGTTTCCTTTAGGGCCTTGGAGGGAGGTGAGGGGGGAGGTGTGGGCGCAAGTCTTGCACCTCCTGCGGTTGCAGGGGAAGGTGCCTGGAGTGGCGGTTGGGTTGGTGGGGGGTGTGGATCTGACGAGGGAGTCACGGAGGGAGTGGTCTTTATGGAATGCTGATAGGGGAGGGGAGGGAAGGAAATATATCCTTGGTGGTGGGGTCTGTTTGGAGGTGGCGGAAATAACGGCGGATGATGCGCTATACATGGAGATTAGTGGGGTGGTAGGTGAGGACCAGTGGGGTTCTGTCCTGGTGGCGGTTGGAGGGGCGGGGCTCAAGGGCGGAGGAGCGGGAAGTGGAAGAGATGCGGTGGAGGGCATCGTCGACCACGTCGGGGGGAAATTGCGGTCCTTGAAGAAGGAGGCCATCTGGGTTGTACGTTTTTGGAACTGGTCCTCCTGGGAGCAGATGCGGTGGAGTCAAAGGAATTGGGAGAATGGGATGGCGTTTTTACAGGGGGCAGGGTGGGAGGAGGTGTAGTCCAGGTAGCTGTGGGAGTCGGTCGGTTTGTAGTAGATGTCCGTGTTGATTCGGTCGTCTGAGATAGAAATAGAAAGGTCGAGGAAGGGGAGGGAGGAGTCTGAGACTGTCCAGATGAATTTGAGGTCGGGGTGGAAGGTGTTGGTGAAGAGGATGAACTGTTCAACCTCCTCGTGGGAGCACGAGGCGGCGCCGATACAGTCATCGATGTAGCAGAGGAAAAGGTGGGGGTGGTGCCAGTGTAGCTGCGGAAGATGGACTGTTCCACATATCCTACGAAGAGGCAGGCATAGCTGGGGCCCATGCAGGTGCCCATGGCTACTCCTTTGGTTTGGAGGAAGTGGGAGGATTGGAAAGAGAAGTTGTTCAGGGTGAGGACCAGTTCAGTCAGTCGAAGGAGGGTGTCAGTGGAAGGGTACTGGTCGGTATGGCGGGAAAGGAAGAAGCGGAGGGCTTTGAGTCCTTCGTGATGGGGGATTTATTTAATATTTATTATTTAATATTTAATATTTATAATGATGACTTGGAGAATTAGGCAGAGTGTAAAAATCCAAATTTACTGATATAAAAATATCACGGAGTGCAAGTTGTAACGAGGACATAATCTGTGAGAGACTACAGATAGTTTGAAAGAATGGGCAATATTGGCAAATAGAATTTACTGTAGGACAGTGAGGGGTCATCACCTTTAGATAGGAAGGATCAAAAGGCTGGCTATTATCTAAATAGAGTCTCTATAGGAGTGCAGTTCTTATGAAATATACAAAGTTAGCATGCAAACACATCAAATAATTAAGGCGGCAAATAGAATTTTGGCTTTTATGGCTAGGGGGTTGCTGTTTAAAACTGGATAGGGTGTCACAACTGGATAGGGTGTTGGTGAGGCTTAACCTGGAGAACTGAATATAGTCTCAGTCCCTGTAATTTTTTGGGAAGGGATGTGGGGTGGAAGAAAGGGAAAATTGTTATCAGAGACTGGGATCAGGCAGTTGACTTGCCAAAAATGATCTTTATTCATTTGAGTTTAGAAGAATGAGAGGTGATCTTGTTGAAACATTTAAGATTCTGAGGGGGACTTACTGGCATTGATGTTAAGATGTTTCCACATCTCAGGGGAACTTGAGTTGGCACAGAGTTATAGAGTATAGAGACACTTTGATGTGGCATTCAAATGAATTTCTACTCCCAGATGTAGGGATTGTCTGGGATCCTCTACCTCAGAGTTGCAAAGGCTATGTCACTGAATAGGAGATAACTAGATTATTGAAATGTCAGGGAGTCGGCAGTTGGGCAGAGCAGGCGAGAAAAAAGATTTTAAGGCCTGGGGCAGCTCAACTATGACCTTGTTGAATGGTGAGACAGGTCAGAGGGCTCGAAGGGCTGACTTCTGATCCTATTTCTTAAAAACATTTGTTGTGTTATAGCAATAAATACAACTACATTTGATCAGGCATTATTCTTAGAAATTTGTGGTATGATTCACAAAGTATCGTGTTCTGTTTGTAATAAAGTACAATTGGCAAAGCCCATGTAGTACTAACATTATCCCCTTCAAAGTTATTACCTTATTCAAATAACATCCACCAAGCTTTATCCCCATTGTTAACACTGTGCAAACATGCATATAATGTATATTTAGATCTATGTTATATTTTCCCCAAATTCATCTCCCCGGATATCTACCTTTACAAATGCAAGCAGTCTTAACATTTTACACTTTTCTCAGAATGTGTTCTGTTTGGACTTGGAAAAATAGTAGGTCTCTTTCTTGAGGACTGTTGACCCTGGTTTTGATCTGTGGATTATTTCTCTGATGAAGGATCATATTTTTTGCAGGGAGGATTGTTCCTTGTAGTTTATCTGGAAAACACTTAATCTCCTGAATTTCCAATGCAGAACACCGACAGGACCATCAGTGGCATGGAGTTGCAGCAGGAACAGTTACCAACTAATGCTCGAACCAATCAGCCCCCTCTTCTCATGCTGCTTTTTTCCCAAGTCTGTTTCTTGTGCCCTCATCCTGATGAGGGCAAGATGAACAGTTTTGACTTCTTGTCAGCTTTACAGCAATAAATGATCCACTTTGATTTTCAGCACAATGTTATTTCCACGTGAGTCATTGGTTGGTTTACTCTTAATTTGTCTAGTTGCTAGTCAATGAATTATGGTTTGCTCTCCGTTACCAAAAAGGTTTAAGCACCTCGAAAGTGGGTTGAACCATGGAGGATAAAGTGAAGGTTTATTTTCGGATTTGCTAACATTTTCAATGCTAAGTTCATGGCACATTTTAAAAACCTGTGCCAGTCATAAGGATAGATTTTCTTGCCTCTCCTTCTAGTCCACTGCTAAATAGAATTGAATGCCATTGGAAGAGGCACAAACTTACTATCTTCAATTCCATTGTTTACCTGTTCTTTGATTTGCAATTCACTCAGTGTAAATTGCTATCTATCTAGAATTATGAATCATCTATAAATCATAAGCAATGAATTCTCAGATTCCATTCACTAAGGTACAAATCTAATTGAATGATTGAACAGTTTGAAGGACTGAATAGCCTACCTCTTATGTAATGTTCATATCAGGCTGGTTGGATTGCCTGACTGTATCAGTGCTCAACCATGATTACAAATTGTGTACGATATCAAACTTAATGAATGATTTGTAAAAATACTAGCCAGAATTCGGGGCTTTTGCACAAGACATGAAAATGAATATCATCAAAGTGAACAATCCTCCCAGACCCCTCCTGTAAGATGACCCACAGGGCCAATCAACACTTACATGTGAGCCAGTCAGCTGCTTGAGCTATTGTGTGCTGCTTTGCTTGAAGGCACCTTACAATCTGATGCTGGCAGCCACTGGGAGCTGCAGAGAGGAAGTGGAGGCCCAGGCTGCTGAGCCATCAAGACTGATAAGTGAGGGTTTTGGGGCTGTTGGTGGTGGGGGGCGGGGGGGTGCGAGGGGAGCTGTTTGGCAATCATCAGTTGGGAGTGGATGTCATAGTCATTGATGACGAGGGCAACCTTTTGGAATTCAATGGCTATTCCCTGTACTCCCCACCTGTGCCACCAATTAGATGAAGTCTGGGGAACGTACAGGCCTGCTCACTGCCTAATCAAATATAGAGGCAGCTCTGTTTTCTTAGTTATGAAAGCAGCTGCAGGTAGTCAGGCCAATTTGGCCCTGAAGTGATGATTTAATTGACCATTGAAGTGCCTTAATTAGTGACAACTCAGGAGAATGGTCCTCCTTACTCAGAAGATAATTGCTCAGGTGGCAGGAAGATATTTCTCTGCCAACCCATTCTATTACTTGCTCTTTTTCTCACCCACCTTGCCATTTCTAGTGAGGGGAAAATCCCACCCCTTTTTGCACAAGTTTAGTTCTCAGCTAGTAAATGTGCTTGCTATTTTATTCTTGTAACTTGACCATTTTCAGATTATCTTGGACCTTCGGTCCGAATAGAGCAAAAGGTTTTGCTTTATCCATTTATGTACTTATACCTAAAGATGATATACTTGACCAATTCCAACCTACACTGTAAAACCTTTGTAGGTTTGCTTTTATTCTGTAGATTTTATTTAGTGTTGAATCTATGATCCTATCACTGAAACCATATTGATTTTTCCAATCTATATGCTCAGTGATAGAACAAGAAACACTATGGGACCTCAAAAGTCATGTTGGCAGTGATGTACTATGCAGTAATTTAAACTGATGGATGTTGTACAGGAAAGCCAATGAATACTTTCCATTCAGTCTTGGGACTATATATTTTTCAAAGAAATGGTTTTTGTGTTTTATAGCTCATAGTACTGCAACATGGACAGAAATACTTCTGCTGCATTTCATAGTTTAGCAATGTATTAAAACACGGAACCAAACTTGATGGGAGTGTAACTCAAAAATATAAAGTATAAATTAAGGTGGGATTGCACTTGCACAGACTCAACATAAAATCAAATTACTGTGGATTTTGGAAAACTGGAATAAAACCAAAAACAAAGATGCTGGTATTGTTCACAGTATTTTGTGGCAGTAGCTGTGAAACAGGGTTTATGGACTGAATTATATGATGCTGGATTCTCTGGCCTCCTGACTAAAAGGTCAGAGGTCAGGAGGAACCTATTAAGGGGACTGCTGGTTCCCCAGGCAGGATATCCATTTCTCAAGAGCAGCAAATCCTGCCTTGGCGAACTCCTGGCCAATCAGAAGCAGGCAGCTCACTGTACATTGGGACAGACATAGGGACAGTGCATTAGGGCTGGGATCTTGCTGGGTCCTAGTGAGAAGAGTAGGGATCGAGAGCTAGGGTTTGAGCAGTCCGTAGTGGAAGGGCAATCTTAGGGGCAAAACCTTCAGAGTGAAGACCCTCCTATGCTGTCTTGGAGCTCTTTAGGATGGAGCTGTCAATACCTGTCACCATCCCATGCTGGGCTGGTTACTTGATGTTGGCCTTTCTGAATACTGATCAAATCCTAGTGGGGATGGGTTAAGGCCATTGAGTGGGAAAATAATGGCCTAGTTAAGACTTCATTTAGCACACGGGTAGGTTGGGTTTGTGTCAGGCAGTCTGCCATTAGTGCACTTGTGGTGGGGGAAGATTGTGGGTGGCTGCCAGGTGTCCTGCTGGATTTAACAACTACCCTGTCTCAGATCCATCTGTGTGAGTCTAAGTTGCTTTCAGGTTGGTAATACTTCTGGATAAAATGTAATTAACTTGAAACATTGACTCTGTATCTCTGTCCACAGATTCAACCTGACTTGCTGAGTGTTTCAAACATATTCCTGTTTAATTTCAACTTGTTTGCCTGTTGTTTATGCATATGTGTAGGATTTACACAAATGCATTAAATCTTGGTGCCAAAACTGTCAGACAATTTACTGCAGTTTCAGTTGTTGTATAACCTGCCTTCTCCCACTTAAGCTGAAAACTAGGCAGGTTCAATGTGAGGTGGGTATTTTACAAGGTGACTGCTTGAACAGTGAAGGGAAATGCACCCCTATACTAGAAAACCAATTGAACCAAGAACCTGACTGTTTTCTTTTGATTATTTGAACAACGTTTTATTTTTTAATTTGTCTCATATGGTACTGAACAGGAGAAGCCTATTGGCCCCATCAGACCCAAGCCAAATCCTTAGTAGTACTGTCCAATTGTTCCACCAACCTGGTCTTTCCCTTTGTTCTATAATTTGTATCCAGTTATATTTTGAAAATTATGAAATCTTCATCCACCACATCTTGGTGCAACCCAAATCATCACTTGATATGTTTTTCTTTTTTAACAAAAATGTTTCCACTTTTTTTTATTCCTTATGTTTTTTTTGACAATTACCTTAAATCTGCAGTCTCCACTTAGTGGCCATTCTCTCACTGGAAATAAGTTGCTCTTAGCCATCCTATCAAACTTATTTTGAATATTTCTCTACAATCACTCCTCTTCCGCTCTGTTTTAACAAGAGCATTATCTGCTGGATGTCTATTGAAACACAACGGGATCTTGATCAGATGGGCCAATGGCTGAGGAGTGGCAGAAGGAATTTAATTTAGGTAAATGTGAGGTGCTGCATTTTGGAAAAGCAAATACACTTAATGGTAAGGTCCTGGGTAGTGTTGCAGAATAAAGTGACCCTGCAGTGCAGCTTCATGGGTTTTTGAAAGTGGAGTTCCAGCTCGACAGGATAGTGAAGGAGGGGTTTGGTACGCTTGCCTTTATTGGTCAGTGCTTTGCGTATAGGAGCTGGGAGGTCATGTTGAAGCTGTACAGGACATTGCATACAATCCTCGTCTCACTCCTATAGGAGGGACATTGTGAAACTTGAAAGGCTTTAGGAAAGATTTACAAGATGTTGTCAGGGTTGGAGGATTTGAACTAAAGGGACAGTCTGAATAGACTGGAGCATCTGAGGCTGAGGGGGGACTTTTTATAGAGGTTTATAAAGTTATGAGGGGCATGGATAGTGTAAATAAACAAGGTCTTTTCCCTGGGGTGGGCGAGTACAAAACTAGAAGGCATAGGTCTAAGTTGAGAGGGGAAAGGTTTTAAAAGGGACCTAAGGAGCAACCTTTTCATGCAGAGGGTGACGCGTGTATGGAATGAGCTGCCAGAGGAAGTGGTGGAGGTTGGTATGATTACAGCATTTAAAAGGCATCTGGATGGGAATATTAATCGGAAGTGGTTTAGAGTGATGTGGGGCAAATGCTGCCAAATAGGATGAGAATAATTTAGGATATTTGGGGTGGCATGGATGAGTTGGACAGAAGGGTCTGTTTCTACGCTGTGCGTCTCTTTGACTCTATGACTCTTTTTTAAGGATGCTAATTGTAATGCTTCATTTACACTGCAGCTGTCTAGCTGAAACTCCCAACTGTGGTGCAGGTTCCAGACAGGCAGCATTTCCATCATATTGTCTGGCTGGGGTCATGCACACCTTCAAAATGCTAATGAATTTTTTTTGGTTTGAATTCTATATTTGACTTATCAAATTTCTCAAGGGTAGAGGTCTCCTCCCAGGAGTTACAATTTAAATCTTTGGATTGTGCAAGTGACTGCATCTGTGCTGCTGACGCACTTAATTCTGGCTCCCAGCAAGCCTGTTCAGGAGCACAAGGGGACTAACCTGGGTGTTTTAATCTATTCAAACACCATACTGAGTGATGTTTCAACAGGGAGCCTCATAACATAGTTCTCAAGAATTGGATCACATCTTGATTCGAATTAGCACTGTAATTTCATTATGAAATCTTAGCACAGCAATGCTAAATATGTAAAGGATGATTTTTTAAAACAAATATTCAAATGAAAAACCTTGTCTACCAGTCACATGTTCCCTACAATGTTTCATTCATTTACATTAATGGTCATTAAAATAACTGATTTTCCAGATGTGCATGGCTGGTGAGGAAAGCTCCCTGATGGTGTTATCCATTTGTGAAATCAGCCCTTTTCATGAACAAGTGAGGCAGCTGCTCTGTAATTAATATTAATCTTCAAATTTCCCAAGTCGATCATCTAATCCACTTTTATTCAAAGGCTGAATATGGAATTTTTCAGATATCAGCCTGTCATCTCAAACCATTGAATTGCTTTGTTGCTCCTGAGTTAGCACCCGGTACAAGTCTAAATTGCCCATGGTGTTTAGGGATGTAAGAACTAGGTGGATTAGTTATGGGAAGTGCAGAGTTACAGGGACAGGGTAGGATGCTGTTCAAAGAGTCAATGTGACTTGATGGGCCAAATGGCCTGCTTCCACATTCTAGGGATTTTGATTCCTCTATGGAACCTGGCATTGGTGTCTTAAAAGTCTGAACAATTTTAGGAAGTAGTACAGGAATCTAAGTCCAGAATATAGCAGTAAAATAATACTGGTGTTTATCAATATGTGCATGTGTCTCTTTATGTATAATTCTAAGAATGGGAACAAGAATGTTGAATAATAAGATCACTTGTACCACGATTGTGCTTGGTATAAGGCAGAACAGAAAGCTGTTCATTTTACTCATTGTATTCAAATTCGGGATTAATTTATTTTATTGTGATACATACTTCTCCATATTTATTTTCCCCAAACAGGAATATCTTTACAAGCCCCTGCAGTGATTGGCACAGCTTTAGGTTTTGATGTATTTTCTAAAAAAAAATTCAAGTTAAATTGGATTGAGTTGTATGGCTCTGGCAGCCAACCGAACTTGATTGATTGCACTTCACAAACTCTGCCCACTATGGACCAATTACAATGTTAGCTATGTTTTACTTTCATAATGTTCCTGACGCACGAGTGATGTTCATGTCATTGTTTCTGATTCATTTGTCAGGTGCTTGACATGTTCTGACGACACCACATCATGAAATTTCTGGTTGCTTAGTAGAGCCAAACCCTTAGGGCAGCTCTAATACCATGTTTTGGAGACAACAAAGGAATTGGTTGGGGGCATAATTTCATCCCACTGACTGGCATACTAGTTTTCTGGCACCAACATGACCCAATTATGACATTGTTGTGCCAACTAGTTTTATCCGGTATTGAATCTAATTATTTTTAAATGGGGTTGCTTCCTGCATGAACATAATACACAAACAAGTGCAGCATCAGGTGCAATTGGTGTCGCAACTTGACTTCTGTCTGCATTATAAACCAGATAAGTTGGATCTTATTTACATTCTCATCTAATCTGCCAACAATGCCAAGAATTTCTAAAGATCTGCTTTTCTGTTCAATGGGATTACATAATATTACTGATGGCCGTTATTGCTTGAAAGGAATTCAAAGTAGAAATCAAATAAAGATGAAATAAATGTTCTGAAGAAGAGTCACTGGACTCAATGTTAATTCTGCTTTCTCTCCACAAATGCTGCCAGGATTGCTGGGTTTCTTGAGCAATTTTTTTTTTCTTTGTTTCAGGCTTGCAGTGTCTGCAGTTCTTTGTTTTCATTCAGTAAAATTTATATTTTTGTTTCATGTAAATTCCATCCAATTCTCACAACCTGCAAAAGGTCACTCAGAAATTAGAATTGTTCACCCAACGTTATTGAAGATCATGCTTTTTCACTTGTCATAAAATAGCTTCTGTGAATTACATTGTTGACAGTTATAAAGAAGGTTTTTATTTAATGTCGAAAAATTTGGTATTACAACACTTGGATAATGTTAGGTTGCCTTGAAAAGGCTGACTATTATGTTGAACTTCACCATCTTCTTTTGACTTCTATTTGCCATTGTAAGGCTACAATGCAGAGAAATGCTTTGATTTTGCAATTGTTTGCCTTGGTGATCCAATGTTACTACTAGAGTATTTTAACTATTGCTATGACTGAGATTTGGAGGACAGCACTGTTTCACTTGAGTCCTACTACTCCAGGAATCATAATACAAGTCTAAAATGTTTACCTAGTTACTGATATATCAAATTACATATTTATGTTTATCTATATTTGGGTTTAGAAATTTAAAAATATTCCAACCAGGTTTCTTTCATAAACAATAAAACTATTAATTTATTGTGAAAAGATCACTTTTTCAGTATAGATGTAAAGATGATTAGCACAAAATGATTTCCCTTCCACCAATCTACAAGTAGCTCTTCTATAACGTGATGGTTGCATTCTTGTGTGACCCCGTGCAATAAAAACAGCATTTAAAGTGTTGGCGATGCAGTCATATTATAGCCTACGCATGATTTAAAGTTTGCATTTTAGAAACAATGTCTCTATTTGTCAATCACATTACAGCCAATTTGTGCAGAACCACCCGTGTTAAAAATTATTTACCTTCAAAATCACTTCTCCAAACAAGTAGTAATTTTCTTCAGAAATATAATTCCTAAAAGGCTTCCCAAATTTAGTGCTAAATTGACTAATCTGTCGATATTGACTTTTTCCTTGAACTCTATTGATCCAGCGATATAACTTCCTTAATTCTATATTGTTTTGGCATCTCTGTATTGAGGAGAATTGGAAACTTATGAGTCGTACTTCTACAATTTCCACCCTTGGTTCCTGCAACATTCATGGGCAAAACCAACCTGATCTGTGTGAAATATCTGTGTGAAGAGCCAGCCTTTCTAATAACCCCTCCTGATCAATTTTTATCTGTGTAGTGACCCAATTACCTCCCCTCCCACGGTAACTTTCTTATTTACAAAGATAGATCCAACGTATTAACTTTGATCTTAATTTTAAAGTAGTTATTTCCGCCATACACTTCACCTCTATGATGGCTAGTTGCCTCTACTCCTCTTCCTTTTTATACTATTTAAATGCCTGTAAAAGGCATTTCTTAGTGTCTTGTGGCGCAATGGGTGGCATCCCTACCTCTAAAGGTGAACCTGTGTATTTCAGATATACTCATTCCTGAAGAAGGGCTTATGCCCGAAACGTCGATTCTCCTGCTCCTCGGATGCTGCCTGGCCTGCTGTGTTTTTCCAGCACCACATTTTTCAACTCTGCTCTCCAGCATCTGCAGTCCTCACTTTCTCCTATTTCAGATATACCCCAGGATTTGACAGCTAGGGGAAGGCATGTTCATAATATGATGACCAAACATGGATTGTCAACCTGCACATCCCTCCAACATAGGTCATTGACTGAAGGAGGTAAGAGTGAGAGAGATTTCTGGACAGCCATGTGAGGGTAAAAGGTTTGCAGCTTTTACTGTCACAATCTACATATCCAGAATGCAACATGCGTATAAAAATGTATGTTGTTATGGCATTTTAAATTGAGTCATCTGTGACACACCACCATTAGAAAACAACTTCTCTTATTCTGTTTCTCAAGACCCTGTCCTTTTATCCTGTTTATATCTTACAGCTGTTAATACCTTTCTTCAGTGGGTCCTGGGTTGAGCATGGCTGAAGCAAGGGGCCTAAGGTGGACCTAGCTTTCCTTCTAGAGTTAACTGATGACGTGAACAGAACGATGACCATACCAGCAAGAGAACAGAAATTTAAGATTTGTTCAAGAAGGGGTAATGTGGTGGCTCAGTGGTTAGCACTGCTGCCTCACAGCACCAGGGACCCGGGTTTGATTCTAACCTCGGGCGACTGTGTGGAGTTTGTACATTCTCCCCATGTCTGCGCGGTTTCTCCGGGTGCTCCGGTTTCCTCCCACAATCCAAAGATGTGTAGATTGGGTGAGTTGGCCATGCTAAGTTGTCCATAGTGTTCAGGGATGTGAGGTAATGTGCACTAGTCAGTGGAAATGTAGAGTAATAGGGTAGAGGAATGGTCTGGGTGGGGTACTCTTTGGAGGTTTGGTGTGGACTTGTTGGGCCAGATGGGCCACTGTACAGATTCTCTGATTCTATGACATGATGGCAGATTTCACTGCTCAACATTTTCACACTTTGGAGGAAACTTTACCTCCCTAAAAACATGTGCTTCATACAGATGCAACTCTTAACGCATCTGTATGTTCAGTGCTGGGCTCTTCTGACCGCAATCTCATGTCTATCTCTGATTTTGTAAAATTATTTTTGTATTTATTCTCTCCTGAAATATGGGCATCACTGACTGATCCAGTGTTTACTGCTCATCCATAAATACCCTTGAGAAGGTGATGGTAAGCTAACTTCCTGAACTGCTGCAGTCTGTTTGGTGTAAGTACACCCACAACGATGTTATGAAGGGAGTTCCAGGATTTTGATCCAGAGACAGTGATGGAACTTCGATATATTTCGATGTCAGAATTGCAAGTGGTTTGGAGGGGAACTTTAAGGTGGTGGTGCTCCCTTAAATCTGCTGCCCTCCTTCTAGATGGTAGTATTCATGAGTGTGAGAGGTGGTGCTGCAGAAGACTTGATGACTTTCTGCAGTATTGTTGCAGAAGACTTGGTAACTTTCTGCAGTACTGCTACTGAGCATTGGTGCTAGAGGGAATGATTAGCACCCTATCCACAATCAATCAGTCTTCTTTGTCCTGGATGGTATCAAGCTTATTGAGTTACATTGGAGATGCACTCATCTAGGCAAGTGTGAAGTATTCCATCACATTCCTGCCTAGTGCTTTGCAGAGGAACAGGCTTTGGGGAATCAGGGGGTGAGTTATCTGGTGCAGGATTCATACCTTCTGACTTGATGTTGGTAGCCACAGTGCTTCTACAACTAGTCTAGTTAAATTTCTGGTCAATTGTAAGCCCCATGGTGTTTAGTAGGGGATTCAATGATTGTGAAGCAACTGGATGTATTATTGGAGATGGTCACCATCTGACACTTGAGGTTTGAATCTTACTTGCAACTTGTCAACCCAAACCAGGCTATTGTCTAGGTCTTGCTGTATTTAAGCATGGGCTGCTTTAGTATCTGTGGAGTCATGAATGATGCTGAACATTGTGCAATCATCAACAAACATCCTCACATCTAATCTAATGATGGATCAAAAGTAATTGATGGAGTAGCTAAAGACGGTTCAGCCAAAGACACTCCCTGACACTGCCGCATTGAACTTCTACTGTCCCGAAGCTGAGATGACTGATTTGCAATCAGCATAACCCATCTTTCTTTGTGCCTGGTATGATTCCAGCCAGTGGAGGGTTTTTTCCCAATTCCAGTTGACTCCAGTTTTGCCAGCGTTCCTTATTGCCACAATTTGTTAAATGTGAACTTGACATGAAGTCCCACCTTGTCTCTGAAATTTTGATCTGTTTTCCAAATTTGGATTGAGGCTGTAATAAGGTCAAGAGGTCAGTAGTGCTTGCAGAACCCAAACTGAGTATCACTGAGCAGGCTATTACTAAACAAGTGCTGCTTGATAGCACTGATTACAGTTTCCATCACTTTATTGATTATTGAAGGCAGGCGGAAGGGTTGAAATTGGCCAAGTTTGACTTTTCATGCTTTTTGTTAACATTACATGTTTGGGCAAATTTCCTATGGTTGGGTAGAAGCCCATGTTGTAGCTGTACTGGAACAGCTTGGCAAGAGGCATGGCTCGTTCTGGAGTGCAAATCTTCAGGATATTACTGAAATGGTATAAGTCCTCAAAACCCTTGCAATGTCGAGTGCCTCCAATTATTTCTGGATATCATGTGGAGTGAATTAAATTGGTTGAAGACTGACCTCTGGAGGAGGGTGAAAATGGATTATGCTCTTGGCATTTCTGGCTGAAGATTGTTGTGATATGCTTTCTCTGCAAGACTGCACTAGAATAAAACACTCTGTAAATTAGTTTAATCTTCTGAGCAATTTATTTTGAATGGTTCATTGCTAAATTCTCCATTTTTGTTTTTTTTTAAGTGATTGCTGTCAAATTGGGAATGCAAAAATTGAACATCCTTGTATCCACATCTGCCTTATTAGGCTAGATTCCCACTGAGTGAGTCTCAATGCCTCGCAAAATTTAACTTTGTTTATGTAACTAACTAGGTCTTTTTATTTAGCGCAATCAGTCAAGGGCTCAACTGAGACATTGGAGGTGTTGGTAAATTTTGTCATCTCCATTAGCTTACACTGAGAACAGGCTCTTAAGATATGGAAATTGGTCCATGTTTTTTAAGGATTTTGTGTTGATCTTAATCAATAGGGCTAATGCTTCACTGTCAGACCTGATTTAAAAGAAAATCTCGGGTTTTTTTTGAGTATTTAACGAAAGGTCCAAATTCCACAGAGTCAACAATGACCTGGACCTCAGTTAGAGTGAACATATACACAAGCATTATGAGTGTACCAGAGCTCTGTGGCTGAAGATGATGTGACTGATTTTGGATTGAAGACAAAATAGTTTGGAGAGATTGCTGTCTGTTCTTTAAATTTCTGAGGTGTAGTATTGCAGTGAGCAATATGTGTAAGGAGGCTTGTGCTCTGACAAAACCTCAATTGATTCTAATTGTTACTGAGAGTGTCAAAGGTGGTTTCATCTTGCAAGTTGTCATGGAGTAAGGAAGGGTGGTGTTAAATTTCTGAGGGCAAACAGGTTTCAGGAATCCATTCTCTTGTCCTACTTTATTGAAATGACCATCACTCATCTGAAAACCATCCCCACTCTTTCAATAATTATTGCTGATAATTCTTAAGTTTAAGGAATTGAGGGAACAGCGTGTATTTAGAACTGCAACAGTTCAAGAAGAGAGTCCACCATCATCATTTAGAAACCGATAGGAAATGCAAAACCATTGTTTTCATCAGCTATCTGCATATTGTATACTTTTTGTGTTGTTAACTTTTTTGCCACTCGAAATACAATTGCTAAATCACTGGACAAAATCCAAGGGAAGGTTTACTGTTATGCAGTCAATCGTTTTTCCAATTCTTTTTTCTTAGCACTGGAGTGTTTTTTTTTGAGTTTGTGTTTCAAATTATTATGGTCAGTACTTGTTGTTCTCCAGTTTACTTTAAGCTCTAGTTGTGGAGTTCTACTCCTAATCATGATATTGCTTCAACTGTGACTAATGATGTCTCCCCATTTCATTCTTTTCATCATCCAATGTATTTTTCAACAGGATTTTGAAGATCAAAATTCTTTACTTTGCCTCAGGCTTCACTCTTTCTTTTCATCTTCCAAGCTTTTAAAATCCAAGCATGAAATCACTTGATAGCAATCTGATTAAGGTCATCCTTTCTCTTTTATATATTTTAATGTCCAGCATTGTAGTGTGAACCTTGGACACATTCCTGTGGAGGTGAAAAACTGGATACTATTACAGTGCCCAACTGTCTGTGACCATATGTCTGCAGCTGACGTTAATGACAGCTATGTTATTTGACATGGAATATTGAAATACAATATATGAGTAGATCCACATTTCACGCTTTTTTTGCTGAGAGAACTGTCAGCTTTCAGAATTGATATTCGCTGTGGCATCCTACCTATTAATCATAGGTGTAAAAGCATAGCAAGTAGAAGACAGAACCTTAATGAACATTACTCGAGTGAATTAAGGAGTTATTGAACATTGACATCATTTTAGTGTAGTATTGGGCAACTGAAATCATTTTATGCAAATTGAATATCAAAACCGCCTTGCTTTTGCACCAAGAACACACACACACGGTGTTGTCTTGCCTTCCTGTCCTGATTTATTGGTGAATATTCATAGTAACAGTTGTTGTTTAATAGGGTAGATGACATTTAGCCTCATCTTTAAGTTGATGCTCACTTCTAAGTAAAATATCTCTAGAATAGTTTCCATACATTAAAGCCACTTGTAATAATGCCAAACACACAATGCTGAGAGCATTCTAATCCAAATGTCATTTTATTGGGATGATTTAATGAAAAGGTCACAACATAAATCTTATGCTATTTTTAACACTGCGGAAACAGACGTTTGGCAACATGATATACACGAGATTGACAAAGCTTTCAAAGAAGCTTTGTCGAATTAACACAAATGCACTTTCTGTAAGAATTTTTCCACATACTTTGACCACAAACAATTTGATCACAAGTCCAATGACTTAAAGAAACCAACTTATGTTGGAGGTCACACTCACTACAACAGAATCATCGCTAAAGGAATACATTTTATTTGTATGTGACAGCAACTAGATGTTTTATGGTGTTGCTAAAATGGGCACTATGCAGAACACAGTTTGGAAGACATGGCTTGAGTGTTTCTTGTCATAAAAGTAGCTTTTTGGTCTTGGTAGTTGCCTAGGAAACTGTGTAAAATGGGTTGTTTTCTCAAGCTTGAAATGGATGATAAGAGATGTACTATCCAGGAGAATGCAAAGGGTTTATTTTGATAAAGTGTTAAGTTTAGATAATAATTAGCCCAGGTTTGTTGTTGCATTCTTGGGAAATGCAGTCGACCCTCTGAATCCCATTCCTGAGATACTTATGTCTTTGAATGATATGGAGAGGACTGTAGGAATGGAGGCTTTGTCCAAGGAGATAGCAGGCGAGCTCTGAACCTCATGCTGATGACTTCTAAACCTCACCACTCAGCTCTCCCATTGTATAGTTATACTCCCGTGCCCTGCATATCTTCCTCAGGCACTTGGCAAGTAAGCAGACAAAGCAAGTAAAACATACACATTAATAAATGAATAAAATTGTGATGATGCCGCCCTTTTAACAAGGTTATGTTATCCTTGTCCAACTCGTCCATGCTGACCAGGTATCCCAACCAATCTAGTCCCACCTGCCAGCACCCGGCCCATATCCCTCCAAACCCTTCCTATTCATATACCCATCCAAATGCCTCTTAAATGTTGCAATTATACCAGCCTCCACCACTTCCTCTGGCAGCTCATTCCATACACGTACCACCCTCTGTGTGAAAAAGTTACCCCTTAAGTCTTTCTTATATCTTTCCCCTCTCACCCTAAATCTATGCCCTCCAGTTCTGGATTCCTCGACCCCCGGGGAAAAGACTTTGTCTATTGATCCTCATAATTTTGTAAACCTCTATAAGGTCACCCCTCAGCCTCCGACGCTCCAGGGAAAACAGCCCCAGCCTGTTCAGCCTCTCCCTATAGCTCAAATCCTCCAACCCTGGCAACATCCTTGTAAATCTTTTCTGAACCCTTTCAAGTTTCACAACATATTTCCGTTAGGAAGAAGACCAAAATTGCATGCAATATTCCAACATTGGCCGAATCAATGTCCTGTACAGCTGCAACATGACCTCCCAACTCCTATACTCAATACTGTGACTATTGGAGCAGCTTTGTTAAGTTGCAATTTCGACTCAGTTGGGTTTTCAAATAAGTTAAGCTATTCTAAATTCTGTTTTGTTTCGTAGTGTGTAAATAAATTGTTTTTCTTGAAACTGAGTAGTTTGACCAGCTGCATCACTCCTGGAATATCCACTCTACATCTGCCTTTTTTTAAAAAAATAAAAGTTAGGGTCTGGGCTACCTTTAAATGTTTTGAGTGGGTCTGGCCTCATTCATAACAATTGCCATTCAACCATACCTCATTCCAAAAATATTGATGATCCATTTTTAAAAAAAGTAAATACCCTCCAGTCATGAACTGTTTTCAAAAAAGAATTTAATAATTTGATCTACATTTCAAGTTATTGATCAATATATGGGCACACCCTGGTTTCTACTGTAACAGCTAAGTGGTTCTGGAGCTTTTAAATCTCAGTCAGCCATTCATAATGAGCTCCACCATAATAACAAATTCCTTTAAATGTAGGCGATGGAGTCTGTTGAAACTGAAAATCCTATTGGGCGTTTTCTTTCCTATGGTACAGCAGATGCAGGGAATCCGACACTCTAAATGGAAGCTACTAATGTGGTTTTAGTTTTAAACTGGCTCTGAGCATTTTAAGTCACTTCAGATCGCCCAAAAGGTTTTCTTTTCAATTTTGCACGTTTAATGCATTATTTTATTTTCCCCAATGGGTAAAGTTTCGAATACATCTTAATACTTTAAACCATGCCAGTCAATGTAATGAGCAACTTTACATATTCAGGAACAAGTCCTCTGGACCACATCTGTATCACACAGTATTTAATAATGACATTTGAAGTCAAGAAATCATTGAATACTTGTGTGTCAGAATATCCCTGCCTTTTTTTTTAGCAGGCTTATGATCTGTTTTAGGGCTTCCAAAACCCAAAGCAGTGTATAAAAGCAGCTGCAGAGTGTATAGTAGGGGAAAGCAGAAGATTGCCTATGGAGTTCACAATAGTGACGACTCCCTCCCACTCCCAATCTCAAAAGAGCTACATGCAAGATTGGCACCCGTGGCATTTCTACCCAACACACAGGCAACAAAACGACCGGTAAGTCACTGCAAATTTGAAATTTAGTGCAGGAAAAGGTAAGCATTTGTCATTTTCTACCTTCATTCCCATCTCTACCACCCAGTCAGAAATTCAGCCTCAATGGTTTACTTTGAGCCAGTGAGTAATTGGTGACTGCATCTTGAGCTGTAACTGGAAATTGCAACCTGCCAGCATCTAGAGCAAATGCTCTGATATACTCTATCATCAGAAACTGTTCACCATTTTAAAGTACGGTTAAAGCGCTAGTTATTGTTTTTTTTTAAATAAAAATGTTTTAGCTTTTCAAAGCTTTTAATCCAGCATTTCATTTTTGATCCTTGTAGAAATATTGAGAAGATCTGAATTTTGGTGTGTGTCAAAATAGGGATCCTGCAGATGCTTGCTTGTTAAAGAAAATTTACCTTTTTGTATCCTGTAAATTGAAGGCTTTTGCTTGAGAACACTGTGTACAGATTGAGAGAGTGCTTTGAGTTCAAGGATTAAGAGTTTAAACCGCTACTTAGCAAATTGCATCAAGGTGTTTTGGTTAATTAATACCTAATGCTGTTAGAGGGGCAAAGAAATGTTAACATGGATATTCTAATACTTGGAACTGCATTTCGCTGTCTTTTTGGCTAAGTAAGAGTTTGCTGAGCTGAATGGAGGCTATTTCCAGTAAGAACTGGTGAGAGTTCTTACTGTTTCCTACCACGCTCTCCTTACTAACAACCTACCACCCCCTCTGACATCTCTTTGTCTCTCTCACCTGATTATAGCCCAATCTTTGCATAGTCATTCTTAGAACACCCACCACTGCTGACATCTCTGGCTTTCTTTCTGATTATCTTTCTCTCTCTTGGTGTCTCTCTCTGCAGCAATGCGGGAAGATGGTCACTGTCCTTCTCCATTCTGCCTGTGTTACCCCATACTCACTCCATATATCTACTACTGCACTCTCCTCACACACAGATCCATGCTCCACCATTCTCACTACTGTATTGCCTGCAATATTTTCCCTCAATTGTTCTCACGCAGCCTGACCCCAACACCACTAACCTTGCATAACTTCTGCTCCCCTTACCCTTACATTTGCTGACCTTTCCACCAATAGTAACAGCTGTGCGGCCCACTTTTGTTTTCCTTAAAACTGCCCATTTCTCATTCCAGGAGGAAAACCACCTAATAACGCATAGGATGAATCAGGATGTCTAGTGGGATGCCCAGCATTGAAACTCTCCCCTCTTGTGGGGAGAGCATCCTGACTCTGCCCTGAGCATTTTGCTGACTGTGTCCGAGATCCTAGACTTGTAGGAGGCTCTCTAAAACTGAGTGAAGCACATCTCCTTTCATATGATTGAGGATCACTAATGACAATGACCAGGTTCCTACCTTTGTTTATAATTCAGTGGCAAGTTAAAGTTTTTTATACTGTGAGCCTGGTATCTCTGGTTGAGGGGGAAACACGGGAAAAGTGAAGACAAGGCAATGGAAGGCAGGGATGCTGTCAGCATCCAGGTAGACTCGGAGAACTCTGACAGTGAGCTGAGTGCACTGTGGCCTTGCAGCAACATTGCAATGATAGTTACCAGTGCAGTCCAAGGTGCAGAACTGTACTGTAGGTGGACTGTTGTTGTGCAGTGAGGATTCTCGATGGCTGGCACATGTTGGATGCAATGTCAATGGATGTGGGTTGTATGCATCTAATTTCCATGGACCATGCCCTGAGATGTTGGTGCCAGGGTCTGAGATTGGTGTGGGGGGGGGGGGGGCTCCTTTGGAGAAAATGATGAGCTGCACGTTGAGAGTTCCCAGTGCCTGACTTGTTTGATGCACTTGGTAAAATGGGAAATAATGAGGCGAGTTGTGGCATTAATCAGGCATTCAACAAGCAATAATTTCCCTTAATTGGGAACTTACTGCTGCCTAGCAATAAAATTGTCTTGCCACCAGAAATGGGCCTCACTGGACTTATCGCGTGGTTTGGCCACAAATCTCACTCTCTAGCTCATGTTATTCTAGACAGGCTGATATATCTAACGGATTCAAACATGTTCAGTCGCGTATGGTAAGACTTTGGAATCCAGACCTTCCGGCCCTACAATACATTGCCTACATCCGATGATTGACATGCAATTGGAAATGAGCATGGTTGAAAACAATGTCTGAATGAAGCAAAAAGTGTACTTTTTTATGTCGTACCTTTCATGACCTCAAGGCATCCCAAAGTACTTTACAGCCAATGAAGCACAAGTGTTATCACTGTAGTAATTCAGAAAATGTGTCAGACAGTTTGTGCACAGCTTGCTCCTGCAAGCAGCAGCTGTATTTTATCTCATTGGCTGTGGTTTCTGAGGTCTGCCCATGGTAGATACTCTGTAAGCTGGCACGGAGGGTGAAAAGGCAACGTAGCAGAGCACAGATGGGCAGAACTCTGTGCAGAGCCAAAAAGGGCTGGGGATCGGTGGGGGTGTCATGGGTTGGCATTACAATGGCATGGATGTATGAAGAGCCATGATTTATATGTGAGGGGCATGTGGTGGAATGGTTGGGACATAGAGAATGTGTAGGATGTGAGGGGATTTGAAGGTTGGAAGGCATGAGGCCTTCCAAGTTGTTTTCTGTTTTCTTGCTTTTTTTAATAACTGGGAGACAAATTAAGGTGTACCTTCTGAACAGTCTGCCTTGGTACCTGATACACCCCGTATCTAGTTGTGAACCTTTCTTGGGTGCAGCAGGGTCAGTCCCAAATATATATATATATATATATACACACACACACACACACACACACACACACACACACACACACACACACACACACACACACACACACACACACCAGTCCTAATTATCACCCTCTCCCTAGTCGGGTTTTTTAGAATTAGAATCCCTATCACGTGGAAACAGGCCCTTCGGCCCAACAAGTCCACATGACTATCTGAGGAGTAACCAACCCAGATCCATTCCCCTACCCTGTATTTCCCCCTGACTAATGCATCTAATCTATACATCCCTGAACACTATGGGCAATTTAGCATGGCCAATTCACCTAACCTGTACATCCTTGGATTGTGGGAGGAAACCGGGGCACTCGAAGGAAACCCACGCAGACACGGGGAGAATGTGCAAACTTCACACAGATAGTTGCCTGAGGCTGGAATCAAACCCAGGTCCCTGGTGCTATGAGGCAGCTCTGCTAAGCATTGAGCCACCCAAAACGTTTCTCCATTCTGTGTTCCAAAGTTGGAGTGGAAATTTGACCCTATGCTTTCCTTCTCTCAAGAATAATGATTGGTCACACATTATGAAATTGCTGGGTTTTTTTGTTACAAAATACCAATTAAGTTTCTTTCAAAACAAAGTATAATTAATTTTATTTTCAGTTCCACTGAATTAATTCATTTCTGTTTATGAAGAAAGTGACTTAATTAGTTTAACATGTAAAGTGAAAATGCCATGTTTTGATTTAACTAAACATTAATCGGCAGGATACAGGTTCTAGCAATTTAGTTTCAAAATTGAGATTTGAAGGTAAATTCAGCAAACTTAATGAATGTTATGATCCAAAGAAAGTTGAGTCAGCACATAGGGCTTAAAAGCTTACTCACTTTTTTTACGCAGCGGGTGGTTCGCATGTGGAATGAACTTCCTGAGGAACTATTGGATTTGGGTACAATTACAATATTTGAAAGTACAGTGGATAAGTACATGAATAAGAGGTTTGGAGGGATATGGGCCTTGAGCAGGCAGGTGGGACTAGCTTCATTATTGCTGGCAAGGACAGTTTGGAATGAAGGATTTGTTTCTGTGCTGTATGAATCCATTACTTTACAACTACCTTTGACCAATGCAGCCTTTTGAAGTGGTCTTTTAATGTTGCATAGAAGAATTGATTGTAACTATGTATAAATTTTGATGTTGTGTAATATACATCTTGTGTCTTGCACACTTGCCATCAGCTTTTCCATTATGATTTCATTATTCATCTTTATAAAGACATAAAAATAAAGATAGCCTGCAGAACTTTAAAACTGGTGTGAATTCTATATGTCGCCCATAGTCCATTTAAACAAATTTTACATGAAAATAAAACTTGATATTCATCACATGTAAAATTATGAAACATCAACTAGTCAACTTCAATACACTGTTTTTGTGTTGAAAATGTCCGAAACTGGCAGGGTTCTCCTTTTTTTGCATGGTCATGTTTTTATTTATCCATTTAGTGTATTCACTGTTGTAAACACAACAGCCAATTTTAAACAAAATAACCTCCCACAAACAGCAATGGGCAAGCAATCTGTTATTAGGGCACCTTTTCCTTTTTGAAATAGCGTAATCCTTAATATCCACCTAAGAGCAGATTGAACTTTCATTTAACATTTCACCTGAAGATGGCATCTCCAATCCTGTAACCCTTCGTCAATCCTACACTGAAGAGTCAGTGCAGATAATATACTCATGTGCCTACAGTGAGGCTTGTACCCACAACCTTCTGATTGAGAAATTCTACCACTGACCATGGCTGACCCCATATAAATCTCTGTTACCTCAAGCTTTAGAAAAAGACTAATTTGCTGCAGTTCATAATTCAACCAGATGTTCTAATAAATGCATTCAATTAATTGCTTTAGCTTGTTGAATCTCTTGTCTGCTTGTCATATTTCTACTTATCCAATTAGGATTGCCACGACAACCTCCCTCTATGTAAATTCTGGTACATAATTTATCATAGTTGGGGTGATTATCTGTCCTAGGTCAATGAATTGTATAGAGGCTGAAATTGGAACAGATTTCATGTCATGTGTGATATTGTCTGTCACAATGCTGTTGCAGGAAAATACAACATTACAACATTGTTTACACTTTGTTCAAATGAAATGAATGCATTTATCCAGTAGGAATCTGTTGGCAGCAATAGAAGTATGCTCTGCAATTATGATGCACATGATCTTTGTAAGTTTTTCAGGTAACTACATTTAGCATTTAACAAATCTAATTGTTGAATATAATGCTGCTGTAATTGAGGATGAGATATAATTTGGGAAAATGGATTTAGTTTTTTGTTTCAAAAATTATGTTTTTTGGTTCAGGTGCTCATCAACAAGTTTACTTTTAGATGCATCCAGTGGGCGAGAATGTTACCAAGCTGGTGTTTTGTGTGAATGTTATTTGTGCAAGAAGCTTGTAGTTTATCAACAAGTTGGTTGATTGCTCTGTGCCAGCATAATGAGGAAGAAAAGCATTCCATTGTAGGAATCTCTGCAGCTAATTTGTACATGTCTCGCATCAGCAATGATGTAACAACTAAGTAATCTGTCTTTGAGTCATAGTCATAGAGATGTACAGCATGGAATCAGACCCTTCGGTCCAACCCGTCCATGCCGACCAGATATCCCAATCTAGTCCCACCTGCCAGCACACGGCCCATATTCCTCCAAACCCTTCCTATTCATATACCCATCCAAAGGCCTCTTAAATGTTGCAATTGTACCAGCCTCCACGACTTCCTCTGGCAGCTCATTCCATACACGTACCACCCTCTGAAAATGTTGCCCCATAGGTCTCTTTTATATCTTTCCCCTCTCACCCTAGACCTATGCCCTCTAGTTCTGGACTCCCCACCCCAGGGAAAAGACTTTGCCTATTTACCCTATCCATGCCCCTCCATAATTTTGTAAACGTCTATAAGGCCACCCCTCAGCCTCCAACGCTCCAGGGAAAACAGCCCCAGCCTGTTCAGCCTTTCCCCATTGCTCAAATCTTCCAACCCTGGCAACATCCTTGTAAATCTTTTCTGAGCCCTTTCAAGTTTCACAACATCTTTCCGATAGGAAAGAGACCAGAATTGCATGCAATATTCCAACAGTGGCCGAATCAATGTCCTGTACAGCCATAACATGACCTCCCAACTCCTGTACTCAATACTCTGACCAATAAAGGAAAGCATACCAAACGCTGCCTTCAACATCCTATCTACCTGCGACTCTACTTTCAAGGAGCTATGAACCTGCACTCCAAGGTCTCGTTGTTCAGCAACACTCTCTCGGACCTTACCGTTAAATGTATAAGTCCTGCTAAGATTTGCTTTCTCAAAATTCAGCACATTGCATTTATCTGAATTAAACTCCATCTGCTACTTCTCAGCCCATTGGCCCATCTGGCCAAAATCCTGTTGTAATCTGAGGTAACCTTCTTCGCTGTCCACTACACCTCCAATTTTGGTGTCATCTGCAAATTTACTAACTGTACCTCTTATGCTCGCATCCAAATTATTTATGTAAATGACAAAAAGTAGAGGATCCAGCATCGATCCTTGTGGCACTCCACTGGTCACAAGCCTCCAGTATGGAAAACAACCCACCACTACTACCCTCTGTCTTCTACCTTTGAGCCAGTTCTGTATCCAAATGGCTAGTTCTCTCCGTATTTCATGAGATCTAACCTTGCTAATCAGTCTCCCATGGGAATCCTTCTCTAACGCCTTACTGAAGTCCATATAGATCACATCTACTGCTCTGCCCTCATCAATCTTCTTTGTTACTTCTTCAAAAAGCTCAATCAAGTTTGTGAGACATGATTTCCCATGCACAAAGCCATGTTGACTATCCCGAATCAGTCCTTGCCTTTCCAAATACATGTACATCCTGTCCCTCAGGATTTCCTCCAACAACTTGCCCACCACCGACGTCAGGCTCACCAGTCTATAGTTCCCTGGCTTGTCCTTACCGCCCTTCTTAAACAGTGGCACCATATTAGCCAACCTCCAGTCTTCCGGCATCTCACCTGTGACTATCGATGATATAAATATCTCAGCAAGAGGCCCAGCAATCACTTCTTTAGCTTCCCACAGAGTTCTCTAGTTCATCTGATCAGGTCCTGGGAATTTATCCACCTTTACCGTGCTGTGCTATCTTTTGCATCCATTTAAGGGACACTCAGTTTTGAAAGATGATAACAATGATAGTACAGTGATAGTAATATACAGCAAAATCTGAGTAGGTTCAGTGCTCACTGGTGGTGGGCTTAAACCTATTACCTTCTGATTTGAAGTACCTGACACAGCAATGATGGCCACTGAGCTACGTTGAGTTTTGATGCTGAGGGCTTTTTTGATATTTTTTTCTCTGTTGGTGAGCAGTTCAGTGGAAACAGCCCAGCCAGTCCAATCTATCAACAATTCACTGCCAATTCGTATAGATGCCTCTTACACATTGCTACTATGATAGCGTAGGAGAAAGTGAGGACTGCAGATGCTGGAGATCAGAGCTGAAAATGTGTTGCTGGAAATGCGCAGCAGGTCAGGCAGCATCCAAGGAGCAGAAGAATTGACATTTTGGGCATGAGCCCTTCTTCAGGAATGAGGAAAGTGTGTCCAGCAGGCTAAGATAAAAGGTAGAGAAGAGGGACTTGGGGGCAGGGCGTTGGAAATGCGATAGGTGGAGGGAGGTCAAGGTGAGGGTGATAGGCCGGAGTGGGGGTGGGGGCGGAGAGGTCAGGAAGAAGATTGCAGGTTAGGAAGGCGGTGCTGAGTTCGAGGGTTGGGACTGAGGCAAGGGGGGGGGAGGGGAAATGAGGAAACTGGAGAAATCTGAGTTCATCCCTTTTGGTTGGAGAGTTCCTAAGCGGAAGATGAGGCGCTCTTCCTCCAACCATGTTGCTCTGGTCTGGCAATGGAGGAGTCCAAGGACCTGCATGTCCTTGGTGGAGTGGGAGGGGGAGTTGAAGTGTTGAGCCACAGGGTGGTTGGGTTGGTTGGTCCGGGTGTCCCAGAGGTGTTCTCTGAAATGTTCCGCAAGTAGGCGGCCTTTCTCCCCAATATAGAGGAGGCCACATCGGGTGCAGTGGATGCAATAAATGATGTGTGTGGAGGTGCAGGTGAATTTGTGGCGGATATGGAAGGATCCCTTGGGGCCTTGGAGGGAAGTAAGGGGGGAGGTGTGGGCGCAAGTTTTGCATTTCTTGCAGTTGCAGGGGAAGGTGCCAGGAGTGGAGGTTGGGTTGGTGGGGGGTGTGAATCTGACAAGGGAGTCACGGAGTGAGTGGTCTTTTCGGAACGCTGATAGGGGAGGGAAATATATCCTTGGTGGTGGGGTCTGTTTGGAGGTGGCGGAAATGACGACGGATGATATGATGTATGTGGAGGTTGGTGGGGTGGTAGGTGAGGACCAGTGGGGTTCTGTCCTGGTGACGATTGGAGGGGCGGGGTTCAAGGAGATGTGTGTGGAGGGCATCGTCGATCACGTCTGGGGGGAAATTGTGGTCTTTGAAGAAGGAGGCCATCTGGGTTGTACGGTATTGGAACTGATCCTCCTGGGAGCAGATGCGGTGGAGACGAAGGAATTGGGAATATGGGATGGAGTTTTTACAGGGGGCAGGGTGGGAGGAGGTGTAGTCTAGGTAGCTGTGGGAGTTGGTCGGTTTAAAGTAAATATCCGTGTTGATTCGGTCGCCCGAGATAGAAATGGAAAGGTCTAGGAAGGGGAGGGAGGAGTCTGAGACAGTTCAGGTGAATTTGAGGTCGGGGTGGAAGGTGTTAGTAAAGTGGATGAACTGTTCAATCTCCTCGTGGGAGCACGATACAGTCATCGATGTAGCAGAGGAAAAGGTGGGGGTGGTGCCAGTGTAGCTGCGGAAGATGGACTGTTCCACATATCCTACGAAGAGGCAGGCATAGCTGGGGCCCATGCAGGTGCCCATGGCTACTCCTTTGGTTTGGAGGAAGTGGGAGGATTGGAAAGAGAAGTTGTTCAGGGTGAGGACCAGTTCAGTCAGTCGAGTGACTGACCCCTTTAGCCCTCCTTATACCATTTTTAAGTTCTTTCCTGCTTCCTTTATATTCTTAAAGGGCTCTGCTTGTCTTCGGTATCCTAAACCCTTCAAAATGCCTCCTTTTTCTTTTTGACTAAGTTCACAATTTCTCTCACCATCCAAGGTTCCTGATCTTGCCATCCTTTATTTTCACAGCAACGTTGTGGTCCTGAACTCTCATCAACTGGCCTTTAAAAGATTCCCATGTGACATGTGAATTTACCCTCAAACACCCACCCGAAATCTATATTCCATAGTTCCTGCCCAATATTGTCATAGGTAACCTTCGCCAGTTGAATACTTTCACTCAAAGACCACGCCTATCATTATCCATAAATAGCTTAAAACTTAGAATTATGTTCAATGTTCCTGAAGTGCTTCCCCACTGAAACTTGATCGCCTGGCCAGGAGCATTCCCCAGAACCAGGTCTTGTACGGCCTTTTCCCTTGCTGGGTTATTTACATATTGCTTTAAGAATGTGTCCTCCTTGGCACACCTAAAAAAAAACCCATCCCATCCAAGCCCCTGGCACTGAGTCCCAATCAACACAGGGAACATTAAATACATGTACCACAACATATCTGTTGTTTTCACATTTTTCAATAATCTTTCTACGTATCTGTTCCTCTATCTCCCGTTGGGTGTTGGGAAGTCTGTAGGACAATCCTATCAAAGTGATAGTACCCTTCCGATTCCTGAGCTCTATCCATATGGTCTCACTGGATGAGCTCTCTAATGTATCCTCCCTCAGTACAACTGCTATTCTCCCTATTCAGTAATGCAACTCCTCCTCCTCCTCTTTTACATTCCACTTTATCTTGTCTGAAACACCTAAATCCCAGAATGTTAAGCTGCCAGTATTGTCCCTCACTCAACCAAGTCCCTACAACAGCGACATTATTATATGCATTGATCCAAGCTTTAATTTCATCTCTCTTTATCTGTCATTCTCCTCGCATTGCCAGAAGTACACCTCAGACTGCCAGTACTGCCAGGTTCAGTAATCATCCCCCCCCCCCCCCCCGCCTCCCCCCATCTGTTCCAGCTCTTAGCTTTGGTCATTTCACTGCTGACCTGTTAGGTTCTTTTTCTTGAGTTTGTCATACACTTGATGCAACTGCAATATGCCAATTTCTGTGAACAACCAAAATTTTATTCAGGAAGTACACGCTTTCTGGAGGAACCCTTAACACACTTCGCAGGGCTTGCGGAGCCATGTCGAGATCTCCCTGAGCAAAGGAAACAGACCTTCCTTTTATATAGTACAAGAATTTCACATTACAGTCAGTAATACCTACAAGACAACCCCCAGCCATTCCCCCACAGTCACATGCCACTCAAGATGCAATATAGTGATCACATCATTTCCAGAGATAATATGATTGTCATTCCTTAATAGCACAACCTGGTGTAAATTGTATTTTTTTGTTACTGTAGGGTGCAATCAGAATTGTAATGTTCTTATTGACTCTGAATAGGGATGATTATGTGAATGGCCAGGGATAATTTCACTGAGTAACCAGGAAATGGCCATGTAAATGGCTCTGAATGGAAAGGGAATATAAATTCCTTACATTCTACCTGTAAGACATAGGCATACTACCCTACCCCCAGGACATCCAATTTCCTGCAGGTTAGCAGAGCAAATAAACTATTTAATATCTCAGACCTATTGCTCTGGTTTCTTTCCCCCTTTCCCCACCATATCAGTTTATGGTATCAAACTAGAAAATCTCCTCTGAACTGCCTCCAATGCATTTAGATCCTTCCTTAAACATGGAAACCAAAACTGCATGAACAACAGAAATTAATTTGTTAAAGATAGTTTCCCTTTCACAGACCCTGTCTGATTACTTTGAATTTTCTGCTGTAACATCTTTATTCAAGCATTTTATTTCCTGTGGTAGGTTTTAAGTTAACTCGACAATAACTTCCTACCTTCTGACTTTCTCACTTTTTTGGATAAAAGAATTGCAATCACTATTTTGAATACTACTGGAAGTTCATCAGGAGATGGGGACTTGTTGCTTGACATTACATCCCTGGTGATTTAATTCAAGAAAATGACAAGCTTCCTTTACATTTCCTGATTGACATTCACTTTTTATTAGAAAAATATTCATTTAGTCAACACTTCTTTTTACATATCTTTAGAAACTCTTCCAATCTTTTTGATATCTTGAGCTAGCCTTTTCTCATTGCAATTTCCCAATCTTTCATAATCTTTTACTGTATTGCTTTTTTATATTCTGTTCAATTCTGTTACCTGTCACAATTCATTGTTCAATGTTAAGCATTTAAAAAAAAACACTTTTATTCTATCTTCTACAACTTTGTTCACCCGAAATGATGGATTTTTTTTCTTTCTTTGTTGGAATTCTGAAATAACTCTTGAAGTATCTCATGCATTTCTAATGGCTATCCCTTAACCTAATTTTGCAGTTCACTTTGGCTACTTTGTTTTCATGATCTTATTATTGACTTAATTCAATTATTTAAAATTATAACTTTAAACCCCTCCTTTCTCCCTCTCACTAAATAGTTGTATTACAATGATTGTTATCTAGAGACACCTTCACTGAGGTATTTAATAAATCCCAGCTTATTACACAATCCATTATGCAAGGTATAGGATGGCCTGCTATCTGGTTGATTCCAGAAAGTTCCTTAGAACATTTTGAGATTGTGCTATCCTATGAAAAACTCATCTAGACTACTTTTGCGAATAGTTTAAAGTTGTGAATGATTGACACTATCACAATCTTACAAATGACATGTAAACTGTGATTTTATATATTTTTAGAAATAGTAAGTTAAGCATTTTGAGTTTGTGACATGTACTTTGTCTAGAGTTTAATAATAAGTGCAGGTAGTTCTGTTGCTATGATTGCTTCTTTTAAGTAGTCTTTGAGCCCTAGATTTTAAATTTTTTTAAAACCTTTTTTAGGTTGTTTTGTGGCCCAGCAAGGAAAATAATGGGGATTCAAGGCTTGTCACAGACTTATGGAACTTGTTTTTCATAAGATATAGGAGCATAATTAAGCCATTCGACCAGAGTTTGCTCCACCATTCGATCATGGTAGACATGCTCCGCACCCCCGTTTTCCTGCCTTCTCTCCATAGCTCTTAACTAATTACCAATCAAAATCTGTTGAACTCTTCCTTAAATTTACTCACTGCCCCAGCATCACTTTGGGGTGTATGTAACATTGTATTCAATTCCCTATTCAAGCACCCTATGATCTTTTTCTCTTAAGCTTACATATTACTCTTATCTTCATGAGATTTTTTTATTGTTTTACTTTTGAGTTCTGAGAATTCCTTGGATGAAAATACTCACAAAGACCAGTGTTCCTCAGAAGGAAAGGATTTGGTGAAACTAGATTACCTTAGAGTAAAGAGTTAGTATTGGTTGCAGACCAGAGAGATTGAGGAAAAAGCCCTGATGAGGTTACTTCAATTTTAGTAAATCTAAGCTTGGGCCTGATAGCTCCAGGAGGAAGTTATCTGCTGTTTCAGTCGAAGTTAAAGTCACCAGTGATTGAAATCAATCGAGTGTTTGAGAAAGGGCTCTGGCGTAAGTGCATTTGCTATATAAGGTGTGTTTTGAGAGCTATACAAAAGCATTTGTTTTCCCCTTCAGTTTAGGAGCAGGTTATGATTAACGGGATTATACATTTACTGTTTGCTTAAAATCTTTGGATTTTGTGTTATAAGTCGGGAGTTTCGTTTATTCAATTTTAATTTCTTCATGGACTTCTGTCACCAAAAATTAGATCTGGACCACCCACATTGATGTGATAGTCAAGGCCCCACAATGTTTTCTCTTCGTCAGGAGGCTAAGGGAATTCGGCATGTCCATAAAGGCCCTTATGAATTTTTACAGATATGCTACTATAGAAAGTATTCTATTTGGGTTTGGTACAGCAGCTGCTCTGCCCAAGACAGTAAGAAACTGCAGAAAGTTGTGTGCACAGCCCAGACCATCACACAAACTAACCTTCCATCCATTGACTCCATCTACACTTCTCAATGCTGCAGAAAGGCAGCCAACATCATTAAAGACCAGCTCCCACCCCAGTTATAATTTCTTTCAACCTCTTCCGTCAGCCAGAAGATACAGAAGCCTAAACACGCATACCAACAGATTCAAGAACAGCTTCTTCCCTGCTGATATTAGACTGAGTGGACCTCTCAAATTTCAAATCTAATGTTGATCTTGCTTTTGTGCACCTTCTTTGTAGATGTAACATTGTATTCCTTGCTCTGTTCAAATCACTCGATCTTTGTATATTTTGATCTGCCTGCTTTGCCATGTAAAACAAAACTTTTCACTGCTGAGGTCCATGTGACAATAATAAATCAAGTTAATGGTTAAACAACCTGTAGTATTGCCTCCTTATGATTAAGTGATTATGATTACACTTCATTAAAACCAAAACAAACTAAAATATGATCTATAAAGCCAGATTTCAGTGTGTGATCTGACTTGTCCAGCAATAACATTATCTGAAATCATAACATGGCTAAATAGCATTTCCTCTAGCTCCTCCATAAGTAAAGCCACAGCAAATCTGATGGGAAAACATAATTATGTTGCATCAAGCAGATAATCTCAGATAAGACACCAGAATGCTGAATCTGACATCTCTGCATAGATTCTGAAAAATATTTGTAAAGCAGTCGATAATGATTGACTTAAATAACAATTTTTAAAATTAATATTCTGTGGATCAAATTCAAAGCACGATTAGGGGGAAGACTGTTTATGCATTAAGCAAATCCCAATTAGTCATGAACAGCTGCCAGAAACCTATCCACTCAATACCAGTGGTGAGAGTTGATGGAGATGAGGCAATAGCAAGAGGTAGCGCAGCCAGTGGGAAGGAATTTCCTGGGAAAGAACTAAGGGATCAGTTAAAGTGTGTTTGCTTTAATACAAGGAGTATCAGGAATAAAAATCATGAGCTTAGAGCATGGATCAGTACCTGGTGCTATGATGTTGTGGCCATAACAGAGACATGGGTTTCTCAGGGGCAGGAATGGTTGCTGGATGTTCCAGGGTTTAGAACATTTCTAAAGAATGGGGTGTGGGGCGGGGTGGGGGTGGGGGGTGTGGAAGAGGAGGGACTATAGCACTGCTAATCAGAGAGGATATCACAGCTACAGAAGTTACCATTGTTGAGGAGGGTCTACCCACTGAGTCAATATGGGTGGAAATTAGGAACAGTAAGGGAGCAGTCACCTTATTAGTGGTTTACTACAGGCCCCCCAATAGCAGCAGGGAGATGGAAGAAAGCATAGGTCGGCAGATTTTGGATAAGTGTGAATGTAGTAGGGTTGTTGTAATGGGTGACTTTAACTTTCCCAGTATTGATTGGAACCTCCTTCGAGCAGATGGTTTGGAAGGAGCTATTTTTGTAAGGTATGTTCAGGAGGGTTTCCTAACTCAGTACGTTGACAGGCCGATGAGGGGAGAGGCCATTTTGGATTTGGTGCTCGGCAATGAGCCGGGGCAGGTATCAGATCTTGTGGTGGGAGAGCATTTTGGTGATAGTGACCACAACTGCCTCACATTCCACATAGCTATGAAGAAGGAGAGAAGCAGGCACATTGGGAGGATATTTAATTGGGGAAAAGGAAAATATGATGCTATCAGACATGAGTTGGGAAGCATGGACGAGGAGCAATTGCTCTATGGAAAGAGCACTAGAGACATGTGGAGACTGTTTAAGGAACAGTTGCGAGTGTGTTCCTCTGAGACAGGCAAGAAGGGGTAAGATAAAGGAATCTTGGATGACGAGAGCGGAAGGGCTTCTCGTCAAAAGAAAGAAGGCAGCTTACATAAGGTGGAGGAAGCAAGGGTCTTGCTCAGCTCTAGAAGATTACAGACAGGCGAGTAAGGAGCTCAAAAATGGTCTGAGGAGAGCCAGGAGGGGGCACAAAAAAGGCTTGACAGGAAGGATTAGGGAGAATCCAAAGGCATTTTACACGTATGCGAGGAATAAGAGAATGATCAAAGAAAGAGTAAGGTCGATCAGGGATAGCATAGGGAACTTGTGTATAGAGTCTGAGGAGGTAGGGGAAGCCCTAAATGAGTTTTTTGCTTCTGTCTTTACGAAAGAAAAAGACCTCGTAGTGAATGAAACCATTGAGGAGCAGGTAAGCATGCTGGAACGGATAGAGATTGAGGAAGCTGGTGTGTTGAAAATTTTGACAAACATTGAGGTTGACAAGTCGCCATGGCCAGACTAGATTTGTCCTCGGCTGCTTTGGGAAGTGAGAAATATGATTGCTTCACCGCTTGCAAAGATCTTTGCATCCTCGCTCTCCACCGGAGTCGTACCTGAGGACTGGAGGGAGGCAAATGTAATTCCTCTCTTCAAGAAAGGAAATAGGGAAATCTCCGGCAACTACAGACCAGTCAATCTCGGGTCTGTCGTCTGCAAGATGTCAGAACGGATTCTGAGGGATAGGATTTATGACCATCTGGAAGAGCATGGTTTGATTAAAGGCAGTCAGCATTGCTTTGTGAGGGGCAGGTCATGCCTCACAAATCTTATTGAGTTCTTTGAGGATGTTACTAGACATGTTGATGAGAGCCGAGTGGTGGATGTTGTGTATATGGACTTCAGTAAGGCATTTGATAAGGTTCCCCATGGTAGGCTCATACAGAAAGTTAGGAGGAATGGGATACGAGGAAATTTTAGCTGTCTGGATACAGAACTGGCTGGTCGACAGAAGACAGCGAGTGGTAGTGGAAGGAAGATATTCTGCCTGGAAGTCTGTGGTGATTGGTGTTCCACAGGGCTCTGTTCTTGGGCCTCTACTCTTTGTAATTTTTATTAATGACTTGGATGAGGAGATTGAAGGATGGGTCAGCAAGTTTGCAGATGACACAAAGGTTGGAGGTGTCGTTGACAGTATAGAGGACTGTTGTAGGCTGCAGCGTGATATTGCCAGGATGCAGAGATGGGCTAAGAGGTGGCAGATGGAGTTCAACCTGGATAAATGCGAAGTGATGCATTTTGGAAGGTCGAACTTGAAAGTTGAGTACAGGATTAAAGACAGGAGTCTTGGCAGTATGGTGGAACAGTGGAATCTTGGTGTGCAGGTACATAAATCCCTTAAAATGGCCATCCAAGTGGACAGGGTTGTTAAGAAAGCATATGGTGTTTTGGCTTTCATTAACAGGGTGATTGAGTTTAAGAGTCGTGAGATCTTGTTGCAGCTCTATAAAACTTTGGTTAGACCGCACTTGGAATACTGTGTCCAGTTCTGGTCGCCCTATTATAGGAAAGATGTGAATGCTTTGGAGAGGGTTCAGAGGTGGTTTACCAGGATGCTGCCTGGAATGGAGGGCTTATCTTACAAAGAGAGGTTGACTGAGCTTGGGCTTTTTTCATTGGAACAAAGAAGGAAGAGAGGGGACCTAATTGAGGTGTACAAGATAATGAGAGGCATAGATAGAGTTGATAGCCAGAAACTTTTTCGCAGGGCAGAAACTGTTAACACGAGGGGTCATAGTTTTAAGCTGTTTGGCGGAAAGTATAAAGGGGATGTCAGAGGCAGGTTCTTTACGCAGAGAGTTGTGAGAGCTTGGAATGCGTTGCCAGCAGCAGTTGTGGAAGCAAGGTCATTGGGGATATTTAAGAGACTGCTGGACATGCATATGGTCACAGAAATTTGAGAGTTCGTACATTAGGTTTACCTCACATGAGGATCAATGGTTGGCAAAACATCGTGGGCTGAAGGGCCTGTTCTGTACTGTACTGCTCTATGTTCTATGTTCAAATCGATGATTGATTTTATTATTCAGTAATGTTAAACCAGCAAAACTCCATAAACGAATTAATTGGCTCTAACAATATTTGAAACTCGCTTTAGCCAATCATATTTATTTCTGTCCACTTATACAGCTAGAAATGATATTATAAACCACATTCTGAAAGTAATTACTTAACTGGTCGCTGTTGTGTGTGGTTCTGACCAGAATCCATACCAATGCCTTCCTTGTGTGAACTTATGAAAATTTCACCTCAGGTGTCTTTGAATGTAAAGGAGTTTAAATTTTTGAAAAGGGTGTTAGCAATTGAAAAGTAAGTAGCATGAAAGCTGTAACCCTTCATCTTTTGTAAAAGCCACAGTACATAGAACATAGAAAATACAGTGCAGTACAGGCCCTTTGGCCCTCGATGTTGCGCCGATCCAAGCCCACCTAACCTACACTAGCCCACTATCCTCCATATGCCTATCCAATGCCCGTTTAAATGCCCATAAAGAGGGAGAGTCCACCACTGCTACTGGCAGGGCATTCCATGAACTCACGACTCGCTTGTGGTATTTGTGGTATTACACTGGTTGGCACTCCTGATAATTTGTGGTCTCTGCTACTTTTGCCAGTATGTGATTTAGAATAAGGATTGTTTGAGGGGACCTGCTGACACCAATCTTGCTTGGTCAATACTTTGTCTCAGGTCTGTCTAATGATCGGTGGTAGAGGGTACATCACTTTCCACAACAGGGGGGCGGCACGGTGGCACAGTGGTTAGCACTGCTGCCCCACAGCGCCAGAGACCCGGGTTCAATTCCCGCCTCAGGCGACTGACTGTGTGGAGTTTGCACATTCTCCCCGTGTCTGCATGGGTTTCCTCCGGGTGCTCCAGTTTCCTTCCACAGTCCAAAGATGTGCAGATAAGATGAATTGGCCATGCTACATTGCCCATAGTGTTAGGTGAAGGGGTAAATGTAGGGGAATGGGTCTGGGTGGGTTGCCCTTCGATGGGTCGGTGTGGACTTGTTGGGCCAAAGGGCCTGTTTCCACACTGTAATCTAATCTAATCTAAAAAGACAGGCACTTTTCATCATTGACAAGAAGGTTTATTGCGCAATATTCATATGTATAACCTTTTCCTCATCAGGCATAATTACAAAGACTCTGGGGAGCTGCACAGAATACATTTTTTTCTTCCAAGGTCAGCATGGAAGGACTGTGAGACATCATCAGACTGGGTCACATGAATGAAATTTCAACATTTTAGTTCCTTCAGGACAATTACCTTGTACAACAGAACTCTAAAAAGATTAGTAACAATCTATGCTTAATGTCAATAGATTGAGACCTTTCAAATGTCAACTAGGGTAGAAGTAATGAGAGTCACATCAAAAATAATTGCAGATATATTATGCCCTTACAATAGTAATTATTGTTTGGGACAGAATCCTGGGCTACGCTTTCTGTCCACCATTGCATAAAAAGACAGGAAAATTAGGGAACTTTGTCTACTTTTATAAAGTATTTAACTTCGGTGATGACTCTGGAAATAACAGGACTTGTTTTCCAGTGCATTCCTTAGAGAGAGGAAATGCAAGGCAATAGTAATGAACTTAATTCAGACATTATTGAGGTTGCAGTTGGAGTAATTTTGTGTTCTGCACAAAGTTTCTTATTCACAGTGAGTAAGTGAGTCCAAGAATGACAATGTTGCATCTTTACTTCTGATAAACATTCCATGGGAACTTGTTTCTTCTCTTGAAACATAGAACGATACAGCATGGAAACAGACTCTTCGGTCCAACCCATTCATGCTGACCAGATATCTTAAATAAATCTCATCCCATTTGGCCCATATCCCTCAACCCTTTCGACTCCTATCCATCCAGATGTCTTTTACATGTTGTCTTTATACCAGCCTCCTCCACTTCCTTTGGCAGCTCATTCTATACACCCATCACCTTCTTCGTGAAAACATTGCCCCTTAGATCCCTTTTAAATTTTTCCCCCCTCACCTTAAACCTATGCCTTCTAATTTTGGACTCCCTATCCCAGGGATAAGACATTGTCTTTTCACCCTATCCATGCCCTTCGTGATTTTGTAAACCTCTATAAGGTCACCACTCAGTCTCTGATACGCCAGCCAAAATAGCCCCAGCCTAATCAGCCTGTCCCCATAGCTCAAACTCTCCAACCCTGCAAGATCCTTGTCAATCTTTTCTGTACCTTTCAGGTTTCACAACATCCTACCTATAGGAGGGAAACCAAAATTGCATGCACTACTCCAAAAATGGCCGAACCAATGTCCTGTACAGCTGCAATATGACCTCCCATGATCGTAAAATTGAAAACATGTCTTTCCATTCAGGCCAGTTAGAACACTGAATAAACTGACAGACTTTCCAATGAAGAATCCATAAATAATTTTAAAATTAAACAATGTCTTCTGATTCCTATAATTTAGAAATAATCTCACTTTAGACTCTTACTTGCAGAAGCAGCAGTTTATTTCTCACTGCTTTGTGTAGCTGGTGAACTGATAGTATCATTCAAAACACGACTGCTGTGTGGTCACGAGTGTGTACCACAGGAGATTTATTCTGTTCACAATTAGTTCTTACTTCTTAATGGAGAACATTATTACAACAGTGAGTTATGTTGTTCCTTTCAAAGTATGGTTATAGAAGCAAACAGTAGAGTGGAGCTAATTCGCTGCTAATGCAGAAAAATAACACTACAAAGTTGGTAACCAATTAGACTGTCAGCATTCAACACAAACCAAAGAACTGCAGATGCTGGAAATCAGAATCAAAAATAAAGAATGTTGGAAAAACTCAGCAGGTCTGGCAGCAATTGTGGAGAGAAAGTAGAGTTAACATTTTGGGCCCAGTGACCCTTCTGAATTACTTAAAGCTATGAAAAGGTTGCTATATGTGATGAAGATGGGGTGAGGGGAGGTGGGAGGAGTAAATGAACCAAGGTTCAGCTAATTTGATTCACTCCACCTGAAATCAAGAAACAGTTGGAGATACTAGGTATTGCAAAGGCTATGGGCCATGATAATATTCTGAACACTTGTGCTCCCGAACTTGCTGCTCCCCTAGCCAAACTCTTCAAATACAGTTACAACATTAGTATCTACCTGACAATAGAAATTTACACAGTTTGTCCTGTACATAAAAAACAGGACAAATCCAACCTGTCCACTTAATATCCATCAGTCTACTCTTGATCCTTTGTAAAGTGTCATCAACAGCACTATTAAATAACACCTACTCAGGAACACCCAGTCTGGGTTCCACACGGGCCACTCAGCTTCTGATTTCATTTTAGTCTTGGTTTGAACATGAACAAAAGTGCTGAATTCCAGAGGTGAGGTGAGAGTGACAGCCCTTGACATCAAGCCCACATTTGACCAAGTGCAGCATCAAGGAGCCCTGGCAAAACTCAAATCCATAGATATCAGGGGCCAAACTCTCCGTTAGATGGAGTCATATCAGGCATATGGGATGATGGTCATGGTTGTTGGAGGTCAGTCACGTCAGCTCCAGGACATCTCTGCAGGAGTACTTCTTTGGTCTAACCATTTGCATCCACTTCTTCAATGACTGCCATCATAAGGTCTGAAGTTCGCCGATGATTGCACAATGTTCAGCACCATTTGTGACTCATCAGATATTGAAGTAGTGCATGTTCAAATGCAACAAGATCTGGACAACATCCAGGCTCGGACTGAGAAGTGGCAAGTAACCTTCATGCCACAACAATGCCAGCCTATGACCATCACCAGTAAGAAACAATCTAACCATTGCCCCTTGACATTCAATGACGTTACCATTATCAGTATCCTGCGAGTTACCATTGACCAGAAAAATAACTGAGCTTGCTGCACAATCATAATGACTGCAAGGGCAGGTCAGAGACCAGGAATATTACACTTCCTGACTCCTCAAAGCCTGTACCTCATTTACAAGGCACAAATCAGGAGTGTGATGGAATAGTCCCCGTTTTCCTAGATGAGTGTAGCTCCAACAGTGCTCAAGAAACTTGACTCCATCTAGGACAAAGCAGCAGGCTTGATTGGCACCACATCCATAACCATCCACTCCGTCTCCTACTGATGCTCAGTAGCAGCAATGTGTACTTTCTCCAAGATGCCCTGTGGAAATTCACTAAAGATCCTCACAAAGTACCTTCCAAACCTGTGACCATTTCCATCTCAAAGGACAGAGCAGCAGACATAAGGGAGCACCACCACCCTCAAGTTCCTCTCCAGCCACTCACCATCCTCACTTGGGAATATTTTGCTGTTCCTTCACTCACTGGGTCAACATCCTGTAATTACCTCATTTATGGCATTGAGAATCAACTCACAGCAGGCGGACTGCAGTTCAAGAAGGCAGCTCACTGTCACCTTCTCAAGGGCAATTAGGGGCAAGCAATAAATGCTGGCCAGTCAGCAATGCCCACATCACATGAGAGAATTTTTAAAAATGCAATTGCACTGTGTGTGAAGAATTAATAAGTATGTCTGCCTCAAAGTGGTGATGGGCTGTACTATTTTTGAAGATTCATTCATAGGATAAGGGTGTTATTGGCTAGGCCAGTATTTATTGCCCATCCCTAATAATTGTTCAGAGAACAGATAAGAGTGAACCACATTGCTGTGGGTCTGGATTCATAAGCAGACCAGACTAGGTCAGGATGGCAGTTTCCTTCCCTAAGAATATAAGTGAGCCACATGGATTTTTCCAACAATTGACAGTGGATTCATGGTCTTCATTAGACACTTCATTCCAGATATTTGTAATTAATTGAATTCAAATTTGTGCCTGGATCCCCAGACCAGTTCCTGCATCTCTTAATTAACAGTTCAGCGGACTGTAATTTTTTTAGATTAGCTTACTTCCAGTGTGGAAACAGGCCCTTCAGCCCAACAAGTCCACACCGACCCGCCGAAGCGCAATCCACCCAGACCCATTCCCCTACATTTACCCCTTCACCTAACACTATGGGCAATTTAGCATGGCCAATTCACCTAACCTGCACATTTTTGGACTGTGGGAGGAAACCGGAGCACCCAGAGGAAACCCAAGCAGACACAGGGAGAATGTGCAAACGCCACACAGTCAGTCGCCTGAAGCGGGAATTGCACCCGGGTCTCTGGTGCTGTGAGGCAGCAGTGCTAACCACTGTGCCATAATGTTTCTACGCTACTAAAATAATGACTAAGAGGAATGTGAACTAAAATGGTTGGGTTCGAAGATGATAGTAAACTAATGACTAGCACAGGAGGAGGAAATAAAATCTACATTTGAATTAGTCAGTTAAAGACCATGAATCATGGATAAATCATGTACATAGATGGAGAAGGAGTGAATAAAATTCAATTTGGCAGAAGTAATGAATATTAGAAACTAGAAACATAAATATACCAGGAATGATGTCAGACAATTGAGGTTACATTTAAAAATATCCAATGGTGTTGACAGACTGGACCACTTAATGGTACCATTGAACCATTTTTGATTAAAAAGTATGCACACCATGGCGATATTGATGACAAGTCTGACATTTACTTCATGCAAGTTATTTGTGAACTAATTAAGTTATGTTAAAAGATGATTTATTCTAGTTGTATTACAATGATTGTTTTTTTTTTCTTTTAAAAACTCTCAGGAAAGGCATCTCTCAAAATGTCACCTTGCTCATTGACAAAGTTACAAGAGTCAATACTAATTAAAAGTGAGCTTTTCTCTCCATTCATAAATGGAGAAAAGTGTAGCAGAGTGTTTTTTTTTAAATCACTGATGGATTATTTATTACATTACTGGTAGTGTAACTGCATTTTCTCAGGGATTTGAGGGTATTGATTCTAAATGTTTAGCATGTTTTCACCATTAATGGTTTTGATTTCAAAGGAAAGGTCAGATAACTTAAGAATATTTTTTAGTGGAACACAAAGGCGTCACGCAGCCTGTCAGGATGAGAAATATTCTGTGTTATCTTGTCTTTACAGCAATCGTTTCAGTCAAATTATGCCTGTTTTGAAAGACTTTTTCTCATTACTTGCTGTAGTGCTGTTGGAAAAGCAGAAAACCAAACAAAACCTGCCATTCATTTCCCAGACCTATGTCATGCACACCTGGTTTGCTGCCCTTACTTACATTGTTCCTATACAATGGTACAGTTTCTCTATTACTGCTCGATGCACCCTTTCTCTTTTGGACGTCTCTTTTCAGCTTGGATCAATCAGCTGTCTCCTATTTCAGTGAGTAGCCACTACTGTAGTGCAGACGTTTGGGAGTCCTGGTGTTTCACTGCTTTCAAAACTCTCAAATACCAATACCCTCATTATATTTTCAAAAAAATCCATTAAAATAATCTTTTGCTGCATCACTTTGGCAATCATTTGAGTCACTAGAGACTGAATTTTTTTTAATGCACCAGGAAATTGGAAATAATCTATCCAGCACATCATTTGGTTGTCCAGAATTTGTGTTGCTGAAAACACATTTTTATTGAGGGTTTTCATCTTGTATTCAAGTACATTTCATAAGAATACCAATTCACAGAGTAAAATAACAATTGTGCAAATGCTATTTAGTTTCAAGTGGACTCTGAGAGGCTGAGGCATCGTTATGGAGAATGTGTTACGATGCAATGTTGCAGTTGGACAATGTTTGCTGGATAATTCTGAATGTATAAGGAATTACGATAAAAACCATTTTAAGATGAGCAGTTGGGCTTGCAGTGTGGTGCACTTGTGTGTACTGGACGCTACATATATTAGCACACAGGGCCCTGGTCTTTGCAGACAGAAGATGTACATGCACAGCATGTTTCAACTTAACAAAATAAATGACAACCATTTGCTGGTTCGTGTTTCAATTCTCTGACCACTCAGATTCAACCTGCCTCTTTTAAAATTTAAACAAAGCCTGGCTGTTAAGTGTCAATCTGAAATAATAGGTGTATTCTCTGTGGCAGTGACTGCACCAGAGATCACTTGCCAAACAATGGTGTTGTTCATGTTGCATTGGTATTGTTGCAAAATGTCTTGAGTGCTGGACATGAAAGAACTTTGTTTTTTTTCAGCAATGCACATCTACTGTCTTTTAATTCCTGTTTTTAAACCTAAATAGGATTTGATACTTGTCCTGATACAAGACTCATACTTAGTCCCAAACAAAATCTAACTCTACCTCAAGTACTTCAATAATATATTTTCCAATTAGACCATATGAACTGGGCCAAATCTGATACATTACAAATGAACCAAAATCTGTTTGTACCTTGGGTATAAAAAGGTGTAATCTGAAGATCAGATCAAAGTCCTGAAGTGGCTGCCCGACCACTCCCTGTAGGTTTTATCGGGTTTTCATGATTTTCAATAGCACCAAATATTTCTTTTATAATTGCATCACCTGCCAGTGAAAACTGATTCGCAACTAACTAGAAACTAGTTGATCATTTTGATCTACACTACTGGTAACCTTGCCTGCTGCTGAATGAATGTTCAGCCATGTCTGATTGAGAGGACATGAGTTGAGACATGAAATCAGTCTTACACCCTGGTATCATGAGATGTCTATTTTGCTTACGCCCAGCAGATGTTCATTGTGTGTTCTCATTGACTGATTGCTAACACTCACCAAAATGGCATCCTAAATGACTTGCACTTGATCTGCATATGAACACAAATGCCATTTTGGACATTTTTTTAGGGGAGTCAAATTTTGAGTTTGTTTTGAACACTTTTCCTTTTTTCTTGTTTGTTGTCTTCCTTTCCTCTCATATACTCTTCAGCATGATATTCATCTAACTTGCTCAGTGAGACTACATTGAAAATGGCAGTATATGTACTGGTTCCGTCTTGTGGGCTCAAAATTTATCTGGTGCTTGGCACAATGTTATTTCCTGGATATGTCTATCATCATTTTACCTGCGTATGTCCAGCAAGTTTTTGGAGGGTTTCTTCCAGCAGGTGTTATAACAGCAGGTGAGGCAGTTGTTTTCATTTCAGTTTGGGTATGCTCAGCTGCTGAGCTGAACACCACACTCTGTTTCCAAGATCCATTCCAAACTGATAGCTGTTCTGTTATCAACAATCTGTCAGGGGTTATCTGAAATGACATGAACTGCTTAGCCTTGTGGAATGGTGGGGTTTGATTGTACAGATGGCCCTCTGTAGCAAGCAGTCATGTTACAGTTATGTATAAGTGCTTTAGCAAGATATTGAACACTGTACAGCTCAAAGCCTCCTGCTCAGTAGCTGTATCATGCAGTCCGTAAGCATCAGCATGGATTTACAGTTACAAGCCGCACCCAAAGAATTCACACGAGAGTCCAATCAAACATGGGGAAACGGTGAAACCATCGTTCAAAGGCAGTTGGCATTTTTTCATTCAGAAAGATTTAGCAGAACTATGAGACCAGTTCGTACAGTTATGGGGCAAGGAGGTTCTCAGAACATTTCTCCAAGTTTGTAGCTAGACTGCTTGGCTCATGTCAAGAAATTGAGGTTTTGCCCAAAGTGAGGTAAAATAGGCATACTTAGAAGTGACAGCATGATACACCAACTTGGCAATCCCTATCCTTTTCAAAGCTCTTCAGAATGTTTGGAGGTCTAATGGCACTCATGACAAACATGGTTCAAAGTTCTCTTCGGCCTTCATTTGAAGCAGAAACAACTTCAGGACAGTGTTTTCTTCAGCACAGTGGGTCTCATAGCTGAAGAGATCATTTATCATGAAGATCCTGATGAAACCAGCGGATTTTCAGTTTATCATAATGGTCTTCAAGATCTACTTCAGCAAATGTGTTGGATTTAGCAAGGGTCCCTGAAGCAAGCAATCTCAGCAGACTCCATCAAGAGTAGTGTTGCTAATTTGTGTGAAGATGTAGCATTAAGAGGGGAGCTCTTTGAGGCTGTCCATGGTGTACTCCTTGATTAACTGCAGTCAGTAAGAACTTACCTTTTGAATAAGACATGCTGGGCACAAAGTGCATTGCTAAGGGACAATGCATCACAAAGCAGAGCCTCAGTGAGCTAGGCCAAAAGGTGGCTGCTTCAACCCACAGAAAAAAAAACTTCTAAAAATCAGATATCATGATTTTGAGGCGCTAGCATTGTGGTGCAAGCAGGCAAAAGAATTGTTCAGCAGAGGGCATGCATTGCCTTCACTGTGGCAGAGTGAGCTACCTGACACAATTTTGCAGTGTGAGGCCACCTTTTAAAAGCGGATCACCTCCAAAGCGAATTAGAGTTCAGAAGAAGCAGGAAACATGGAAACCACATGTTTCCTTGGTCAAAGGCATGTTGTTGACCCTGTCGCCCAAGATGATCAGATGAACCATGTATTATTGGTCAATGATATTAGAAGTCAAGAATTTTGATACTTTATCTTTTCTTGGTCCAGGATCAGCAAATACAATAGTTTCTGATGTTTTAAAATTGCTTCACACTTGGCCATAAAGTTTTTTTGGGGGTTGGGGAGGTGAGTAGGCCCACTTTATCCAATAAAGCTTGCTTTAAAGCAATGTTTACTGACAGTGGTAGTGATTAAAGCTCCTATTTGTCTTGCAAGAACAGAACAAATCCTGTTTGCGCTTGCAAACTCTTGTCCTACTCCATCTTCCACAGTGGTTCAACCCAGACTTAAAGATATTTCAAGTCAAGATGATGAGTATATTCTGTTCTATGAGCATGTGCATTGCCCTGATGATGATTCCATTCTGTTTGGTGAAGTTTCACCTCCACTTATCCAGAAGTGAGAGTTTTAGTTTCAAGAAGATTGGACAGTAGTTTGTGAATATTTCCCACACCGACTGAAGTTCCACGTCAGGAAGATTGGATGACATTTTTGAGGAATAGTTTTAAATTTTCCAAGAATTTGAACAACATTATGAATTGTTTCCATTTGGATTAGAAAAGAATGAGCTTCTTTGATTTTCAGAGATTCCTAACCAGCAGATACACCAGGGAGTTGTCAACATACAGTAATTTGCATTCTGTTCCAAAGGCTATGTGAATGATCTTTACTGCTGCCACATGCTGCTTATGGCTTAAACATTTTTATCTTAATAGTTTATTCTAGTTTCTAGTACTCTATTTGATTCTACCCTCAAAACCTTGCACTTCTTGACTCTGAATTTCATTTTATCATTTACTAACCAGGCAGAATCTGTCTGGGTCCTGTTGCACTTGATCAACAAGCTTTGTTTTCAGTCTTCCTACTCTGATTCGATTGGCAATTTGTCTGTTGTCACACTTCATAGATGTTAATCATAAGTTGGACATGCCAGTGTTGGACTGGAGTGTACAAAGTTAAAAATCACACAACACTAAATTATAGTCCAACAGGTTTATTTGGAAACACTGGCTTTCAGAGCACTGCTCCTTCACCACCTGATGAAGGAGGTACTTGCATTGTTCCATTATTCCTTTCCTGCCAAGAAATGCATGTCCACTCACTACCACATGTGATGCAGCCAGTTGCATGAACACTGCATGAGTAGTGCAAATGGTAGTATTTATCAGGTAAGGCAAGAGCTAGCCTGCTATTTGCGCCTCACGATGCCAAGTAAGTAGTTATGTAGCTGCCTCTAGTTTGTTAACTGTAATAGCTTCATGACTGCAATAGGCAAGTCCCAAAAAACCTGAAGAGATAAAAATAAACAACTGGAATTAGTTACACAATTACTTTCCAACAAGAGAAACAAAACACAAATAAGTAGACGCAGTCAAGTAACCTTTTGGCACATGCTGTTTAAATTTGGTGCCCTTCTTTAAGTGCTGCTATCCTAATTGGAACTGGGAACATACATTTGCACCAAAATATAAAATGGGACTCTTTGGGAATACTTGTGACTAACAAATTCATAAAACACTGACACCTTGGTAGAAACTATCTTTAGATTTTGAAAGTATTTTGTTCTCATGAATATTGATGAAAATGTACAAAATGCTGAATTCTAAAGTAATCTACAACTTTTGTCAACAAAACTGATCAATTGATGTGTTCCTTAAGTGCACTAGAATAGACCTGCAATTTTACAATGGAGCTTTCATAATTGTTATATTAAAAGGTGTCAGTTAAGCATTGCCAAATTACGTCAATTAGAGAGATTGTAACATACGTAGATTGGTAATATTGTAACAACATTTTGTTGCCAGTGGCATCTGGAGCTTCAATTGATGTTTAATGTTTATCTTTCAATAAAAGCAAGGTGTAAACCAAATTGCAGTAGTCAACACGGTAGTTTAACTATCTTTAGAGTAAGTTGGTCCAGACAACAGAGTAGGCTGAAAACTGCACAATCTAGGGATACCAGTTGTTAAAATTTGATCATATAGCACTTGACATTTTCGGAAACAATAAAAACAGAGATGAATATTTGCATTGCATCAGTATATTTCTTATTATCTGTTCTGAGATTTCATACAATAATAGAATTACTACAGTGTGGAAACAGGCCATCCGGCCCAACAAGTCCACACTGACTCTCCAAAGAGTAACCCACCCTACCCTATTACTCTACATTTACACCTAATCTACACATCCCTGATACCACAGACCTCCCATTAGAAAAGGACATGTGCAAGTTGTATTCTGGTCATTTACTTTGAGTGTTTCATGTTTTAACTGACATATTGGCACATTCTTCTTCCTGTGACCCTTTTTCCAATCTTCCGTTTTGGCATTTATTAAAAATTCCTTACTTCATTCGAGAATTTAAATTCGTGTCACATCATCTTGCAATTCACTGTTCAGATTGCTTTGTCACAGTGGTGAATCTGCTAAAATTGGCACTTGATTAAAATATTTGAAATCATTTTTTCACCAATTTTCATCTTTATTTCTCCTGAAGTCTTTTGATTCCTTTGTGTGTAAAAATTCCATTGGCATAGCATTGTACTTCTTGATTCTGAATTTCATTTGTCAATTTCAAACCAATTTCCGTTTGGATCCTGTTGCACTTGATTAACTGACTTTGTTTGCAATCTTCCCACGCTAATGTGATCAGCAAAGTTTGGCAATTTGTCTATAGTCACACTTCTGAGATGTTGCTATTGAAGGCAGTGTTGTGAGGCTCCTGCATTGCTCCATCAGTCCATTCCTACCAGTGTGACTCAGCTGAATGCATGTCCACTTTCTACCATGTGTACATTTCATTATCTCAGCCATTATCCTCCATGAACCATCCAGTGGGTTATGGAATCTTACTCCACCACAAAGGACATAGTACGGCTTGATTCTGTATTGAGTCCACTCATCTATTCATTGAGCAAATCTGCAATGGATGTTTATTGGCTGGCAATCAAAATTGATTAATACTTGGATGATTTTTATTCCCTTCACTAATTAGGGTTGGAGTGTTAGGGAATCCAACAATCTCTTGAATGATTTTGCAGTTGTCTGTGTGCATTTTAACGATTATCTTTTCTCTTCAAACTACAACAAAATGATGGATTTACACAAGGGGAGACCGTCCCCTCCATGAGCTCTCCCTCCAGACACTCTTCTAGGCATGTGACGTTATAACATGACATCATAACCTTTCAGACTCAAGCCATAAATCTACTACTCCACGACCTATTGAGTTGTTTTGGTACTATCCTTCCCTCACCACGTTCAACATTCATCGTCTTCACCTATGCACAGTAACGTGATTGTGATAAGATCAGCTAGCTGGACATCATAGAATATGAGTTCCCTGATTGAAGCTTTTAATCTGTCCCTGGCTGCCAGATAACAGGAGTGTCAGACATTCAGTTCACTCAGAGCTGGCTCTGAGGGCGTTGGATCAGTGTCAAGGACTATCCATGTATAAATGAAGGGTGACTTGGTGACAGGATACCAGCACTTGTGGTGTTATTTCAGCAATGGTGAGCACCAACTACAAGATGTAGTGTAACTCAACAAAACTCCTTCAACATCACTTTACAATCCCACCATCACCCCCACTGAAAAGGATAAGGGCAGTAGGTGCAAAGGAACACCACCAACTGCATGTTCCCCCTCACAGCCACACACCATCATGATTTGGAACTATTTAACTGCTCCTTCACTGTCACTGCATCAGAATCCTGGAGCTTCCTTCCTAATAGTACAGTGGGTGTGCCCCAATAACCCCCAGGACTGTAGCTGCTCAAGAAAGAAGGCACACTATTCTTTACAAGAATATTAGGAATAGACAATAAACGCTGTCCTCGCCAGAGATGTCTATACCCTACAACTGAACGGCGGGGAATAAAAAAAGAATCCTTAGGTGAAATCAATTCCGCGTGGAATAGCGGAATTATTCTACTCTGGCTGCTTACGAGCTAAGTCACTGGGGGAGCCCTGACAATTGAAATTTTTTTTTAAAAATGCCACTTCTGCTAATAGTGTACAAATTGGATTAAAGTGTGGGGCACTGTTCTGAATAAACAAACCCACTGATGTTCAGCAGCCACTTACAGGTCTGATTTCTGTAATTCAGCAATTCCCACTGTTTATCTGAAAGTCCTCGTTGGATGAAATGAAGCTGAGTTGTTAACTTGCCTTTCCCTTACTGATTCTGCTTCCAGTTATACTTCAGATTTTCAACACGTGTTTTCTACTTTTTCTCTCCTTATATTCTCTCTCTTTTAAAGTCTAATTCATGTGTGAGATACAAATGCGAGCCTCCTGTGGGTAAGATTGTCACATTGAAAAGGTTCTTAAAACTGAAATCATACTGCAGTCACGACACAATCTATTTGAATTCATGGTCTATTTGGGACTAAATATCATTCCTCTCGCTATGATTATTTGTTGTGTATGTATTTGTTGTGTTACAATGTTGAACTTGCATGATATGCTGCATGACGTACTTCATAAATCTTGGCTAGTATTGGACTGCTTTTTAACTTTCTTCAAATAAAAATGGCACTCTTTACAGCAATGAAAGACTTCATTATTTATCATTCAATCCAGCTGCAGCTTCCTATTTAAATTACAAGAGCAATCTGATTATTTGGATGATAATGGCCCAAGTTATTCCCCAGCTGTCTTGTTTTAAAGGTGTCACTTAACCCAGAAGTTAGTCACAGGTACCACCCACAATGTACTTTGGTTGATAGTCCTTTGCTCTTAGGTCTGAATGACCTGGCTCAGACTGGTAAATGTATGTGTGAAAGGGAGACTGAATAGTTAAGATTGAAATTTATGTTGGATCTCCTAGTTTGGAATCTGAATAGGACAAGAGAGCCTCAAGATTAGAGGAAGCAGGTTTAGAACTGAACTGAGAAGAAACTACTTCACTCAGAGGGTTGTTAATCTATGGAATTCTTTGACCAGGGAAGCAGTTGACACTACTTCAGTAATGGTTTTTAAAGCTAAGGTAGACACTTTATTGAAAAATAAAGGAATTAAGGGATATAGTGAAAACATGAGTAAGTGGAGCTGGGTCCACAAAAAGATTAGCCATTGAGTGGTGGAGTAGGCTCGAAGGGCCAGACGGCCTACTCCTGCTCCTCGTTCTTATGTTCTCATGATTAATGCAGTTAATTTGAATAATAGCTATTCAAATGCTTACCACTGTTAACATTTTTATTAATATTCTGAGGGAAAGAAAATCATTGCTACATTCTCAGTTCATGGATCTGAGACCTCTGGGAAACGTATAATAGAATGATTTTCAAATATGCTAAGGTTACTAACAGTTTTAGCAATGATTACACTTTGAGTTTTGATGAAAAAGACTAATGAACATGATCCATGTAAATCAAAGCTGGGGTGTTTTTAATAAGTTTACAATCAATCGGATTTAACTGAAGCATGGCCTGAAATATATGGTTCATTTTTTGTCACTTACAGAGGTTTCTTGCAGTCATTTTTATCCTTCAAAATCTTTCTAATCATAGGTCCTGCTACAAGTATTTGCAGTGAATTTGGACTGCACACCTGGATTCCAGAAGAAGAACTATCAAGTCCTTCAATCTTCAGATTTTAAAAAGGACCAGTTCATTCTGAAAGGTAAAAAAAAGTTCTGTTAGCTCAGAAGAGATACACAGCAGAGCCAATAACTAACAAACCTACAATTTGACCTTCTCTTGGTGTCATTACGTTTTCCTTACATGTCTTCACACATGGTGTAATCTATGAAATATGTTTTTGACTTTCAATGCATTTGAATTGTTTCTATTCCTAATAGCAGAATTTGATTATCTAGCCTGAGATGAACTTGAAGGTGTGTAGTTCGAGCTAGAGAGTCGAACTGATCTAATCTATTTTTGATTGCAGTAACCATCTGAGTTATACACAGTTCTGATTGCACCTAATTTCTTGCATTGTAATTCAGTCTTGCTGTTTTATCTACAATATCTTGCATTGACAGAGCTGGCCAAAGATGGAAACATGTTTTCTGCTTTGGAAATAGTTGGCAATCTGCGTACACATTGTGTTTACAATTGCAATAGGTTTCTGATCAATTTTGTGGCAAAAGCTTCCAGCCAAACCTATTTGCATAATCACAAACATCCAATTGTCCACAAACCAGCATTTCAATACGTAACTTTTTCTTATATTTTTATGAAGAGTAGTAACCAGGCATAGCTTTTTGTCACAATGCAATAAAATGGGAGAATACTGGTTGAGTGTTCATTTTTTTACGATTCACAGATAAAAGAAAACATCAAGTTTTTAAAACAAAATGAATCACTTGGAGAATTTGAGCATTGCTCAACGTTTTGTTTTTGTGAAGGTTATTTAAGCGGAAACATGTATATTCTTGTGGAGCTAGATGGTAATATCAACAAATGGAATGTAAAGTTCAATAAATGTATACTTTGTTCAAATAGATTGTAGAATGGAGCTAGATTTTAATATGCCTACAGGATGTTGATGACCTTGGCAAATTCCTCACATACCATAGTTTAAAAACATTTTTTTTGAATTTGACTGTTTAGCAAATAGTGGCAAATAGATGAGGTGCTGTCAGTGCAAGCCAATCTTGTCTACTACTTGATGTCTGTTTACTTGATAACTTTTAGACATGAATCATATAGCAGATACACTGCACTCTCTCTTAAGAGTATTGTTGATGCATTTGAGAGATGGAGAAGCCAATTATTCTGCTGCAGTATCTACACAAATAAAATTTGAAAAAGGATAAATTAAAGGTACATTTTAAATAACAGCTATTCAGTTTCTGGGGTTAGGGTGCAGAAGCGGTGTTTGTAAAGAACTTACAACCATTTTCTGTGAGAGAAAGTGAGGACTGCAGATGCTGGAGAGTCAGAGTCGCAAAAGGTGGTGCTGGAAAAGCGCACCAGGTCAGGCAGCTTCCGAGGAGTAGGAGAGTTGATGTTGCGGACATAAACCCTCCATTTTCTGTAGCCTCATTTGTGTTTGATATTTTAGATAGTAACACTATTTTTTAAATTAGTAAATCCAGTTTCAGCCCTTGTAACACAAATAGTTTAAATCTTTTAATCTAGAAAACTGATGTTTCCAAGAATAACATTATGTTCAATTGAAGAAACACCACTGAACTTTATTGTAAATGTTCTCTGTGGATAAGATGGTACAAAAATATAAGTTATTTCACAACCATAAAACAAATGGAGCAGTGATGCAGAAAATAAGCTACACAAATACAATCAGCAAAAACTACTCCATTACTATAAATAAAACTTACAAATACATTTTATCCAAGATGTGCACATTGTTATTTTAATAACTGAAAATTTTATTTTGGATGTTCTGTTAATTCCTATATTAATTAAAAAGGCAAGCTCACTGAATCATTTATTGAAAATCAGAGAAGATTTATAAAGTTTTCAATGACAAAGTCAAATATCATGACAAGTTTTGAAACACTGCTCACTGTGTATGATTGCAAATTATATCTCATGCTGCCACAATGCAATTTCAATTTCAGGAACAGCAGAAATAATTGTCCATTCATACTATTATTTGAGAGAAAGGAATTTGTACAATTTATTTAATGTTTTCCCAGTTTCTTTCCTTTTTCCTCTGACTTGAATGCAGAGGCTCTCAATAAAGTCAAATTCCCAAGTGTACGTGGCTTCCAGTACTTGAGTCGGGTTGTGATTCTTCATGTGTGTGATTATGGTCATCATGGACTGCTTGGACTGAACGGACTGTTTTCGTGCTGTATGGCTCTACAACTGACTCTGTGTAAGGCAAGATAATGAGCACCAGTAGACCATCGGAGAATTGTTCCAAATGAGAACATCCTGATATCCACCCACACAAAGTTTTGGCAAACGTTCTTAGATTGCGATGATGTGAGAATTCTAGTTTCTTTTCTGCATTACACAAAGGTCTCTGAGGGAAATTTCAGCAATCCTGTTGATGACTTTTGTTTTAGTTATCATGATAGAAATGAGAATTAAACTTGAGACTTTCTAATTTGTATGTCGTAGCATATTGAATGAAGCACAGCACAGCACAGGTTCAACAGACAGCATGCTTTCTTTACTGGTATGGTGTTTAGCAAGTTAGCTGACACCAACACACACATGCTTTGACTATAATAGCTGGTCAGAGGATGGGAATTCTTTAAGTCACCTTGACGCTACAAAAGTCTTTCCATTATCAATTAGGCACAATTCAGGGATACAATGAAATACTCTCCACTTGACTGGATGAGTGCCGCTCCAGAACTCTAGAAGCCCAATACCATCCAGAATAAAGCAGCTCATTTGATTTTCCCTCATCCAACACTATAACCACCACCAGCACACCGTGGCCACACACATCCCGTGTCGAGGATGGCCTGGAGTAGGTCTTCAAAGCTCGTATTATTGCTCTTCCTAAACCTATGACCGTCAAATGCCTATTTGGAGATTAACTTAAAGGCGTTCCCAAGTGGTTACTGGAGAAAGGGAGGACTGCAGATGCTGGAGTCGAGAGTGGGGCACAAGTGGTTACAGCTCTTGTCCAAGTCCACCACCATCTGATTTGAAATATATCACTGTTCCTTCATGGCCATTGGGTAAAGGTCCTGGAACCCTTCCTAACAGCACTTTGGGTGTGACTAGATTCCATGTGCTGCAGTAGTTGAAGCAGACTGTCCAACAGCAGCTCTTGAACAGTTCAGAATGGGCTATCAGTGTTGGCTTTACCTGTGATGCCCATGTTGCATCAGTCAGTAAAACAAACTCAAACAGTAAAATAAATTCAGTCAGTTTATAAACTAAACAGTTCATAAAATAAAATAAACAGAAGTTTATAAAATAATGAGGGGTATGGATAGACTTAATGGTAATTGTCTTTTTCCTAGGATGGGGGGGGGGTTAAGACAAGGGGCCACATTTTTAAGGTGAGAGGAGAAAGACTTAAAATAAACATGAGAGAGCAAATTTTGCACATAGTGGTTTGTGGTGGAATAAACTTCCTGAGGAAGTGGGCACAGTTGGAAAGTTTAAAAGATATTCGGATAAATCTGTGAGTAGGAAACATTTGGAGGGAAATGAGCTACAAGTAGGCAGGTGGGATTAGTTTAGTTTGGGATTATGTTCAGCATGGACTGGTTAGACCGAAGCCATGATTACACCAGGTTTATTGTTGATATTTAAACAAAATGCAAACTATGAAGAATTTTAAAAAGTTTCAAAAATCACAATCAACAAATATGAAACTTCAGTAACTTTTAAGTAACATGAAAAAATTAAAGCTCTCACTGTAAGATTATTATTTTTCAACATTGTCTTATCCATTATATTGCCTCTAGTTAAAAGGAGGATCTTGAACTGAATTTCATTTTCCTTTTTTTTCAATTTGTCCATGGGATGTGGGTGTTCCTATTGGAGCATTGTTTATGGTCTATCTGTAATTGTCCTTCAGTGAACTACTATCTAAAATGGTTGGAGTTGTTTGAAGGAAGTGTGAGGATTTTCACCAACTCATAGTGAAGGAAATATTGTGATGCTGATTACTTCCTTGCATGTGGGTGTGAGGGCTGAAATGTGGATGAGGTGATACTGCCATGCATCTGCTGCCCTTGCTGTTCTAAATGGAAGTGGTCATGGATTTAGATGCTGTCTGGGGAGCCTTGGTGAATTCCTGCAGTGCATCTTGAAGATGGTGGTCCGCACTGCTAATATTAGGTACTGGTGGTGGACCGGTTGAATGTTTGTGGATGTGGTGCCAATCAAGCAGATTGTTTTGTCTTGGAAGGTGTCAAACTGCTTGACTGTTGGAACTGTACTCATTCAAGCAAATGGGGACCATTCTATCTCACTCCTGAGTTATGCCTTCTACTTAATATTCAGGCTTTGGGGAATTGGAAGGGAGTTACTCACCACAGAGTTCCTCATCCCTGACATGCTCTCATACCCACAGGATTTATGTGGCTGGTCTTATTCATTTTCTGGTCGGTAATAACCCTGAGAATCCTCTATCGCTTTCATTTCATCAGCCATCAAATACTTAATTATTAATTGGGTCATTAATGATTAATTGAGCCTATTAATTGGGCTCCTATTAATAGCTATTAGTCAGATGCTTGATTTATCATTTCTTTGACCTTGTTGGAGACATTGCTCAGTAGGCTTTGACCCTTCACCTAAATTACTCAGTTTCTTTTAATAAAAATATTTACAGGATGATTGATCAAACATGAAGAGAGAACTTAGGATATGACAAATTGCAAAATTAAACAAAAGAGTTCAGCAACAAATACGGCTTAGCGGGTTTCTGAGGAAGTCTCACTTGACCTGAAACATTAACTTTGATTTCTCTCCACGGATGCTGCCAGACCTGCTGAGCTTTTCCAGCAATTTCTGTTTTTGTTATCTCCCTCGATAGATTGATCTTGTTGGTAATGGTGAATTGCACCCCTTTGACTTTAAGATGGCCATTATGCCAAAGAACATTTGGTGTGCTGCTTCATAAGTTGCTGGCACAGGCTGTAGTTGTGATATTGATGCAGCATAGTGCTGTACAGTGAAATGACTGCCCTCTTTACTGGTCACAGTTGATAAAACCTGACAGCTTGTCATGGTTGTGACTTCATTAAAAGGCAAAGCATGACAGATGTCCTCTGAGCCTGTACGTTATGAATGTGGCCAGAAAGTACAAAAAGTCAAGGTGGAGCATCAAGTTGGTGTGATGAGAGTGAGCAAAGAGCCCTGATGAACACCCTGCCAATGTGTGAGATGAGTGTCTCTCCCTGTGCTCAGAGCGAACTGGTAGCAGTATTGCAGTGTAAGGCCTTGGTGTGATCCAAAGTGTAATATTGAACTAAAGAGGATTGAAAATGTGCCATAATGGTGGAGCAAATCTGCAGAGGCGGGAATCTGAACTGAAAACAACAAATGCTGCATATCACAGCAGGTCAGAAAGCATCCAAAAAGAGAGAGCAAACTAACATTTCAAGTCTAGATGACTGTTTGATCTAGACTCGAAATGCGAGCTTGCTCTCTCTCCATGGATGCTGTCTGACCTGCTGTGATCTGCAGTATTTGTTGTTTTCAGCACCGTAATGGTGTGGTGAGGCTGGGGCATGTCTGCTGTCAAACTCTGCAAATGATCACTGCTCGTGGTGTGTGTGCAAGGATAGTGGAGGCTGCTGGTCAAGATAGAGGCTCAGAGGAGCAGGGGTATTGTCATACACTGCTTGCTTAAACTCAGGCATTCGACAACTTTGCTTTTGTTCTGACACCTTGATGGCCTTCTGTTTCTGGAACTTTTGCCTTTCTAGCTTCTGTGCCACTCACAACTTATCTTCTTCTCTTCTACATTGAGAACTGCTAAACTACCCTGCCACTGGTATAAACAGTTTCCCTCTGACCAAAATGCTTCATTCTCTGAAAGAAACTTGCACACTATTTTTGTATTTTTCTGAGTTTTTAATTGGCGACTGAAATGTGAAAAGGTTTACTTTTTTAAAACAAAAACCACAAGAATTGTTGAAGAATTAGTCTAGTGTTTGAAAGCAAGTACCTGATACTTATTGGAAGCATTGTTCAGTGACCTGTTCACGATTACAGATGTGTTGGATCTGTGGGATGTGTGTAAATGAAGATTCAGCCAGCACCAAGTAGCTGATTGGTCTGTGGGCTGGTGAACACTTATTGATAGCAAAGACCTTTTGCTTGTCAAAAATTATGCGATTGGTTCCAATAGCTGAACAACTTGATGCTGTGAACAGGATAGTGAAAAGATGTTAGATCTCCACCAGCTCAGGAACTCTCTCTGCTCTCTGCAGTCAAAGCTATTTGAAGCCTGCAGAATACCAGTTTATCTTTCCTCCAACATTTTCTGTTAGCTGTAACTTTTAATGAAGAAGTGAAAGATCTTTTATAAGTATGAACAGCCACCCTTAGCCTCCTGTAAACTAATTAAAGCATTGGGAGAAGGAAGACTGTAAAGCAATGTTCTGGTCAGCATAAGAGCCATCTTCACTGATCCTGTGAACAGAAATCACTGAAATGCCTTGCCAGTTTTCTCTGTGTCCATAACAGTCACATTTTGTCTTGTCTTTGTCTGTGAGTGTGTGAATGGGGATTTAGCTAAGGGGCTAGTGTTTTAGTGGTTCATAATTGTTTGTCTGGAGCTAAAATATATCAGTTTGTTATAAATAGTAGTTCTTATTAAGTATAGAAACTTGGTCCATGCTTTGTCAACCTTGTTCTGAGAATCCAGCAAATTGGGGAATTTTGTGTATGTTTATAAAAACTAAACTTTTGCAGTGACTTTCCAACCCACTACCAAATGAGGCATAACAGCATTCATTGCCCATCTGGATGGACATTATTTTTCTGAAAGAAATCGATTTCTCTGTGAAACAGAACACCTCGTTGCTAGGCAACAGCCCATTGTCTTCCTTGTGCTAGACCCTTGTTTGTAAAGCACTGACCTCTTCAATTCTAGACTATTATTTTTTGACAAAAGTCTCATTTAATTGCATGCACACAAATTTCCAAGCAACCTGGTAATAATGTCAGCTCAAAACTGAATTTAAAATTATGTCTCCCCTTCATAATTCTCACAATGTAGAAAGACAAATCAAGCTTAGAGATATGCATGGTTATGTCCTCATTAGAACCAAATCTTCCCAAAAAACAAGATGATATATGATGAACTTTAATCTCTTTAGTACTTCCCAGCTACTTATTTCAGAATAAGAAGTCCATAGTTGCTTGTTTTCTCCCTTCTTCCTTTTTAAATAATGAGGTTACTCTCTCAATCTCCCAATCTGTAGGCACCATTTCAGGTCTCATAGACTTTTGACAGGAGATCACCAACGCATCCACGTGTATCTTTAGCCACTAACCTCAACACTCTGGAAAGTAGACCATCAGGTCTCTGGAATTTTTCTATTTTCAAGTAATTATTCTGTCCAGAACTCTTTTCTTTTAATCTATAAAGTTAATTTCTTTTGGTTTCATTTTCTCATTAGACACTTTGATTCTGCTTACTTCTGTGAAAGATCTTCTTTCTTCCTCTGTGCAAACAGCCACAGCTGAATTATTAAATCTTTATTTTCTCTTGTTATCCCTTCTCCCAAATTGTATCTGTTGCTTCTCTGTGATTATTCCATTTGTTACTTCTCTGTGTATTCTGTTGGTCTTGCTTGGTTCTGTTGCAGTCAATTCATAATATCCTGTTTTTCCTTGATTCAAGTTTGGCTACCAAGCAAATTTAGAAATTTTGCTTCCATCTACCAAATCCAAAAGAACATACATATTTGTAATGAAAGCAGTTATTGCCACAGGAATACCATTTTCTACTATCCTCCCGTCTGAATCAGAACAATTATCATAACTCTCACTTTTCTGTGTTTTTTTTGTTTGAATCTGTCAATAACACTCCAATTCCATGAACCCCTTTTGGATCAAGAACACACTGATCAAGGAAGTTCCACTGAGCCCAGTTCAGAAATTTCTTACCTTTTACTCCAACATGATCTCAATTGACAGTTGATCAGTTAAGTCCCTGAATATCACCTCTACATATTTTTTGCACATGCTTTTAATTCCTCTTAAGATTTTATTCTATGCCTCACTTAACACTTGGAAGCTTATAGAATACTGTAGAATGGCATGAGCTTACATTTTTTGCTTCTCTAATCAAATACATTCTACCTTTATCTCAAAGACATCCTTTCTTTGCCAAGTTCTGTCTAATCAGTATCAATATTTTTTTTCTTTTTTCTCAAATTTTCTGATCAGTTTGGGCTGATCAATTTTGTCTGTTTTTAGAAATCTGATTTTGCTCAGTGTTTCCAATACCACTCCATTTTCTTCTGGCCTTTCTCCAGTCCAAGGATGCCTAGAGTGTACAGTACATACCCATCCCACTGAGGTTGAGTTTCCCATTTGAAATTGAAGATTCAAATTAGATTTCCTCCCCTGTGCCATTATTCTCCGCAGGTGTGAGGTTTTAGAAGCCCATTAAAAACAGACCATAGAATCTCAACAGTGTGGAAGCAAGCCATTCAGCCCATCAAATCCACATTGACTCTCCCACCCCAACCCGAACTTTGCATTTACCATGCATAATTCACCTAGCCTGCATATCTCTGAACACTATGGGGCATTTTAGCATGGCCAATCCACCCAGCTTATGCATCTTTGGACTGTGGGAGGAAACCCACACAGACACTGGGCGAATATGCAAACTCCACACAGACAGTCACCTGTCAGTGGAATTGAACCTGGGTTCCTGGTGCTGTGAGGCAGCAGTGCTAGACACTGAACCACCCAACCAGGTTTGACAATTTGTAAAGAAAATGGAAAGCCTGCTGAGGAGTGTGGATCATGCTGAATAAGAAATGCAAAGGGTTTGCTCATCTTCAAATCTCACTAGCTTTTGTATTTTAATATATATATTTGTAAATTCCTGATCATGTAAATTATACTTTAAAGTTACCTGAGTCTTGTTAATGAAGGTTTTAATGAATCTTTACGTGGATTAGAGTGACTTGCTAGTCGAGAAAATACGAAGACAGCAAAAAAAAAAGGTCCTGTTAGACTCTGCTGTCATGTTTTACAGTTTAGATGACTGTTTTACAGCCACTTTGACTGCTTTTGTTTTAAAGAGAGGTACTATAGCATATGGACTGCAGTGGTTCAAGGGTAGGGGTAATGTGCAGCTTGCCACTACCTCCTCAGGGATAGCTAGGGATGGGTAATAAATGCTGGCCAGCCAAAGGTGCCCTTGTCCTGTGAGTTAATTTAAAATTGCATTGGGGGGGAGGGGGGAAATCTAATCAGCTGTTGCCTTACATCGATTGTCAAGCACTTTGCTTTGAAATTCTAAGTATCTGCTGCTCTTTCCTTCCCCTAGAGAAGCGTATTCCTTTGATAACTCTGACCACCTGAACGCATGGCTGAGTTTCAAGTTGTAATGGGTTCTGTGCAATGTGAGTTCTACACACCTGAAAATGGGAAGAGAGGGTTTCAAGAGGTTGCTGGTTATGGAAGGGTGGAGTTACAAAGAAAAGCTGGGACTTTCCTCACTGGAGTGCAGGGGGTTGCGATGCTTATAAATTCATGAAGGGTATAAATAAGGTTAATGGTAAGTGGGTTTTTTTCCCCTTGGATGGGGGATTTCGAGTCCAGGGGCATATTTTTAAGTTGAGAGGAGAGAAATTTAAAAAAGACAATATAAATTTTTTACACAGAGGATGGTTTGCGGTGGATTGAACTTCGTGAGGAAGTGATGGATATGGGTAGAGTTAGAACATTTATAAGACACACTTGAATAAGTACATGAATAGGTAAGGTTGGAGGAATATAGGCCAGGAGCAGGAAGGTGGAACTGGTTTAGTTTGGGATTATTGTCAGCATGGACTGATTGGAGCAAAGTGTCTGCATGACTCTGAGTTGTAATGACAGATTTCTCCTCACGATGTGGTTTTGGGTTTGTTGACACAAGCTAATAGGATTAGAAGTATTACAAGACTTTTTCACAATGTTTTTCTTGTAACACTGACATGGGGCTTTTATTAGATTGCATGAGGTTTAGTTTTCCCCCAAGGAATATAAAATGTTTTCCACTGATATTGCATTGTACTTGCAAGATCGAGCTTGCATGATCTAAAAGGCTAAAAACTGGAGTGTGGGTTGATGAACTGAGGGGGGTGGGGGTGTGTTTGTAAACTGCCCTGTAAACCTGAACCTAGTAAAAGCAACAAAAGTGATACATGAAATCACACACAGTTAGGGAGTGCTGTTTGTAAATTCCTGAAGTGCACAGGCTGAGTTCAGCCATTGTACACAGAAATATCTACTCAAGATTTACCAGAGCCTTGTTTCTACAGCTCATAGCATAATTTCTAATTTAAGAAATGTGTCCAATAAATTCAACCTGAAGAGCTTACTGGAATTTTAATACCCAATAAAATTGAAGAAGAACGGGAACATTGCACACCTGCTCCTCATAAATAGTGATATTTATGATCGCTATGACACCCAGCCACAATAAAAAGTGTCCAATTTGCACGAAAATTAGACATTGCTTTATATTAATTAAATAATACTCGTGATATGAAATCAGCTCAAATTAATGCATTGATTTTTATTCTGTTTTCTAATGTGCTAAATGAAGTTAATTTTAGAAATTTAACATACTTCCTAGTTACATTGAACCTGTAGCTCAAAAAGCTCTAACTTGGGAGATTTAACCTAACAGATTTCAATCGTGAAAATACCATTTAAGTGTTTCATTCACTCTCTCTATTCAAAACAGTGAATGTTTCAACATAACATTCACAGATTTGTTAGTAAAGTTAAAGAAAAGCAATGTAATGAAAAGGACAATGACTTCATCAACAGAAATTGATTAAGGGATGGAATATGGAAAATGGTGAAGAGCTGCTTTTCAAATAAGAATGGGATCATAGTAGTTCACCCAAGGTTGATATTAAGGAAAATGTTTGCTTTGATCCAGGTGAATGACTGGACCTAAATATATGAAGCTTGCAGATATGAAACTTTGAAATATGGTAAATAATGAGGAGGGAAGTGCTTGACTTCTAGAGGACAGTGGTGAAATGGCCAAATGGGTAAATAACAAGTAGAGAGCTGTGAATTGATTCAGTGACCCCACAATGCATCAGGGAATTTGACATTGAGCACCTCCATCTCTGCTCTTCAGTGAGTGTTTCCCATGCTTGTGGATAGAATGGAAGGATATGATGATGCAGAGGCTATGGGATTTTCCTCCACTCATCAAAGAGGCCAGTGATGACTCTGCTACCCTTTTACTGCAGGCACTGTTGGAATTTTAAGAAGGTTGTGATGAGAATTTTGGCTGCCTCAGCACAGCCAGTCCTATGGATAATAGCAGTTGAAGAGTTGAACATTTAGCAATTGTTTCCTCCATGGCCTTCATGTGCTTTAATGCAGTCATATGACCCTGCTGTTTAATCTTGCCATTTGAAGAGGGCCTATCATAATGGCACCTATGCAACCTAGAGAGATTATGCTTCTGTCAGTCTTTGGTTGATCAGATCTACCTGCAAGAGTAAACTGGCCTTCCTGTCCTTTTCTAGAAAGTCATTGGCTTGGGTGTTGTGTTGAGCACCCCGTTCAATTGTGCCCAGCATGTGAGAGTGGCAGTCTGACTAATTTACTTGGGCATTTGTTCTGGCAATATAAGGGAAACCTTTGGGTTTTCAACTTGCTAGACTGTTGTGCATCCTACTGCATTCCAAATCCAAGGCCTGTCACCAGAGCGTCACCTGTCATAATACCATAGGACATAGGAGCAGAATTAGGCCATTCAGCCCATCAAGTCCACATTTCCATTCAATCATGTTTCTCAACCACATTCCTCTACCTTCTCCCTGTAATCCTTGATCCTGTTTCTAATCATGAACTTTTCTACCTCTGTCTTGAATACACTCAACGGCTTGGCTTCCACTGCCCTTTGTGGTAATGAGTTCCACAGATAAACCACTCTCTAGCTGAAGAAACTCCTCCTCATCTCTGTTCTGAAGTGTCTTTCCTTCACCCTAAGACTGGGCCCTTTGGTCCTAGTTTCTCCGACTAGTGCAAACTTAATTGGCCACTGATAGCCATTCATCTTCCCAAATCTCATCAAATTGGTTTTCAACATTAGATCCACGTCTTCCTTGTCACTCCTCTATCACTGACCTCTATAATCACCTCCAATTTTAGTGTCTATGGATGGATCTTTTCTAAAAAATGCTGGGACCGATATCACTCATCTCACTGTGACTGCCTCGGTCAATGATTCAAGAAAGGCATTAAAGAACCTTGAAGGTATCTTACTTGTAATTACTTGGTCCTCTGTAAAATCTGCTGCACTCAGTCCCGGCTACTGTTCATGTTTTGAAAGGGCCCATGATTTCTATATCTCCCAATACCAATAATTGAATGCCAGCTCTTCCCTTGCCCAATTGGGTTGTCAACATTGAAAAAATTATATTGTGCTACTGATAGTCGCAGAATATGGAGTTAGACTCCATAAAATCTCTGACCGCCAGGTTCCTAATGCAAGTCAAAATTTCATCCTAAGACATCTTGCTGCAATTGTATAGGGCTTTGTGTACAGTTCCAGTTCCAAACCTGAGCAAAGTGTATACCCCTCTTAGAGCGGCTGCAAAAAACTAAAGTTGATTCTGGAATCTAGATTTCTTCTTAGAAGAAGAGAATTGTTTTCAAGGAGGAATGGAGTGGTTATGGATCTCTGGAGCTTAAATGAATGGGTAGTGATTTCCTGGGATCCTGGGAGAGTTGATAGTACAGGTGCGGAAAGTCCAGAATTAGGGTGGCAGTTTCAGGATAAGTGACTGACCGGCTGTGTCATGAACCAGACCAAATCCTCTTCGAACTTGAATGAGATGATGAATGCTTCTTTTACTCATGGTTTTGAGGCACAAAAAAGGCAGTGAGGTGTTTTCCTTGTTGCTGACATGGGATTTTTGATTTGGATGCAATGTATGTTGACAAGTCAAATGAGGAAATGTGTTCTTTCAACATAATAAATAAATAAATGATCATTGAAAACAATTAATGTACAGTAACTAGATAATGCCAATGCAACTTTGAGAATGAAAGAAGATTATGATCATGTCATAATTAGTTGAGGAGTGGTGAAAATCTCAGTGTCTAGAACGTAGAGAAAGAATTAAGCATATCCAGTTTAAATGACCTAAGTATCTTGTGCTGCTAGCTTGCAACTTGTTTAATTGATGATTTGGATCATCAGTAGGGGCAAGCTTTATAGGTATCCTTGAGTACTTGATGAAAGATTTTGTCACTAATTTATGACTGGACGCTTCTCTCTCCCTCTCTCTCTCTCACACACACACACACACACGCACTCACTCCCTCTCACATTCTCTCTCACTCTCTCTCACCTACACACTTTGCTCTCCCTCTGTCTCTCTCTCACTGTCTCTCTGTCTGTCTCTTTGTCTCTCTCTGTCCCTCTTGTGCTCTTGCTCTCTCTCTCTCTCTCTGTTTCACTCTCTTGCTCTCTTCAATATATGATATCACTGAAAAGGGTAGGTTAAATAAGATCTGCACATGAGTTTCAATCATTTTGATATTAATTTCAGTTTACTTTGAATTGTGATAATTGATGGTTTCATAAGCTTAACTCAAAGATGGTCAGGGGGCCATCTTAAGCCTGCCTTTCTTTCTTCTAATCATTTTGGGCCATGAAACATCCTATGTATTAAAATAAGACATGGTAAGTTTCAAACTGGTCATTAACTTATCACTATTTTAACACCATGAGATCACACGTGCATTGGGGAACAATCCCAGCACATGGCCCAGAGGCTGCTGGCTTAGGATTACTGCTTATTCAACAGCTGGCCTCAACAGAAAAATGGTGATGTTCTCTCGATCTGTCAATGCTATAGAGGCAGTGTTTCATCCGAGAGAACTAGGTGGTGATGAGGCGATATGACCTTTTGCAGTTGGGAATTGAGCTAAGGCACAACATCAGAGGAGGGGATGACAGTAATGTTTGATAGCACATTTTGCTCCTCTTTGAATTGACTTAACACTTGTGTGCTAGTGGCAACATCCACATAGCCTTAAAGAACCACTGGTGAGGGTGCATGCTGACATGAACATTACCAATCGAGAGCTTATGCCTGAAATGCTGACTATCCTGCTCCTCGGATGCTGCCTGACGTGATATACTTTTTTCAGTGCCACACGTTTCGACACTGCATGCTGACCTGGCAATATTGAACCCAGGAGGACTGTTCAGGGTCAGCCAGTTTTCAGATTGGGTTTGAAACCAAGTGTGTCATACCACATAGGAGTGTTTTGAGCGATCCCTGGGCCAGAGTTTCTGCCACAACCTTGGGCATGTTTGATACTGTTGAAACATGAGTCCTTAGATTGCTTTCTTGGAAACTGGGCATGTCATGACCTAATTTAACCTAACATTCTCTTTGTTCCCCTGTATAGATACCACAGATGCTATTTTAGAATCACAACATGGCAACAAAGCATGAAATAATATATTTCACAGATATTCAGTGACAAGCATATTGTCAGTCACTGATTTCTAGCCTATCTTTGCATTTCCAATCAACTGAACACTCTGTTTTGTGGTTTTAACAGGCCTAGTAATGTTGTTTTTATCACATTTACTAATCTTTGGAATTACGATTGAACATGAAAATAACGTTCGCTTGGAATAATTGGCTGGATTATCTGAAGCGTGGGTATCTACCACAGATTGCTTCGCTGTTCCTCCTTGTTCACAAAATGAAAGATTCCTGTCACGGTTCTTTCTGAAATGTGGAGCTGTTGTTCCATTCTTCAGGTCCATCATAGCACAGAACAGGCAAACCAGGCTGCCTTATCATAGCAGTCAATTATTTTATTCTGGTTCAGCATCACAGATTGACTGCTCCTGTATGTATGTATGTGTATGTCAGGAGGATATGCCAAGTGAATAGTGGTCAGGGTGCCAGGGATAGTGGATAGGATGCTTTGGAGGTATCTGCTATGAAATAGGGCACAAGGTGGCAAGAGAGCTAAGAAAATGATGGAGAATGTCAAGTTGGGGTAGGTAGGGATACCTAGGCTGGCAGGAGTTGGGGGTTAATTTGGGTGCTGTGACGTATGGGTTAGGTTGGATCTGGAGAGGAGGAAAGAGACTTGGGCCAAGGTGTCAGATCTCAGAGGGGAGGGAAGGTGATGGGTCCTTTAGAAGTGCAGTAGGCTGGAACTGTTGGGTACGGAAAGGGAAAGGAGGTGTCACATCTGGTTGGTAGACTTGGGGGCATTGGGCCTGGTGGCAGAGGAATGTTGCGTCGCAGGTGGACAGGGGTGTTGGAGTTGGGATCAGAGTCAGGAACGTGCCTAAGGGGTTTAGAGGAGTTTGAATTATGGGTCTGAGAGATAAGATGGGGCTTCAATTTAATAGTTATTCCAGAGTAATGATTTAGTTAATTTTGGCAGAATCTTCCAAATTCTCTGATTTAAATGGTCATTTTTGAAGGGTTTCAGGCAGAGAGGAATTGCCCAGCGGAATCTTCCATTTCTGATTAGTTGCTTCGGAGTCTGCTGTGATGAGGATTCCACAGGGTGCGCGCGCACACACACACACACACTCCTTTGGACACAACTGTCTGGCCATTGCAAAATCCAGGCCAATATCCCTGACACATGCAGAAGAAACCCTTGAATTGAGACAAATTTGTTGCTCCCCGTTCAAATTGCAAGCTGATAACATTGATAATGCTATTGTCACACAGGGCCAAAGGTTTTCAGAATCTATACTGCATTTGTGAGTCGCTTCACTGAATGCCATTTCAATAGTTACATCACAGGGAAGCTGCACTGATTGTTTCTGGGCAGGCTCAAAACCTTGAATAATATTTCCGGGAGAACTCTGCTGTCCACAGATTTGCTGTCAGGAGTTGGATTGCACTCACAATGGGATTGCTTTAAGGAATGAAGTTTTTGACATGTCTTGCTATGTTTCTATTGAACAATTTACACATTGTGGAATTTGGAAAATGATGTTGTGTTTAATTATAACCTAAAAGCAGTCAGAATGTGGATGATGCAAAACTTAGGAGCACTGTGAGGAGGGCAACGGAAGGTCGTGGACAAGTTGGAAGAGTGGGTGAACAGATGGTGGATGAAGCTCAATGTGGAGGTGTGCGTTGATACACTTTGGTACAAAGGACATTGGGAGATGTGAATAAAAAGGTACTATTCTTAAAGGGTGTGTAAGAGCAGAGAGACCTGGGTGAATATGTATAAAATTCGTTGAAGATGATAGGACTGGGAGAGGGAGCTGTTAATAAAGCATCAATTATTCAAGGCTTCATTAAAAGGGACTTGATGTTCCAAACAGTGAGGTAGTAATTGACTTTTGACACAGGTTTGACCTCAGCTGGAGTATTATGCACATTCCTGGATACCACACTGCAGGAAGAATCCAAATACATTGCAGAGTCTGCAAAAGATGTTTAGGAGAATGGCTGCAATGATGAGGCACTTCAGTTGGAGAAGTCAGGACTGTTTTCCTTGGAGAGAAGAAGGCTAAGCAGTGGTTTGATAGAACGTTTCAAAATCGTGAGGTGGGTGGACAGAGTAGGTGGGGAGAAACTGTTCCCACTTATAAGGAGATCAAGAACCAGAAGTTGCAGTTTTCAAGTGTTTTGCAACAGAAGGAAGTGAGGTGAGGAAAAAAGCAAGCTCTTTCACTCAGCGAATAGTGAGGGTATGGATTGTACTGCCTAGATTTGTGTTGGAGGCAGATTCGATCAAAGCATTCAAGATAATACTGGACAATTGTTTCCATTTAAATAATGTTCAGGTTTACAGGAAAAAGCAGGAGATTGGCACGAAAGAAAAATGCTCAGAGTGCTGGTCCAGACACAGAGGGCTGAATGGCCTCCTTCTGCTCTGTAACAATTTTCTGACTATGTGCATTTTAGTTTGTAAGTAGAGCCCTGCTTGCCAGTTAGAGCCGGCAGGTCTCAATAAAAATATTAACAATTATATTTATAGTTCACTGTTGCTCTTTAAAATGTAATTTGGGACAGCCCTAGGAGAGACTGCATGCATTCTAAACAAAAACCACTGGAAGGCTGTCACATGGTTTGGCTTATGGCCTGGCTTCGAACATTGAGCGATACAGCACCGGAGCATGCCCTTTGGTCTGTGCTGACTGTGATGCCATCCTAACCTCACCCCATCTGCCTGAACATGGTGTGTATCCCTCTGTTTCCTGCCTGTTCATGTATCTGTCTAAATGCCCCTTTAAAGTTTGCTGATATATTCAGTTCTACCACCTTCCCTGGCAGTACATTCCAGACTTAGCACTCTCTGTGTAAAAAAACAAAATCTTCCCTGAAACGTCTTTTAAACTTATCCTGTCCTCACCTAAAAACTATGCCACCAAGCATTTGACATTCCCACCCTGGGAAAAGATTCCAACTATCAACCCTCTCCATGCCCCTTATAATTTTATATACTTCTGTCAGGTCACTTGTCAAGTTCCGATGCTCCAGCAAAAACAATCCAAATTTGTCCCACTTCTCCTTATAGCTAATGCAGTCTGATCCAGGCAATTCTAGGAGACTTCTTTTGCTCCCTCTCCAAAGTCTCCACATCCTTCCAGTCATTAGGGAGCAGAACTGCACATACTACTCCAAGTGGGGCTGGACTAAAATCTTAGATTAAAGTCTAAGATATGCAGACATTTCAACATCAATAGCACTTAAATTGATTTTACACCGCCTTGTCTATTTTCTTGATGCTAATTATATATTGCATTCATTCAGCTTAATTTGTTTGTATTTTGAATTTCATTTCCTTCAAATGATGGATAGATCATAGGGAGCGAGCAACCAAATTCTAATGCTTTGTCAATAACGTAAGCTTCCCCAATTAACCACACTACATTAAATCTACCATGAGATAATGCACTACAGTGAAGACTTAGCTATTTTTAATGTAAGTAAAGTGAGGCCATTTGGGTGGGTTACTTTCTTGAAAACTTCACAAAAGGCAAATTCACAAATGTCAAACTTGTTTTATGTTGGGAGTCAATTGGATAGGTTCCAGTATCCAAAAGCCCGATATATACTGTATGTTCTAGAAGATAAAATAAAACAATGCTTTTAATACATGTCAACATGTCCTGCTGTTAAATTGCTTATTAAAACAAAAGATACAACATATTTCATTCTTTTCTTAGAAAGCTCTCCTGCAGAATGCAACATGGGCTACAGTTAACTACAGCTCCACCAGCATTTAATTAGAGAGGATATTTCTGAGGGATCATTCAGTGAAAATGTGTGTTGAAATTAGAAATAAAAAAGGAATGATCACATTGACGGGATTGTGCTCTAAGTCATCCAATAGTCAGAGGGAAATTGAGGAACAAATATGTTGAGAGAACTTAGATATATGTTAAAAAAAGGGGTTGTAATAGGGGATTTTAATTTTCTAAACATTGACTGGGGTTGCCATAGTGTTAAAGGTTTGAATGGTGAAGAATTTATTTGTTCAAGAAAATTTTCGTTATCAATAATTCTCTACTAGAAAAGGAGCAAAATTTGACCTTCTCTTGGGAAACAAAGCAGGGCAAGTGACTGAAGTAAAAGCAGGGGATCACTTTAATCTACTGATCATAATTCCATCAGTTTTAAAATAGTTATGAAAAAGAATGAGCCTTCCATGAAAGTTAAAGTTCTTACTTGGAGTGAGGCAAATTTTAATGTTATGAGACAAAACTGTTCAAAAGTTGTTTGGAATAAACTGTTTGCAGGTAAAAGGATGATTGACAAATGGGAGGCTTTCAGACGTGTGATAATGCGAGTTCAGGGGCATTATCTTCCTGTTAGAGTGAAAGGTATGACTGGTACGAGTAGGGAACAATGGATCAATAAAGAAGTTGAGATTCGAGTCAAAAATCAAAAAGAATCATAGATTAGATGTATGCAACTGGGAGCAAATTAATCTTTCGAAGAATATAAACAATGTAGGGGCATTCTTAAGTGGACAGGAATAGAAGACAGCCTTGGCAGATCAGGTTAATGATAATCCAGTGATTCTACAAATACATTAAGTGCAAGACAGCAACTATCGTGAGAGTAGGTCCCCTTAAAGATCAATGACATCATCTTTGTGTTGAATCTTAAGAGATGGGAAAGATATCAGATTAATATTTCACGCCAGTTTTTACTGTGGAGAAAGAAATGGAAGTTAGCAAGCTCAGGGAAATAAATATTGATATTTTTGAAAAACTATTCACATTACAGAGAAGGAAATGCTGAAGGCCTTAGAAAAGATAAAGGTGGATTAGTCACAGGGATCTGATCAAATGTGTCCTAGGACATTGTGGGAGTTTAGGGAGGAAATTGTGCGCTTCCGAGCAGAAATATTTGCATCATCTATAACCATGGCTGAGGGGCTGGGAGGACAGGAGGGTGGCTGATTTTGTGTCTTTAAGGAGAAGCCTGGGAACTGCAAATATGTGAGTTGGTACTGGTGGTGAGTAAGTTGTTGGAGGTGATTCTGAAAGATAGAATTTACATGCATTTGGTGAGGCATGAACTGATTAGGGATAGTCTGCATGCTTTGTGCGAGGGAAGTCATCTCTTTCAAACTTGATTTGAGTTTTTTGAGGAAGTAACCAAATATATTGATGAGGGCAGAGCAGTGGACCTTGTTTATTTGGACAAAGTTCCACGTGATAGACTAATTAATAAAGTTAGATGACATGGAATTCAGGGTGAGCTTGCCAATTGGATTCAAAATTGGCTTTACAGTAGGAGACAGAGGTTGATAGGGAAGGTTTTTTTTTTCAGATTGGACCAACAGTGTTCCACAGGGATTGGTATTTAGACCACTTTTGTTTGTCATCTGTATTCTCATCCCAATCATTTATATAAAAGGCATGGTCAGTAGGTTTGTGCATGACACCATAACTGGTGGTTTAGTGGACAGTGAAGAAGGTTAACTAAGAATTAAAAGAAAAATTAAGTCCATAGGCTGAGGAGTGGCAGATGGAGTTTAATTTAAATAAATGCAAGGTATTGTATTTTGGTAAAACAAGCAAGAGCAGGACTTGTACAATTAATGAAAGGGCCCGAGACAGTGTCATAGAAAGAGAGACCTAGGTGTTCATGTATAAAATTCTTTGAAATTTGCAAGACAGGTAGACAAAGTAGTTAAGACGTTTAGCATGCTTGCCCTCATTGCTCGGGCTTTTGAATACAGGAGTTGCAATGTCATATTGAAGTTATACAGTACGTTGGTGAGGTTTCTTCTGGAGTACTATGTACAGATCTAGTCATCAAGTTGTAGGAAGGATATTAAACTGGAGAGGGTTCTGAAACATTTACCAGAATGCTGTCAGGAGTGGAGGCTTGAGCTGGGACTTAAATAGGCTGGGATGCTTTTCACTGGAGTACAGGAGGTTGAGGGATGACCTTATAAATGTTTATAAAATCATGAGGGGCATGGATAAAGTGAATGGCAAGTGCCTTTTACCTAAGGTGGGAGAGTTCAAAACGAGAGGGGATATTTTGAAGGTGAGAGGAGAAAGATTTTTAAAATGACATGAGGGACAACTTTGTTTTTACATGGTGGTGTGGATCTGGAATGAACAGCTAGAGGGAGTGGTGGATGTGGATATGGTTACAACTTTAATAGACATTTGGATAAGCGCTTGAAAGGTTTGGAGAGAGCTATGCCAAGCACAGGCAAGTGGGACTTGATGAATTTGGAAATATGGTTGGTGTGGACTAGTTGGACCAAAGGGTCTGTTTCCATACTGTATGATTGACTGGTTGGAATGAATAATATTCTGGCAGGAAAAAGAAAGTATTCCAAGAAAATGACCATTCAAAGAAATTTAATTATTTTCTTCCATTTATTAATCAATCAATTAAAAGCTGGTTTGCAGATTGGTCAGTTTACTTTTTATGATTTCCTCCACTGGGATTGTAAACACTGAAAGAGAAATTTACCCAAAGAATGAACTCAAGATTCTATGATTTAAACCCAACTGATTTTATGATGCAAGAATCAAAAAGCAAACATATCAACTGAACATCATTTTTCTTTGTTGACAATACTTGGCAATATAAAAAATATAAACATGATTACTTGTACTTTAAAACTGAAATCCTCAAGAGAACCTTTCAATTTCCACCTTGGATGCCACTAGAATATGTTTGGCTATTGATCAGACTTTTGAAGGTTCCTTCACTTGCTGGGATCAAATCAGATTTCTGCAGCTCTCAAGAAATCACTGCATTCTCCCTAAATGTTTCTGCTGACAACTGAAATTGGAGCCTTCATGAGGTCCTTCCACCTCTAGCTAAATGACCCCCAACTGATACCAGCACAAACTTTGGCCTCTCGCTTATTGCCATCAGTTCAGAAGTACCCCTACATTTTGATCGCCCTTTGAGTTTGGATGACAGCTGTTTTACAGATCTTTGTGTCTGCCTGGTCCCAACCTGAACCATTTGTTTTTCTAAGCAAAGAAACTCTGATAAACTTCACAAAATCAGTAGTTCTCACAACTTATCTCCCTGGCAATGTGCCAAATCTGGGATGTTCCAAACATAAATCTCAATTATCTTTTCACTTTTGTCACAAGTTCTTTCATTCTGCGACTCAGTGGCCCTTTTTCCAAATTTGCTGATTTCCCTAAGAAACTCCCTATTTGCAAAAGTGCTTTTTGTTTCAAACCGAACCTTCAATCCTTATGACAGTGTGAATAATTAATCTCTCCAACAAAGACTTGCCAATGCACGTTGTCTTTTTAGATATTTTCTAATCAACCTATTCAGAGACAGAAATTCAGAACAGGGGCCAGTTGAACCTAGACGCTGCAGGTTCAGAGGTACGGGCACAACTTCTGCACCACAAGTTTCTTTAGGCACACTGTTTGTTTTATATCTTGCAATCGACCTATCCAGTGACACAATTACACACCTTTGGATCAGTTAGGACTTGAACCTGGGTCTTCTGGGGCAGAGGTCAGAACACTACCACTTTACCACAAGGGTTGTTAGGCGTACTGTCTTCAGTGCTCCAGCTAAACAAGCTCACAGGCTGCTTTTATGGCTTTCACGCTTTGACTCAGGCTTTGTAAGTACATACCCTTTGTGGTGTGTAAATACGTTAGATGGTTTGACAAAAATTAGTGCTCCAGAGACTCATTTACCCTGCATCTAAAAGTTTAATCTTTCCGAAACTAGAAGTTATAAAAGTCTATAATTAGTTATAAACCATGAAGCTAGATTATTAATATTGCGTGTTTACCAGCTTGCTAACTCTGTTTTGCTATCAATTTAGATTTAAATGTTTCTTATTGATGTCTAGTTGAAAGCATAACCATCTAAGTAGCTGTTGGCTGGATAATTTGAATAAATCCAATGGCTTGTTTTTGTTCCATCTGGTTGGTCTTAATACTCTTGGCATAGCTTCATATTTCGCCCTGTCTCTGGAATCAAAGTTGGCACGCCAGTCTCTAAAATGAAACTTCACTCTGATGATCAAGCAACACTCCAAAGGGTATTTTGGAAATTGAAGTGAAACAAAGTATTTTTTTCACTGTAGATTTATGGAGTTGAATAGCAGTTGGTTACCGGAAGGAGGGGTTTGTGTATGATCTGTGATAGTTCTTTTAATGATTTATACCTTGAACCCTTGAAGCTCTATATTTCTTAAATACGGTGAATTACACTGGATTTCTCGTAGGCGATTTATTTTAATTCTATATCTACTGCCTATGCTTTTTCAAATATAATGATGATATAACTTAAGTGTCACATTGTAATTGTTTTTAAAGTCATCTTGAAATAAGTTTATACCTCTTTGACTTTGGCCAGACTAACCAATGTAAATGTAATGAGTAGCTGAGAATTTACAGAGATGGAGGTGGTGAGTGGGAGGCCATAGTTACTGCCCATTTCTATTTGAAATGTGGTGTCATGGATGGCCATCTTCTTTCTATATCTAATTGTTCAGTAGTACCATAAGTCCACTGTAGTTTATCTATTGTATTCAGAAACATACCGGATGATAGTAGGGAGAAAAGTCTACAACCGTTTTAAAAGTAATTTCAACTGTACACAAAAAATGTTTAATAGAATGATTATTCAAATAATTAAATGCACTGAAATCAGCTTCACCCAATCACAGTATTGTGAGAAACAAAGCTCACTCACTTCACATAATTTCAGTCCGAGACAAGATCTGAATCAGTAGTGTCATTTATTTTACACTTGCAAGAGGGTGTGATGTCCAGTGCCTATAAGGCAGAGGACATACACACCCCAAATTCAATTCATACACAATATTTATATAATTTGGTTTCTTTTGTTTTACATTGCTCCTCCCCTGTTTACATCCTCCACTTCCCTAAGACTGGCTCCATTACTCCTGTTTATCTCTTGCCTTATCCGGCCTTGTCTGTGACAAAATGCTTTTTTCTGGCCTCACAAGGCCGTTTGACCTCATCCCGCTGTAGGTCATTGTTAGGCATATTCTTTCTTCATCATTATCTACCCTCTCCATCTGTGCCTTTCCCGAGGTCGTTCTGATCCCTATGACCCTTTTAATTGGGGTTTGTTCCTGTGTCTCTGTAAAAGTGGGAAACAGATGTTTATACCTACTGTTTGTACAGGCGTATCTAGCTTAACTTCATCCCCTCACAGCATCTTATCTATTTGCCCGTAATATCTACCATAGTTTTGCTGTCACATTTCATTCTGGCATACAATTTTAGCTAATACAAAAACAATTATATATTTCCTCCACATCGTTTCCATTCTTGTTGACTCAGCTCTTGGCTAAAACAATTCCGCACTGATGTGAGTTCATTTATTTTTATATAATCAACTGTAATTGCAGATTTGCAGAAGTAACATTAATTTACCTATATCCCACAGTATCTTTGTGCAGGGAGAGTGGGGACTCCTTGTGAATAATACCAATCTCATGAAAAATCATTTGTTGGTACTTTATTTTGGAGTTTACACAGATGGAAAACAACTGGACCTTCATTGTGGACATGAAAAATAACATAGACGACTAGAAATGTCGTGCTAGTAAATTAACACTTGGAAGTGTGTGGAAATCTGATAAGTGGCTGGTGGAAACATTCCAATCTTATTGACTTCTAAGGGTCTGTGGATCCTGCTTTGAAAGTGCATGGTTTAAAATATCAAATTTAAAACAGCAGCCCCAAATATCCAAACGCCCTGAATTTTACGCATTCCAGTTATGAGCACATAATCTCAATTGTCACTTCAGTTTTGAGGAAGAATTGTGTTATCAAAAGTACTGTCCCATTAGATGATTACAGAAGTGCAGTAGAAACAGCTCATGTTGCCCTCACCCCCAATCCGATGCTTGTGCTCATGTTCCACTTGAGCCACCATCTATCCTCATCTCAATATCTCATTGTAACCCTCTATTCCCTTCTCCCACCGACATCTTTAACCTGCCTTCCCCTTAAATGCATCTGTATCCGTGGTAGTGCTTTCAACCTTCTCACCGTTCTTTGGGGCGAAGATGTTTGGCAAGAATTCCTTATGGATTTCTTGGTGACAGTTTTAGACTGTAGTTATTCTCCCTCCACAAATGGAAGTTTCCGATCTGCATTGCCTCCATCAATATCTTTCAGAATTGTAAAAGTTCTGTTGAAATTCTGTCTGTTCATTCAGCTGGATAAGAAATATTTTATTTAAGGAAGAACAGGGAAATTTGCTCGGCCAGCATTTACTTCTCAACTTAAAGCAGACAATCTGGTCATTTGTCACATTGATGTCTGTGGGATCTTACTGTGTAAGGATTGGCTACCCTAATTGCCTATTTAGGAAAAGCAAGACACTTGGAAAATAATTAATTGGCTGAGAAACATTTTGGAATACAGTGAGGGCATGCACAGCAAGTTCCCGAGTTTCAAATCAATGGTGGGCTGTTGAAATTTTTAATGAGTAGTTTTTGAAGGCCTCCATAATCCCTCAGGGAGGCAGCAATGATTTGCTTAATAATTACTCTCTACTTCATTTTCTAATCTGTACACAATTGTGATGCTTTCTAAAATTTATTATTGCGATAATGTTTCATCAAGATGATGGAACTACATTTCCCAGTCAAATGCCACTTGTGGCATGTTAATTGTACTATAGTAATCATATTTATGTTTCACATATGTATGTTGGAGTTTAGATATTTTTAATTTGACCATAAATCACACAACCTACAAGAAAAGTGAATGCAATTACTTGAAAGTATTGTATGATGCACCATGAATGTTTAATTGGGGAGGTTGCTAGCCATTTTAAATGTCAAAACAAAAGCTGTTCCAAAGCGACCTTAACAGAAATAGTTTCTTTTGATTATTCATTGATGACTTAGAAATTTAATAGGTGTTACTGACATAAAGTGGCAATACGGCACAAAGGGGAGAATACTACTTAGTTACTGCTTTATGTGAAGGTTTGCACTGGAAAAGTTAGATTGACCAAACAAAAGCAAAAGAAAATTTCTGCAGATACTGGAAATCTGAAGAAATAATGGAAATTGTAGATCTCTCAAACTCTGCCTCTGTACAGGCACTGGAGCAATGTGATTAAATCAGTTTAAAAACTTTTGGAAAGGGATGCAATTTACTGGATGTTATGCAACTGAGAGAGCATTTAGGTTTGAAAGTTATAAATAGAATGATAAATTGTTAATCACCTCTGGGTGTGAATGTGCAGGTGGAGATTTGTCAGCTTCCAGCTATTTTTTACTTAGATTTTTATGTTAATTAAAAGTGGGAACATTTCATTCACATTGTCTTCTCTGCAATTCTGTGCATAATGGTTTGAAATCTGTTGTACTACAAGATTGTTAGGAGCTACTCAGTTGCCAAATTGTCAATACTGCCACTGTTGCCTTTCCATCATTTGAGTTCCAGGAGTTGTGTTCTGTAAGTGGATGTGGACAACAAAAGACACAATGTAATGAAATCCATTGGGCAAGACATTATTGTGAGACTGAAACACATTCTTGTTATATGTTCCCAGTGGGTGATGTGTTACATCAAGTTACTGAACTTGTAATTGTCCAGTGTATTAGTGCCGACATGCAAAGGGACATTTGCTCTGATTTTTAAAAATATTTTACTGAAATACATGTCAAATAATAACATGTCTGCTAGCTGAAAATTACCACAACAAAATTATTCAAACACGCCAGATCAAAGTGTAATTTGTACTCCATATTGAAGTGTAATTTTGTTCCAGCTGTTGGGTGAGAGAATCTTTGGCATTTTGGATCATATCCATTTGCTCAAATTCTAAAGTTCCGGTTTCCTCCCACAGTCCAAAAAAAGATGTGCACGTCAGGTGAATTGGCCATGCTAAATTGCCCGTAGTGTTAGGTAAGGGGTTAATGTAGGGGTATGGGTGGGTTGCGCTTCGGCGGGGCGGTGTGGACTTGTTGGCCCGAAGGGCCTGTTTCCACACTGTAATCGAATCTAATCTAAAATCTAATCTGATGGAATTTCACATGATCAATGTATAAATGGACGTTTGAGGTGAGATACCTTTCTGCTGAGGGAGAAGGGACTTTTGCACATACCTCATTTAAAGGAAAATGCTTTGCAAGTTGAGTGCTCTTCCAGTTCTGACTTTCATCACTTGTTTGGGGAAATGGAGCCATGTCCTTAGAAGAAGAAGGTGTGCAGGAAGTCTGTGGGGTCCCAAATTTTAACTCTCTTTCTCTCTCCACAACTGCTGCCCATCGAATTGAGAACTTGCCTGTTTTCATTTTTGGATTTTCAAAATCAGAAATTTGCTTTCACATGGAAAGTCTAGGTACTTCTTATATTTCTGAAAGGCTTCTGTGCAGTGATTCAAGATTATTTTTGTACATTTTATAGCTTTAATGGAATTGTAAAATAAAACAATACAGTTGGGTTAAATCTGTATCAGCTCTGTTGTAAACCAATCTAATTGGTCACACTCCATTGGTAGCTTCCTCTGTCCTTGAAATCTTTTCTCCGTCAAGCACTCATCTGATTTCCTTTTGAAGGTTACTGTTAAATTTGTATGGACCAACTATGTGGCAGTGCATGCCAAACCCTTAACAATTTGTTTTTAAGAAAAATTCCACATGGTGCCACTTGTCCCTCAACAATGACATTATCTGCTCCCTCTCCCCAACTGTTTAGCCATTGACAAGTTTGCTGTTTACTTATTGAGTTGAAACATTTATGATTTCAAACACCTCTATTAATTTTATTATTAACTTCCTTTCCTTTACAGAGAAGGATCCCAGCTTTTCCAATCTATCCCGGTAGCTTAAATTCATCATCCCCAGAATCATTTCTGTATATCTCTTCTGTATCCTCTGCTAAGCCTCAAAAACTGGTGCACAGAATTAGATAGAATACATCAACTGTGTAACATCCTAATGTCTTTATTTATAAAACTTGGGATCATATATGCTTTGTTAATGCTTTTGCTAACCTTTTGTGACACCATCAAAGATTTGTGCATAAGTAGACACCCCTCCCCAGGTGTTCCCATTCTTGTACTGTTTAAAATTGTATCATTTCCAGCAAGTATTGTCTGTCCTCATCCTTCATTCCAAGTATATTACCACACGATTCCTTGAGTTGAATTTCAACTGCTATGCGCAGGCTTATTCTTCTAGCCTGCATATGTTCTCTTAAAATCTACTGCTTCCAAGTGTTGTGTCATTTGAAATTCTGAAAATATGATTCCATCTGCACTCGGATATCCTTGGAGAGGGAACATGCAGTGTCTGCTGGCAAGCTTCAGGCCTTCTGTGACCAGAGAGCCCCATGGGGGTGACATAGCCATAAGATGTAGAAGCAGATATAGGCTGTTTAGCCCATTTGCACTATTCAATGAGTTTATGGCTGATCTGATAATCCACAACTGCACTTTCCTGCCTTTTCTCCATACCTTTGATTCCCTTACTGATCAAAAATCTGTCAATCTCAGCCTTAAATATACTGAGCCTTTCCGGCCCTTTCCGGTAAAGAGTTCGACAAACTCATTACCTGCAGAGAAACAAAAAAATCCTCCTTATCTCTGTATCCTCTTATTCTGAGATTTTTTCCTCTGGTCCTGGAGTCCCTCTCTGCAGCTAACCTGTCAAATTCCCTAAGAATCTTATACATTTCAATCAGGTCTCCTTCCAATTTTCTGTTATACCAATGAGTACAGGTTCCAACCTTCATCCTCTCCTCCTAAGATGATGTCTCCATTATCAAGAATTAACCTAGTGAACCTTCTCTGGACTACCTCCAATGTCAGTATAATTTTCCTTAGATATGGAGCATAAAACTGTTTATGGTATTCCTACTGTGGTCCGACTACTGCATTGAATTGTTCTAGTAAGAGATTCTAATTTTTATACTCTATTCCTTTTGAAATAAAGGCCAAAATTCCATTTGTTGTCCCTCTTACCTGCTGAACTTGAATGCTAACTTTTTGAGATTTATGTATGAGATTGCTCAAAACTCTGTGATGGAGCTTTCTGCAGTCTTTTTTCCATCGACTTAATTCTCTTTTTTGTGTCATTCTCACATTTTACCTTCCCACTTACGTCTGTGTAACTTGGTTATATTACATTAATGTTCCTCAATCAAGTCATTAGTATATATTGTTAGTAATTGTGTCCCAGCACTGACCCCTGTAGCAATCCACTTGTTACAGTTAGACATCACGAAAATTTCCCTTATTTCCAACTTTGTCATCTATTAGTTAGCCAATCCTCTATCTATGCTAATATATCCAGCACCATGTGCTGTTATCCTCTTAAGTAGTTGAATGTGTGAAATGTCTATGAAGCCAAGTTGGCTCTGTTTGATCATATGCATTTCTAAATACTTTGTTACTTCCTATGTCATAATAAACGCTAACATTTTTCCAATAGTGGACTGGTCATGGTTGCATTTCTTGTCTCTTTCCCTTTTTAAAGCAAGGTACTAAATTGGCAGGTTTTTTTCCAATCCTCTGGGACTTTTCCAGAATCTATGGATTCATGGAAGATTACTACCAGTGCAACCACTATCTCTGTAGCTTCTTCCTTGAATATTATAGGATACATCTCATTAGATCCAGGGGACCTAATAATCGGTCTTTTGTCCCATTATTATCCTAAGTGCATTTTCTCTAGTGATAATTGTAGTGCTTATTTCCTCTCCTCATCCTCTTACACTATGATTATTCATTAATTTTGGAATGCTGTTAGTGGCTTCTACTATGACCAGAGGCCTATGGAGTTCATGGGACGGACCACCAGAAAGGGGATCTGGATGATCAGGGCCACACCAATACACACAGCTGGAGATTGGAATCATCTGATTGAAGTGTCCTCCCTGTCACTCTTCATTTGTGTTGGAAATGGGAAAGAGATAACGGTGACTTTACTGGGAGTGGGTGGACTGTGTTGTGTGAGGGAGGGGCTACAGTACCCATTGAGGTGTGTCACTTTAATTAGCCTCCTGAATTCATGGAAAGATAGACAATTGTTGGGGCTGTGAAGAAGAGTCTCAACATTGTGATTAATCATTGTATCTCTCCTGGGAGGTGCCTGCCACTGGGCACAAAAAAATTGAAATCAAATCAGATGTGAAGCACTCCCATCGTTACCCTCTAATACAAGCAAATAAAAGACAATGAAGACACAGACATTTTGTTCACTCCAATCTAGGTAAACAGTAGATTAAATGTTTTGGAGGAAGCTTGTTGCCAATATGTTTAATTGTACTATTATTGTGATTGAACAGTAATCATACAGCAGATGTTGCTTGATGCATGATAATCAGTAAGAAAGACCACAGTGTCAAATTGACATTCCAGAAATGTTGCAACAGCTTTCTCAGGGTCTTGCCATTCTCATTTTTATTTTGATGCTGAGTGACCTTACAAAATATTTTATCAGCATTTCCTTTCAGCTGCAGGAGTCTCTGAGGGTAGGGCCATGGCCACTGGAAACCAAGTCCACAGATCGCCCCTGAATTGAGTAATTTAGTAGATAGTTGTGAACAGCAAATGCCATTTACAAGTTAAATGTCAGACTGCGCAGCAGTGAACTTCACAAGATTTAGCATTCAAAGTGGGTAATTGCTTGCTGATGTCCATTTGTGAAAACTCATGCATATTTCCACTTCAGTACTGCATTTGATATGTAGAAAAATAATCACGAACGCAAAGAGTGCTAGAGTGATCACAGAGCTAGTTGAGACAAGGGATAACAATTTTTCCAAGGTACATCCCCAAAAACTTCACTCATCCACGTGCATGTAAAAGGTTAGGTGAAAGATCCTGACATCTTCAGAATGTACTGAACTATCAGAGCTCTGAAGAGAAGTCATACCAGATTCAAAACATGAGCTCTGTTTCTCTCCACAGATACTGCCTGACCTGCTGTGTTTGTCCAGTACTCTGTGTTTGTTCTTTATTTAAATTGTTTTCTAGTGACTGGAGAAACACTTAATAATGGAAACAAGGACTGTCACATGTATGCATCCGTTCTGATTCATGTTGTCGAGATTAAATTCTTAAACAAAAAGTTATTTTGCATAAGGTGCCATTCATGCCAAGGAGTATCACTATTAAACTATTTAAAAATCGATCAAACGAATGGATCTCAAATGTGGGTGCCACTGCTGCCTGTCCCTAGTAATGTTGGAGATGGTGATGAGTTGCCTTCCTAAACTATGCAGAGCATGTGCTGTGGGTGATATCAGGAAACTGTTGAAGGCACTGGATACTGCAAAGGATATGGGCCCTGACAACATTCTGGCAATAGTACTGAAGACTATGCTCCAGAACTTGTCACACTCCTAGCCAAGCTGTTCCATTGCAGTTACAGCACTGGTACCTACTTGACAGTGTAGAAAATTACGAGGTAAAAACAATGACTGCAGATGCTGGAAACCAGATTCTGGATCAGTGGTGCTGGAAGAGCACAGCAATTCAGGCAGCATCCGAGGACAGGCAAAATCGACGTTTCGGGCAAAAGCCCTTCATCAGGAATAAAGGCAGAGAGCCTGAAGCGTGGAGAGATAAGCTAGAGGAGGGTGGGGGTGGGGAGAGAGTAGCATAGAGTACAATAGGTCAGTGGGGAAGGAGATGAAGGTGATAGGTCAGGGAGGAGAGGGTGGAGTGGATAGGTGGAAAAGGAGCTGGGCAGGTCGGACAAGTCCGGACAAGTCAGGGGATCGGGTTGCTGGAGGTTAGAAGCTAGGATGAGGTGGGGGAAGGGGAAATGAGGAAACTGTTGAAATCCACATTGATGCCCTGGGGTTGAAGTGTTCCGAGGCGGAAGATGAGGCGTTCTTCCTCCAGGCGTCTGGTGGTGAGGGAGCGGCGGTGGAGGAGGCCCAGCACCTCCATATCCTCGGCAGAGTGGGAGGGGGAGTTGAAATGTTGAGCCACGGGGCGATTTGGTTGATTGGTGCGGGTGTCTCGGAGATGTTCCCTAAAGCGCTCTGCTAGGAGGCGCCCAGTCTCCCCAATGTAGTGGAGACCGCATCGGGAGCAAAGGATACAATAGATGATATTAGTGGATGTGCAGGTAAAACGTTGATGGATGTGGAAGGCTCCTTTAGGGCCTTGGATGGAGGTGAGGGAGGAGGTGTGGGCACAGGTTTTACAGTTCCTGCGGTGGCAGGGGAAAGTGCCAGGATGGGAGGGTGGGTCGTAGGGGGGCGTGGACCTGACCAGGTAGTTACGGAGGGAACGGTCTTTGCGGAAGGCGGAGAGGGGTGGGGAGGGAAATATATCCCTGGTGGTGGGGTCTGTTTGGAGGTGGCGGAAATGTCGGCGGATGATTTGGTTTATGCGAAGGTTGGTAGGATGGAAGGTGAGCACCAGGGGCGTTCTGTCCTTGGTGCGGTTGGAGGGGTTGGGTCTGAGGGCGGAGGTGCGGGATGTGGATGAGATGCATTGGAGGGCATCTTTAACCACATGGGAAGGGAAATTGCGGTCTCTAAAGAAGGAGGCCATCTGGTGTGTTCTATGGTGGAACTGCTCCTCCTGGGAGCAGATATGGCGGAGGCGGAGGAATTGGGAATACGGGATGGCAGAGTAGTCCATGTTCCTGAAGAAGGGCTCATGCCCAAAACATCGATTCTCCTGCTCCTTGGATGCTGCCTAACCAGCTGCACTTTTCCAGCAACACATTTTCAGCATGTTCAAATGTAACGAGATCTGGAAAATATCCAGGCTTGGGCTGACAAGTGACAAGTAATTTTCGCGGCACACAAATGCCAGATTATAACCGTCACCAATAAGAGACAATCTAATCACTGCCCCTTGATACTCAATGATGCTACCATCACTGAATCCTCCACTATCACCATCCTGGGTGTTATCATTGACCAGAAACTCAACTGGACACATTACATAAACACGTGGCTACAAGAGCAGTTCAGAGGATAGGAATACTGTGGTGAGTAGCTCACCTGACTCCCCCAAGTCTGCCCACCATCTACAAGGCACAAATCAGCAGTGTGATGGAATAGTGCCCACTTGCCTGGATGAATGCAGCTCCAACAACACTCAAGAAGCTTGACACCATCCAGGACAAACCAATCAAGCCTGCTGCTATTACATTCACTCCCACCATTACCAGTGCTCAGTAGCAGCAGTGTGTACTATTGACAACTTCCATCTAGAAGGACAAGGGCAGCAGATAAATGGAAAAACCACCTTCAAATTCCCCTCCAAGCCACTCAGTACCCTGACTTGGAAGTGTATTGCCATTCCTTCAGTGTTGTTGTGCCAAAATCCTGGAATTCCCACCTTACTTGAATTGTGGGTCTAGCCACAGCAGGTAGACTGCAGCGGTTCAAGAAGGCAGCTCATTATCATCTTCTCAAGGACAACCAGGAACGGACAATAAATGCTGTCCTAGCCAGTGACACTCACATCCCACAAATTAATAAATAAAGGAAGAAGACCCACAATGACCTTAGGGGGGAAATTCTAGGATGACAGTGAAGGAACAGTGATATATTTCTGTGTCAGGCTGGTGAGTGGCTTGGAGGGGAACTTTCATTTATCTGCTACCTTTGTCCTTCCAGCAGGGCAGTGTTTCATACTTAGTTGAAGTGATTATTCTTACCTTTAAGGATTGTCTGCTTTGTTGATTGCAAGATCTCTGTGAGCTAAATTTGGAATTGCTCCTGAATTCAGTTGCAGGAGTAATGATATGTGAATTACTCTGCACCCATTTGATTTGACTCAGACTGCGCACAAACTTTGTGCTGCCTGCTCTTTTGAAAGATTAATTGTGGCATAAAGCTAAGCACTGAATGTGTGTCTGAGTGGCTGCACATCTCAGCAGGCTTTGTTCAAGTTTGTGTAATGAGGTGAAAATTGTGCTTTGGGCAGTCCAAAAATGGGAAGACTAAAAGGTGTAAAATAATTAAACCTGGAGAGAGAAATAACTCATACATCAGTCTAATTTCTGAAGAAACTGTCACCTTTCTCTGTGGCTGATCAGAATTTTGTATCTAAATGCACTAAGTAAAATGAGCAGATTGATTGAATTGTGGGTGCAAATTCAACTAGAAGTCATGGCTGTATGCAATATGATGCCAACCACCCATGGTTAGGGGTAGTTTGCTGCTGCTATCCTCTTTGCTTGACGGGCTCAAAGTGCTTTCTTGGTTTACAATAGAGGAGGAAAAACTCTGAGTCCTAACGAGGAGATCACAACACCGTATAACCCTGTCATGGCAACCACTGCAAGACGTGTCAGAGTGTTGACATGGATTCCACCATAACGTGTGGGGACATCACCCACCATGTACACAGCAAGTACTCCTATGACTTGTCCAATATTGTCTATCTGATACGCCGCAGGAAAGGATGCTCTGAGGCATGGTACATTGTCGAGATCGAGCAGACACTACAACAACGGATGAATGGACACAGCACAACAATCGCCATACAGGGATGTTCCCTCGCAGTCAGGGAACACTTTGGTGGTCAGGGACATTTGGCCTCAGATCTTCAGGTGACCGTCCTCCAAGGTGGACTTCCAGATACTCCACAATGCAGAGTGGCCGAGCAGAGGCTGATAGCCAAGTTTGATGCCCATGGGGATGGCCTCAAGCAATTCACACTACAGGTAACTCCACTACATTATACACTGTCTCTCTCTCTCTCTCACACACACACACGCACTCTTACATATTTTTACAGGCACACAACCACGCACACTCCCCACACTCTCACCCATGCGCACACCCTCTCACAGGCATACACTCCATTACACTCATGCACAGACTCGATCAAGCATGTATGCACACATGCATTCTCTATCTCTTTCTCTCTAAATCTCTCTCTCTAAAACTCTCTCTCTCTCCATCTCTCGCTCTCTCTCTCATATATGCACACATACATATAAGTCTATAGGGTGAATTTGCATTTGCAGAATTGTATTTGCAGATACATTCTATTTTGTTCAAAAAACGCACAATCTGTAGGCAGTCAATATTTTTTATAATCCATGTGACATTTTATAAATTCCTACTTTGGTACTGGAACCAGTGTGACCTAAGACTGGAATACATACAAACTCTAAGCTTCAATGCATTGTGTGAGCTGAGATGTTAGTTTTAGTTTATAAAACCTTACGTTATCTTGGGAATGTGACTTGAAAGAAGTTCTAGGAATTACACATTAATGAATTAAAACCTGCTGCCCATTCTAGAAGATGAAAGATTTAACGGCAATCTAGGTTTGTTCAATATATCGCATCAATATATGACACTATGATCTTTTGCTGTAAGTTTTGTGTCCTGTGGTCCTAGCTACCTGACAAAGGAGCAGCACTCTGAAAGCTTGTATTTCCAAATAAACCTGCTGGACTATAACTTGGAGTTATCTGATTTATTTCAATGTCTACTCCAGTCTAATGCAATGGCATCTCCACATCGTGGTGAACAAGAGGAGGCATGTGCCTTAGACAAGATCTGATTTATTGTTGATGGCATTCAGGTATAAGTTGTCTTATTAAGATAGACATTGTTACTAAGACTGTTGAATGACTTGGGATAGCAGGTCTTCATTCTACAGCATCCTAAGATGTTTTGCTTTATCCCACCCAAGTCCTTACAACATGCCAGATTAGAAATGAGCTTCATGCAGTCTCTAACAGTAACACTTTCAGAATCAGTATCTTATATGCAATAGCACAGTCACCATTATTGAAATATGATTTCAAATGGTCATGATGGGAACTAATCTACCAGGTTATATGGTCTACAGAACAAAATGAGGAAAATTGGAGGAGTAGTCTTGGTGATTAGGGATCAAATCGTTTCAGTGGAGAGAGAGGATGAAACACGACGCAAGCAGTCAAGCAGGAAACTTCATGGGTAGGATTTTGTGTCTGACTGTCAGAATTCAGTGATTTCTCAAGCAATGCATCAAATCAGAACTCTGCTGGATCCAGTTGTAAAAGGATGTGCACAACTACTGAGAAGAGGAGGCTGGAGAAACATCCCCAGTCTGAAGGATTGATGAACTGAGCAAAATGCAAAGCTGCAGCATAAATGATTCATGTCACCCCCTTCTTGAGGTTCCTGCTGTCATAGATAATGGGCTTCCACAAGTTGATATCTTGTAGAATGAACTAAGGAATGGCTGATTGCATTGGCTATGACAAAGGACCTGATCACAAGTTACTGTAAAAGCTCTCGAATCAGTGCTCAAGGAAAGTTGTGAATTTAGCTAAACAGCTTGAGTGTGGCTAGAAAACTGATATCATTTTAACAACGTGTCTGCCTGTCCACAAAAAGCAGAATAAATAGTATCTGTTCAGTTAATCTGTAACCAGTCTACTTTCAGTGAGCAAAGTAGAAGAAGATGGCATTGCCAGTGCTATGAACCTGGCATACAATCCCCAAAGACCTATTCATTGCACAGTTTGCTTTTGGTTAGGAACACGTAACTGTAATCCTCATGATAGCTTTGGTCCAGTTGTGGACAAAAGAACCACACTCTGCAAAGACAACATGAATACAACTAACTTTGACATCAACATTTCACTGAATGTGGCCTTAAGAAAACCCTAGCAAAATCAAAGCCAATTCAAAGTAGGAGGAAAGCTCTCACTGTTTAGAGTCATACTTGGTAAAAAGTAATATATTTGTGGCTGTTTGAAGCCAGTTAGTTCAGCACCAGGGTATTGCTGCAGGAGTCCCTCAGAACAAGGACCTAGGGCCAACTACCATCAGTGACCTTCAGGTCAGAAGTTGCATGTGGTCTAATGATTGCACAGTGTTCAATACTGTTTGTTATGCAACGCCAGTTGAAATAAGTGATGCACTAATGTCTGTGCAATGCAAGCTGATACATTACAAATATAATTGTCATGCCACATCAGTGACAGGTAATGGCCAAACCAACCACAGAAAATCTAACCTTCTTCCCTTTAATGTGCTTGGGTTGAATCCGTACCTTTGAGGAGAAAGTGAGGTCTGCAGATGCTGGAGATCAGAGCTGGAAATGTGTTGCTGGAAAAGCGCAGCAGGTCAGGCAGCATCTAGGGAACAGGAGAATCGACGTTTCGGGCATTAGCCCTTCTTCAGGAATGAGGAAAGTTGGTCCAGCAGGCTAAGATAAAAGATAGGGAGGAGGGACTTGGGGGAGGGGCGTCGGAAATGTGATAAGTGGAAAGAGGTCAAGGTGAGGGTGATAGGTCAGACTGGGGTGGGGGCGGAGAGGTCGGGAAGAAGATTGCAGGTTAGGAAGGCGGTGCTGAATTTGATGGATTTGACTGAGACAGGCTGGGGGGAGGGGAAATGAGGAAACTGGTGAAATCAGAGTTCATCCCTTGTGGTTGGAGGGTTCCTAGCCGGAAGATGAGGCGTTCTTCCTCCAACCGTCGTTTCGCTGTGGTCTGACGATGGAGGAGTCCAAAGACCTGCATATCCTTGGTGGTGGAGTTCCCAATTTACCTGACTTTCGAACCCAGGTTGACTGAAAACATGGACCAGATTTCAGTACTTAACAAGAATGACTATTTATTATAAATAAATAGGCTCTAACAGCAGGTAAAAGATGCCCTCCAACGCATCTCGTCCACATCCCGCACCTCCGCCCTCAGACCCAACCCCTCCAACCGCAACAAGGACAGAACGCCCCTGGTGCTCACGTTCCACCCTACCAACCTTCGCATAAACCAAATCATCCGCCGACATTTCCGCCACCTTCAAACAGACCCCACCACCAGGAATATATTTCCCTCCCCACCCCTCTCCGCCTTCCGCAAAGACTGTTCCCTCCGTGACTACCTGGTCAGGTCCATGCCCCCCTACGACCCACCCTCCCATCCTGGCACTTTCCCCTGCCACCGCAGGAACTTTAAAACCTGTGCCCACACCTCCTCCCTCACCTCCATCCAAGGCCCTAAAGGAGCCTTCCACATCCATCAAAGTTTTACCTGCACATCCACTAATATCATTTATTGTATCCGTTGCTCCCGATGCGGTCTCCTCTACATTGGGGAGACTGGACGCCTCCTAGCAGAGCGCTTTAGGGAACATCTCCGAGACACCCGCACCAACCAACCAAATCGCCCCGTGGCTCAACATTTCAACTCCCCCTCCCACTCTGCCGAGGATATGGAGGTCCTGGGCCTCCTCCACCGCCGCTCCCTCACCACCAGACGCATGGAAGAAGAACGCCTCATCTTCCGCCTCGGAATACTTCAACCCCAGGGCATCAATGTGGATTTCAACAGTTTCCTCATTTCCCCTTCCCCCACCTCATCCTAGTTTCTAACCTCCAGCAATACGATCCCCTGACGTGTCTGGACTTGTCCGACCTGCCTAGCTCCTTTTCCACCTATCCACTCCACCCTCTCCTCCCTGACCTATCACCTTCATCTCCTTCCCCACTGACCTATTGTACACTATGCTACTCTATCCCCACCCCCACCCTCCTCTAGCTTATCTCTCCACGCTTCAGTCTCTCTGCCTTTATTCCTGATGAAGGGCTTTTGCCCGAAACGTCGATTTTGCCTGTCCTCGGATGCTGCCTGAATTGCTGTGCTCTTCCAGCACCACTGATCCAGAGTCTAACAGCAGGTAAACTATTGAGAACCATTAGCATAATACTTTACTTGTTAAAAGTCTAATTCTCCCTCTACACATGTACAGAGAGCTACAGACAGAAAAAAGAATGTGGGTGTTGTGGGTGAAGGGAAAAACTGGAAAGCAAACCTGTGGTCTCTCTTCACAGGAATTTCTGAGATTATTCTTGTGCTGATCAGAACACTTTGTTCTTCCTTCTCTGGATGCTTTTGCTTGTTTGCAGGAGGTACAAGGTGACTGGTTCACGTTTAAAAAAAAAAATCTTTAACTTAGAAATTAAAAATCATTGCCAATGCCAACTGCTGAAGTGAAACTATACCATTTTTCCTTAGGCTCAGTATATTTTCAGTAGAGAATAGAGACTGCTCCGAGCTTGTGGAGGTGATGGCTTTTCACAATCTTGTTCACACACCAAAACTGTTAAGCTATTTGGGAGCCAATCACACAACTATTGGCAGACTTTTTCATCAATAACCTAGTTGTGGGTGAGAGGCCAATCAGCTACTTGTTGCAAGCTGAATCTCCATTCATGCACATCTAATGGCTTGTGCTCTTTGGCAAACTTCAAACTACTGTGTAAACAACACCTACAATAAGTGTCTGGTTACTTTCTTTCCCAAAAATGCAGCAATCCCTCAACCATACTTGGTTTTTCCAAAAAAAAGTTTTTTTCCCCAATTTCCATCTGTCATCAAAAATAAAGAAAAATATACAACCTTGACAATTGACAGTGTTAGCAGAAAGGATCATTTATGTTCCGTGGTAATTCATCAAGCCTCATTCCATACGTTTTAATCTCAACCAATTACAAAGAGATGGGCAGGGAAAGCATGCACATGTCACTATCTTCAAGTTTCTCTCCAACCACCATGACCTGGAACTGGTCCATCATTCTTTCAATGTTGCTGGGTCAAGTTCTCTTCCTAATAGCACTGTGGTTGTATCTGGATCATCTGGATTGCAATAGTTCAGGAAGGCGGCTCTTCACCACCAGCTTTTCAAGTGTGATTATGGAGAGATAATGAAAGATGGCCTTGTCAGTGATGCCATAAATGAATTTTTTTAAAAAAGGATCTAAGTCTGTTTTGAGAGCTGGTAAAAGTTCCATGGTAGCAGTTGTGAAATGGTACATTGCACACTTGAAGTTAGATTAGCATTTGGCAAATGCAAAATGATGTAATTGTTGGCTTTAAAATTTCTCAGAGAGAGTAGGACACGTCAGAAAGACAGTCACTTTCTTGTCTGGTATAGTTTGCAGCAGCAAAATCTCTTTGAACCAATTACTGAGAATTACTAATGGGCCAGATTTAGACAGCAGCTTAATTAATGGTGTGTGAACATTTATTTAACAACAATCATAACAATATTTGAAAGGGAAGAGTGTGAGTAGTTACTAAGATTCCAGATTTAACTGAGTCCAACTTCAATGGAATGAGAAAGAGACTGCGATTGCATTGGTGGCTTTTAGGTGATTTGATGCCCCTCAGTGACTAATAGCTACTTAACATATGAAGGGGAGCTATTCAAACTCTACAGTTTGCTCTGCCATTCAATAAAATCATGGCCCATCTGTGGCCAACTCCATATCCCTGCTTTGGGCCCACATTCCTGATACTCTTACGTAATAAATATTTGTCTACCTCAGATTTAAATTTAACAGTTGAATTAGCATCGACTGCCATTTGCATGTCGAAGTGTTTTTTTAAAAAGCTGTCCTGACTGGCATGGTCCTACTTCTTATACTAATTTATCTTTATCTACCCTGTCTTTCCCTGTTAATATACCGAACACCTTGATTAGATAATCTTTTATTTTCTAGAATTGAGAAAATTAAAGGTCTGATTTGTCTAATCTCTTTTCATAACATAACCCCTGAATTCTAGGTAAACCTTGTAAAACTGTGTTGAACTCCCTTCAAGGTCAAAACATCCTTTCAAAGGTGTGGTGCCCAGATCTGCTCTCAGTACTCTTAGTGGAGCGTAACTAGGGTTTTTTTTTTAAGATTAGATTCCCTACGGTGTGGAAACAGGCCATTCGGCCCAACCAGTTCACACTGACCATCCAGACCCATTTCCTTCTGACTAATGCACCTAACACTATGGGCAAGTTAGTATGGTCAATTCACCTGACCTGCACATCTTTGGACTGTGGGAGGAAACCAGAGCACCCAGAGGAAACCCACGCAGACATGAGGAGAATGTGCAAACTCCACACAGACAGTCGCTCGAGGCTGGAATCGAACCTGGGACCCTGGTGCTGTGAGGTAGCAGTGCTAGCCACTGAGCGACCATGCCACTTTCTTTTATTAGTCAGAGTATTTGAGTACAGGAGTTGGGAGGTCATATTGCAGCTGTACAGAACTGTTGGAATATTGCATGCAATTCTGGTCTCCTTCCTATTGGGAAGATATTGTGAAAATTGAAAGGATTCAGAAAAGATTAACAAGGATGTTGCCAGGGTTGGAGGATTTGAGCTATAGGGAGAGGTTGAATAGGTTAGGGCTGTTTTCCCTGGAGTGTTGGAGGCTGAGGGGTGACCTTATAGTGGCTTATAAAATCATGAGGGGCATGGATAGGATAAATAGACAAAGTATTTTCCCTGGGGTGGGGAAGTCCAGAACTATGACTTTGTTTTGTATAACTGCAGCATAATGTCTGCATCTCCTTACTCCAGTCCTTTAGATCTGAAGCCAGCATTCCATTAGTGTTGAGTATTTTCTGCCCTTCTTTATGGTATTTTAAAGAGCTATGACCCTGGACCCGAAATCTCGCTGAGTATCCACTGTATTTAATCTGGTGCCTTCTAAAAAAGATCACCCTTGTCTGTCATTTTTCTATTTAAAATAGATACTCTCACACTTATTAAAATCCATTTGCTGCAGCTTTGTCTATTCATCTCATCTATCAATATCCTGTTGTAACTTTACGTTGTCATTGACACTGTCTACAACATTGCCGAATTTTCTGTCATCAGCAAATTTGGCTAAGTGACTTTTTATGCCATTAACTCGTAGTGTCTCTCATTAATGACCTGGATATGTCCTGCCAAATTGAGTACTTGCCTATCATTCCAACTCTTCTCTGCCACTCAACCAATTTCCTATCCATGTCAGTGATATGCCCTCAGTTCCATGGGCTGCAATAACTCCGTCAACCACTGCCACCTCTGGGACTGAAGAACTGTTAAGCCTACAGTTCAAGCAGAGTTGGACCTTCTCCCTTAAGATTGGAAGCCCTCATTGCAGTGAACTAATAACCTGGCAACTCTAAAATGCAGGTGGGAATTTCCATCAACAGTTGAGACGGGGTTGTGAAGGTCAAAATATGAGATCATTCGACTGTCTTTACACATGGTAGATATTTTATGGTAGATATTTTACCCACAATAATACGGGTGCATCAAATGATATGTTTTTATATACTAAGGCACTGATTGCTAAATAACTATATTTCCCATGGCCTTATCTAAGAGTGATTGTTTGAATTGGGGAAATGATTGAAAAGAGCTGCCCTCCTATGCCCTAATCGGTGATAATTTTTCTGTGATCAGAAAAAAAACTAACCCTTTGTGAATGCAATGTGTTAGCTGTACGTTTTGCACACATTATAATTTCATACTGGCCTAGAATCTGCTGTCAAAATAACAGTGAAATTAATGGCACACACCAATAATTTTATATACTTTGGACAGAAACTTTCGATGGGAAATCAATGCCAATATTCAGCAGTTGCTTATAAAGTTAGGCCATTTCACTGTTGGTTCCATGAAAGCGGTTTATTACTGCTTTGCCTCAACATTGAAATGTATCGAATGTCATGAGTTTCTGCTTGTGAGATATGAACTCAACTTGTTACAGCCATTTTAAGGTTAGCAGTGAGCAGCTTAAACACGCTTTGAACAATGTGATCATTGGTAATTATGGTCAATGAAAATACTTCTTGCTGATTATTGTAAATGTACAGTCTCATCCCTTCAGGTTTTTAAATTGATGGAAATTATAAAAATGCAAAATTTCAATTTTTTGTTTTTTTGCTTTTGAATGGAGGCATCAAGGGACAGATCTAACAGATGCTGTTACAGCATAATTTGGCCCATTATCTACCACAGTGATGTTCCAGCACTACCTTCAGTTGATTAGGAATGGTGAGCATACTTTTTGTTGGCCTAATAAGAAAAACTGGCAGGGCCCTGCAGGAACTCCAATGAAGAATACAAAAGGACAGTACTTCTGGCTGATGGGATTTTCACTGCTATCAGCTTTCAATCAGCAATGCAGAAGATTAAATTGGGCTACAATAAGTAAATGACACAAGTTGAGTTACATGGTATATTTTCAGTACATATGCAGTAAGTGATACTATATTGCCATACGACAAATACCATCCTTAACAAAATGTTCTTAATCTTTGTTTTTTTTTCTCGTACTTATCCAAATGTGCATAACTAAACAGTTTTCAGAGATTTTATTTTCATGATGCCTCAAATCCAATTAATTTGTGTGTTTGCACTTTCTTTAGGTTTTTTAAAAAACAAAGGCATTTGGTTTTTCTTGTTCTAATATGTCAGGTCTTTGAGACTGCATTAGCCAAGAATGTTTCTTGCTATGCCTTATGCTTCTCATTTTACTCTTAAACTTAATTAAGACATTATTTTGGAGTGTTACTGATCTACTATCGGCAATGCACCAGTCTCTTTTGCTTTTCAGACACTTTCCTCTTCTAGGAAATTCTGCACTTTTACAGTATTATTCATACAATGAGGATGAGATTTTTATTATTGCAATGTTCCATTGTGTAATTGCAAGTGTTTTATGGTTGACTCCTTCTGTGGATGCTTTACAAAAGATATTCATTCACCCATTCTCTGTCCCTTGTTTATAATGAAATGAAAAACAATAATCGACTCAGAATTTATGGCCTCAATAATATCTTGCAATACTTTGCGAAGATATCCTGACAACAAAGCAGATATGAAATATCATTTGTGTTATTAGTTCCAAGCAACTATCGTGATTCCATCTGATGTTATTACTGGACAAGCCAGATCCCAGACTGAAAACTGGCTTGACAGATCATTTTTTTGATTTGTTTTTGGTTATAACAAGATGGTTTTTCATTAAAATTCTACACATAATGCTCGAGATTTGTGCTTAACAATAAAACAAAAGTAATTTACAAAGAAAAATGAAAATAAAATAGAATAAACCAAAATATTTACAATTAGCACACAGTTAAAGATTTTGAAACACATGGTAAAGATTTCAAAGCATATGTTAAAAATAAAATACAATTAATCCTACTGACATTCTATTACAGAACTCAAACAGCAGAGAGAATGTCCATCTCTATCCCATGTAGGATTTGATGTTGCTGTGGCTTTGTGCCCAGTTGTGAAAATCTAATGGCCTCTTCCTTGATTCCTCATTTAGCTTCTTAGCTTTACGTAACCCCTTCAGGATTTTCAACCAATGTTCTGGTCTGGAAGTTTTAAACCAAACTCATTGCACCTGAGGTAATATAGTTTGCACAATTCTAAACTATCTTTGCCCTTTCTCAGGAGCAACTGCTTTACAAGTCCAGCTTTAGCTAAAAGGCCTGCAGATCTATCCAAGATGAAACTAATCTTTAAAAAAAACCTACCAAGATACAGGTGATTCCTCAAGGACCCCTCCCCCTAAAAAATTCCAGTGTTTTCTATCTGCAAGCTTTGTACACCACGTTATTTACACGGCTTACTTTTAAGCTTTCCCAATATAATCAAAAAACCATTATGTTCCAGGAAGGCTGTTTCTCTCATACTGTTTTAAAACCTGGCAATATAAATACTTTCACACACACACAATTCACACCTCCTCATTGAAAATTCAAAAATCCAAGCTCAGAAATGAATGATATTAAAATATATCCAAATCACATGCCTCACATCACACTTCCCTGATCCCTGAAGAAAAATATAAATGCTAAATGACTCTCTTAATTTATCATTGCAATGGTGCTGGTGATGTCTTATTCCAACTAGTGTGACTTTGCATTGATAAAGTCCATCTGGTGTTACAAAAGCTGATACTACTACAACTATCTATCAGTCAATGGAATTTTCCAATGTCCTTTTATAAATATGACTCATGACAAATTCTGCATGTCCAATTCCTTGAATATTGTGTTTCAGTTTCAGATTAAGGTATGAAACAACTTTAATTATCATTAATTATCAAATGATAATTGATCATTGCAATAATCAATGTAAAATCTTAGTGGCCCTTCTGGTTTCAGCACTAAGCACAATTCTGATAGGTGAACTCCAAATACAATGACACAGTCTCAAAATGTTATTACCTAACATGAGCCTAATCTATTTTCTCAGTTGAGCTCATCTCTCTCAATTAAGTTGAAAATCAAAACCTTTTTTTCTCGTCTTATTCTCACAAATTGATTTTTAAATTATAATAGCCTTTTGTAAGCCACCTCAGTTGTTATTTTGGAAGATAGAACATTATACAATCTAAACTTGTAAGCACCTGTGATATCTAATATAATTGTTGGAAGGTCACTTTTTGAGTTTTCAATTTCTTGTTAATTTTCTAATTGCTCTGGTCATCTTATTTCACTCCGTACATCCTTTACTAACATATTGCACTTTTCCCCTAACTATCATCCCTGTCATCAAATCCTTCCACCAAGTTAACATTGACTGATGGAACTAAAGAACTATCTGCCTTTGTGATAGTGGATGGGCTTTATCAATGTAAAATTACACAATTTAGAATGATAAATGCATCAGCAAGATATTAACGGTTAACCAATGAAATTATTGAACATTTTAATCCTTCTCCAGGACCAGAGACGTGTGATGTGAACCATGTTTAAGATATAAATAATTTGTTTTTGAGTTTGAATTTTTTTGGACTCCTCCTATCTGCTGTACTCATTGCATAATTCACATTCTTTTCAATGTGATAAAGTCCACTGAATCTTGTATTAAATGATTCCCAGAGACCGGCAATGACACTAGCACCTTGTCTCCTGAAACAAAGTTTCAAACTTTAGCTTTTTTATTTGCTTTAGTGTTCACAATGGCTGAAGACTTTTGAGATGCATTATAGTCTGCTCATCCTTTGGTCAGTTTATCTCTGAAACTCAAAACATAGGTTTAAAGTGTCTTCTCTGAACTTCTGGTTTATCAATGTTTCTTGAATCATTTTAAATCATCCTCTAACTTCCTGTCTATGTATTACTTAAAATGGACTAAATCTGGAGGGCTTATTAAGAGGTTTTCTAAAAGTAAATTGTAATAAAGTATTTCCTGTATCCCAATAAATAGGACTTTCTTAGTGATTAGACCTAATAATCGTCTTGAAGGATTAATGCCCATCTTTGAGATACACCTTGAGATTGTGGGCTGATAAGCAGAAATTGCTTTATTCCCAAATGAGTTGTCATTTATTTGAATATTTGCGTCATAAAAGTTGAACAGTGATCTGATAGTATTTCTTTGGATAATCCAGACCCTGTTTGTTTAAAAAATAAATGTCATAACTAAAGCAAATCTTGTAGAAATATCCAAGATCCTTAAAACATGCTGTTTTCCATATCTGATTTTAGATAGGGGTCCTATGCAATCCACAAAGATACTGCTCAATTGTTCTTCAAAAGCTGATATCAGAATTAAGCGTACAGGTTTAATTGAGGGAACGGGTTTCCCCAGTACCTAATTGGTACAATGGTTTCAATTTTGTTTCCATTTTTTGCATGTTTATTAAAGAAGAAATGCTAAGTATCTGTTTCACTCTCATCATTTTTAGTTAAGTTTTTGAAATTTCTGTCCAATAGTTGAATTTCCCAATCATCTCCATGCTTCATAGATTCTACTCCTTCTTGTACAATTCAACAGGTTGGAAGTCTTGACTCAACACAGTCAGGAAACAATCTAGGATGTTCTTATTGTAACATTTCACATTTTATTTTACCTCCACTGGTTATTCCATCACCCTTGGTGGATTCAAATTCTTGAACCTATTAGATCACTTTCCAACTTGAAATAATTCCTTCAATTGCAATTTCTTTCACTACTCCCACTACAAATTCCGCATTCATCAAGTCACTCTTTAGCTCAACCCTGTATAATGACACTGCTGTGTAACCTCCATATATGCCTCCAATTAATATTTTCTCCTCCACTAACCACTCTCAAAGATAAATAATATCAGCCAGCATCAGTTACTACCTTGTTACAGTTTTTTCTGGAGATCTTTGATTTTAAGAATAAAGATATATATCCTTTTTCTGAAGAAAGGTAAAATACTCAGAACTTCCAGCAGCTTAATTCAATTTGTCACGATTTGAAAAAGAACTTTTATGACTGACTTGTGCCATCTTTCCCTTTTAGTACATTTTAAGGAAATATGTTCTCGTCATACTGCTGCAGCAGGTTAAGACCCACTTTTTTTCCTGATGCCCCCTTTTCTGAAAATATGTTAGGCATTCATATTCCTTCCGCTGCTCTCCCATTTAAAGCCAACAATTGGCTTTGGTATGATGAATCTTATTCTAATGCAAGCATGTTGACTACTTCATATCACCTTTTGATTGTAGCCTTTTTCTTTTATTGCTTTCATACCATTCTATCTGTTCTCTAAAGCCAGTTCCTGTTTCATCTGCAGATTTTCTGTTCCTCCCATTTTCTTGTTGAAGTGCCTGTTACATTTCCCCAACTGTAATGCTTGTGGGAGATATCATGGGTATGCCTAAACTGCTACTTCTCTGATCCTGAATATTTGATGCCTGTGGGAATACAATTTGAATTATTCCATGATCAGAATTTCCTTATATTTTTAAGGCCTTTCTCCAGCTTGAATGCTCTAAATCGATGATCTGACCACTTCTTATTGCCAATTCTGCAATTGTCTGAATATCTGGATGTAGGTTTGCTCACTGAGCTGGAAGGTTCATTTTCAGATGTTTCGTCACCATACTAGGTAACATCTTCAGTGAGCCTCCGGATGAAGCACTGCTGATAATTCCAGCTTTCTATTTATATGTTTGGGTTTTTTTGGATTGGTGATGTTATTTCCTATGGTGATATCATTTCCTGTTCTTTTTCTCAAGGGGTGGTAAATGGGGTCCAAGTCAATGTGTTTGTTGATAGAAATCCAGTTGGAATGCCATGCTTCTAGGAATTCTCATGCATGTCTCTGTTTGGCTTGTCCTAGGATGGATGCGTTGTCCCAGTTGAAGTGGTGTCCTTCCTTACCTGTATGTAAGGATACCAGAGTGAGAGGGTCAAGTCATTTTTGTGGCTAGTTGGTGTTCATGTGTCCTGTTTGAATATGTTCCTTATCTGTGTGATTTTTGAGAAGATTTGCAGCTCATATTGACATTCAGGTTGTAAGTTTGCTCGCTGATGCAAGGTAACATCACTCGTGAGCCTCTGGTAAAGTGTTGGTGTTCTGTCCTGCTTTCTATTTATGTGTCTTGGTCTGTAAAGGTGGGTGATACCATTTCCGTTCTTTTCCCCAGAGGTTGGTAAATGGGGTCCAAATCAATGTATTTATTGATGGAGTTCCAGTTTGAATGCCAGGCCTGTAGGAATTCCTGTGCAGAATTCAATAAACACATTATTAAAACCCCATTTACCAACCTCTGAGAAAAAGAACTGGAAATGATATCACCCACCTTAACAGACCAAGGCACATAAATAGAAAGCGGGACAGAACACCAGTGATTCACCTAACATGGTGATGAAACATCTGAAAACAAACCTGCCAGTTCCTTATACTAACAACCAGGTTCCTTATCATTCAGAATTTTAATTGCTAAGTTTCAGGCACATGCTCGTAAGCATGGATATTGCCTCTTTGAGAGCTTTGTACTCTGTAAATTGTTATTCTGATAAATTGGTTTATATAATCATAGATTGTTTTGACATGCTCCACTATCACGTGAAGGTCCAGACTTCTTTTGGCTACTGCAGCTGTCCAGCTACTATCTCAAATGAGGTAAAAACACTGTTCAACTCCACCTTTGGTAAATGTAGACAGTAAGCAGAGGTTCTAGGTTAAATCCAACCCCTCACTGGAATTAGAATCATACTCAGAGCTGCTTTTACTTTCTTTCTTTCTTTCTTTGCTTTAAGCAGTTACATGGTTAATTCACATTCTCTACTTTCCAAATCTCTTTGGAGTTCAACTTTTTTTTAAATTCCATGAGTCTGCTTTTCTTTTTCCTCCCTTTCCAATGTTTTTATTTTCCTTAATTTCCATCTTCCTGTTTTTCTCTTTGAATTCAAGTCTTTGCATTTCTTTTTCTCTAAGTTTATTTTATTTTAAATTTCTAGATGTGTCTTAGCTAATTTCATCCCAATTACAGGTTTCATTTCTTCCAATTCTAAATGTCAGATAATAACTTGAAGCATCCTTATGAGATCCCATTTTTAAAACTTCAATGAAAATTTCAAATAATACCCTGTTATACCTTCCACTTCCAGAAAACTCTTAGCAACATTCACAGTTACCTTCAAAAATCCATGTCATTAACTTCAAAATAATATGACTTCTTTTGTTCACAACCAAAATGTAGCTGCCATTGTAAAAAGAAAGATGCAGATCTCTCCTAAATTCAATGAACTAAAAATCTCACCAAAAACCCCTAGTTATTATGATCCCAGCTGATATTACTACTGATGATTTGGAGATGCTGGTGTTGGACTGGGGTGTACAAAGTTAAAAATCACACAACACCAGGTTATAGTCCAACAGGTTTATTTGGAAGCAGACTAGCTTTCGGAGCACCACTCCTTCATCAGGTGATTGTGCACTGGGCATGTCAGATCCCAGGCTGAAATTTGGCTGGAGTTGTTATCTTCAGACACTCAAGAAACCCATATGCTGTTTGTTCAAATTCAAAAATCTGATTTCAAAAATAATTAATGTTAAAATGTAAATAAATGTCACACCTTAGTCACAGAACCCAACTTCATTTGTGGTCCTTTTCTTAGACTGCTAATTTAACTGCCTTTAAAAACAGAATAACTCTGAAAAACAGCCTGTTTTACACACATAAGGCTGGTGAGACTCTGTTGAAAACTGGGCTTTTAATGTTTCCAAGATTCTGTCATGCTAGTTCAGACTTACAAGTCACATATCATGGGGAACTCTGATGGTGTTCATGTTGATGGGTCTCATTCAGGCAATTCAAATAGATGCATGGAATTGATTAATCCAATATGTGGAAATAATTGAAAGTTGAAGACATGTACATTGTAAAATGAATCAAGTCAATTGAAAATGCAAATTGGATGGGGTGAGATGGAATGAGTTGATTTACTAGTCTGTTTTTCATCTGACAATTATAGCTGAAGCATTGCCGGCCTTGTCTTGACATTTATCTTTTTGTGATTGAGAAACGATGATGACTTGCCAAAGCCTCCAGTTCCCAGTATCATAAAGAGAAGGCCAGGTTAATCAGAGAATAGGGTGTGGGCAGTACCAAACAAATAACAGAAGTGGCAAAAAAATGATTTTGAGAAGGAAAGTAACATGATTGAGGTTAAAGAAAAGACGTGTGAAAGAATGAATTGGCTCTGTTTCAGCCATTAGCCCATCTGTAAAAAGCTTCAAGAGGATGTTAGCATCTCCCAAATGTAATTTGTTCACTCTTCCTGGAAGTTGTTATTCTCATGAGCTTGCTTTGTTATGGGAAACTTTCCACAAAATCAAGAATGCAGAACATTTTTACTAGTCCACAATATTTCTATTATACCAAACATGACACATTGCTTCTGTTTTCAAAGGAAGTTCATAATATTTTGGCAGTTATTAAGATCAAGCATTAGTTGCGAACATTTCCATTGCTTCCTTGTAAAATATTTAGTTTGTAATTATATAAATTAATATGGTATCTAATGTACAACCTTATTTTCTGTTATGTGCTAAAAGAGCTTGCTGTGAGGAAAAGGTGTAGAGAGGATATAGTATTTGTAAAAAAAATTATTCAGCAGAAGAGAAATACTGAGAATCATTAAATGAATGTGGTAAGGGGTTATATTCCTGTGGAAAAAAAGAAATAACTAACAAGGCAGAGACAGTAATGGATGAATGAGGATAATTTTGATGAAATATGATTCCAATTAAAAGTACAGCAAGAAATAAATGTAACCTGTTGACTCAATAAATGCCATATCTACTGTGTAAATGAGCAAGTCTATATAATTTATACTGGCATTGCAGAACTGGAGGAAGTAAATATTGGCAAGCATCAAGACAGGATAGAGATTAGATTTTTTTTCCCACAGAATAGAACACACTCCTACTAATCAGTGCGATGCCAGTTTACTTATTTGAATAGCAGCTGGTACACAACAGTTTGAAGTTGACGTGGATAAGAATAGATATCATGGGAATGTCTGTGGATTATAACAGAACAGGTTTGGATATTTCAGTTTGTGTGATTGGATTGATAATCAGTGTTTCACTTGATTAACCTTTTTAATTAGGGTTAGCAATCAGTTTTGTGTCTTGTGTGGTAGTTGATTTCACATAGTGGCATTTTTACATGCTATTATTTCTGTTACAAATCTTTATCTAATTAGAAAAGTACAGGGAGGAAACAGCATATTGATGAAGTTATATGTGTTAAAGATGTTGGGATTGATTTCAACTTGCTAAAATTAGCATATTGGATTCTAACACAGCTGTGAAGCAGTGATAATATTAGTTGGCAAACAGTGGGTTCAAATATCTGCTGAAAATTGAGCACAAAATCTCGACCAACACTTGAGTGTGGTAATAAAGGAATACGAGATTGCTGGCATTCATGTCTTTTGAACCAAACATTAAACATAGGCCATTTCTGCCTCTTGAAAAGGATGTGGCATAATTTCTTGAGGCATCGAAATGTTCTCCTAGTTTCCCTGACTAATATATATCCCTCAAACAACAGCAAAAATGCATATGTGCTGATAATGGGTGAGCCTGAAGTAAATGAATCCAATTATTCATCTTAGTGAGGTGTGAGCCTCAAAATGGTGCCAGTTACTTCATTTTTATCCAAGAGTTAAATTCTATGTGTATTGGGCTGGGGAAAGAAATACATATTTCAGAATGCTTCTCATTAATGAGGGCCAGTTTCTCTAAAAGCAGGTTGGTTTTAGTCATGTTGATGACTATCGAGGCCATGAAAGTTCAGTGATCTACGATGCTGACACTTTAATCTAATATTATGAAATCAAGGAGCCTTTACTTATGATCCTGTCCAATTTCAAGGGAATTGAGGATGGAATGTGTTGGCTTCTCCACTCTCCAACTCCCTCAAACCCACAATCCAATTTTGCTCATGAAAAATCTAAGACTTTCCAGCAAACAGAGAAAACACTTAAAACAATTCTCCTTTAAACTTTGGCTTTGGAATCTAGTCATGGTTTCCTTATGCTTTCCATATGTCACGTCCCAATGAATGCCTGGAATGAAGGGATTCTGATGATGAGAGTTTCTGCCCCCTCACGTACTAATGGCACTGGTTGGGATCAGCAGGAGTTTTATCTTCGTCATGATGACTTTTACCTTCATCAGGCCATTGAACAAGGTTTGGTACACTGGTGACACCTGAAAAAATGTCTGGAGTAATCCTTTAAAATTTACAATAGGAGCACACCTTTTGGGACTGTGCTATTTTATTATCAAATCATACTCTCTTTCTTATTATATTTCAATTTTCTTATTAAATGCCTATACAATTTCAATGTTAACTTTGACTTGCACTAAACTGTGACCAACATCAAGTGGAAATCATGCAATCGACATGATTTACATTGTAGTTGAATTACACCCAAAGGAAAGTGAGATGAACGATTTGAGGCAATTTCACTCCACTTGCTAAAAATTGCTGCACAATTTTACTTCTAAATTGTACAGATTTAATGGTGCAAGAACATAACTGCTTTTACATTATTGTCAAATCTGTGCATAACTGGTCTATTAGTCACATTAACCAAAAGTGTGAAAAGGTTACAGAAAGTTCATTTGTTTAAAATTATGGACTTTGCAGTTGTGTTCCAAGCAATAAAGCAGCTGTATAAATTGCATTGAGATAATGAGCATTGGAAGTGAGACATATCCCGAACAATGCAGTCTAGGTGAGATGATGATCATTCCTTTTGATAAATTGGACCTGCTTTTCATTATCTTTCGGTTTGTGACTATATTGACTTCTAAAAATCTAATTCATGAATCAACCAGTTATTCTTAAATTATTTGGAGAGCCTTTCTACTGTCACAGCTTCCAACCTCTCCGTGCCACCACCCCATCCCAGTCTTGCTCCCCTACCTCCCATTCTTTCTTAATCTTAAAGCAAGAAATCCTTTGAGTTGTTTGAAGCTTTGGCTTATCATACAGCCACATTCTAGTTTGCAATAATCAAGTTATTTGCTGGTGATTTTATTCATTGTGATTTAATGAAATGTGCTGTTGAGTGACTTTGGGCTATTTGTTCCCCCCACCCTCAAATCTCAATATAACTTGCTCAGAATCATAAAATTTGAATGTATAGTAACTGATGTTTTAAATTGTTGAGAGAAGATCTTTGTATTATAGTTTTTGAATGATATCAGATTGATTAACTGAATTCAGACTTGCTTGATTGATGTTTTGCTTGTGTTGGCTTTCCTTGTGGACAGGTAGGCTTCAACATACTAAACATAGTAGCAAAGAAATGCTTTAAGCCAGCCACCTAAATATAGCTGTTATGGTTCCTGTTTGATTCAATACTATTTCCAAACTGCTCATTAAGGAGATTTCAATGCAGTTGATGGCCAGCATGGGTTAAATTAGAAATCTATCCACTATCAAATATATTCTCTTTATATATCAATGTTCTTCTGTAATGTTCATGGGCAAGTAAATTTAGCAAAACAAGGGAGTAAAACCACAGAAATCAGCTGTCATATTCATTCATTGACTGAAATGGCAGGCCAGCCTTCAAAGATGTTATTCCTTCCTAGTGTCATTTAGCCTGTATTGAATTTTCTGTTTCAAATAAATGTCAACTGTCTTCAACTGAATAGCCCATGTCATTCTGGGCAATTTTCTTTTAAGAAGACTTGCAATCTTGTTGCAGTGAGCTGCATGCGATGATTGTATTTCTAAAACACTTACACAGAGTTAGTTAATGTAAAATTTATTAGATTGCCTTGCAATTGAAAAGGGATTCTACTAATGAGTGACACTGAATTGGCTTCTCAACATGAAGTGATCAAATTGGAACATTCTGGTTTTGTCTGAAGCAAAGTTACTCAATTTACCAACTTGAAGTCTGACTCACATTAGACATAAATAGGAAATAGTTGACCTGTAAAGAGGCAGTGTCACTTTCTGCATGTGTTATACTAATTAACAAGTTCTGCCATTGTCATCACCATATGTAGAACAATGTTCTGTCTCATTTTATAGGCATCAGGCTATTGGTGTCATCACATTTTCATATGGTGGCTGTCTGATGATTCAGCCACGTGACTTTAGGATTGTATAAACAATTAAGTTCCTGAACTTGTGAGCAGTACAAAAGGTCAAAGTGTGGGTAAATCAGCTGTTATGTAAGTACATGGGAAAGATTCTAATTTGCTCCCAGTGGAATCAAACCTTGTTTTGTGGTGAAATGTGAATCTCTTTCTCGTGGTTGTCAGTATGGTGTTCTTCTCCTGTGAAATTAGTAGAGTTATCTGGATTTTTCAGTTGCCCATAGTGAATAGTTGGTTCTTTTGAGGAAAGGAAGTAATGGGCCCATCATGTTACTCAGGAGATGAAGGAGGCTGTGTACATGTGACTATCAGGTGGAAAATTTAACTCCACAATACTCCAATTTAATGCATTTGGTCCTAGTCTTTTAGTTTTTTTTCTTTTTAATCTCCACTTAGAATTATTGGCAGACCTTTAACTGTAAAGAGAATAAATCCAGAAGAAGAATGTACTATCCCGCGAGGAGGTTGAGCAATTCATCAACTTTACCAACACATTCCACCCTGACCTTAAATTTACCTGGACCATCTCTGACACCGCCCTCCCCTTCCTGGACATCTCTATCTCCATTAACAACGACCGACTTGACACTGACATTTTTTACAAACCCACCGATTCCCACAGCTACCTGGATTACACCTCTTCCCACCCTACCTCTTGCAAAAATGCCATTCCATATTCCCAATTCCTCCGCCTCCACCGTATCTGCTCCCAGGAGGACCAGTTCTACCACAGAACACACCAGATGGCCTCCTTCTTTAGAGACCGCAATTTCCCTTCCCACATGGTTAAAGATGCCCTCCAACGCATCTCATCCACATCCTGCACCTCCGCCCTCAGACCCCACCCCTCCAACCATAACAAGGACAGAACGCCCCTGGTGCTCACCTTCCACCCTACCAACTTTCGCATAAACCAAATCATCCGACGACATTTCCGCCACCTCCAAACGGACCCCACCACCAGGGATATATTTCCCTCCCCACCCCTTTCCACCTTCCGCAAAGACCGTTCCCTCTGTGACTACCTGGTCAGGTCCACGCCCCCCTACAACCCACCCTCCAATTCCTGGCACCTTCCTATGCCACGGCAGGAACTATAAAATCTGCACCCACACCTCCTCCCTCACCTCTATCGAAGGCCCTAAAGGAGCCTTCCACATCTATCAAAGTTTTACCTGCACATTCACTAATATCATTTATTGTATCCGTTGCTCCCGATGCGGTCTCCTCTACATTGGGGAGACTGGGCACCTCCTAGCAGAGTGCTTTAGGGAACATCTCCGGGACACCCGCACCAATCAACCACACTGTCCCGTGGCCCAACATTTCAACTCCCCCTCCCAATCTGCCGAGGACATGGAGGTCCTGGGCCTCCTTCACTGCCGCTCCCTCACCACCAGACGCCTGGAGGAAGAACGCCTCATCTTCCGCCTCAGAACACTTCAACCCCAGGGCATCAATGTGGACTTCTCCAGCTTCCTCATTTCCCCTTCCCCCACCTCATCCTAGTTCCAAACTTCCAGCTCAGCACTGTCCCCATGACTTGGCCAGACTTGTTCTACCTGCCTAGCTCCTTTTCCACCTATCCACTCCATCCTCTCCTCTCTGTCCTATCACCTTCATCCCCTCCCCCAATCACCTATTGTACTCTATGCTACTTTCTCCCCTACCCCACCCCCTCTGGCTTATATCTCCACGTTTCAGCCTCTCTGCTTTATTCCTGATGAAGGGCTTTTTGCCCGAAACGTCGATTTCGCTGCTCCTTGGATGCTGCCTAAACTGTTGTGCTCTTCCAGCACCACTAATCCAGAACCTATCTTTATCTCAGTTATGTTACCCACGAGTTGTTTGTGCATTTGTAAACAAACTAGTCCAACAGGCCAAATGTCCTTTAAACTTCCCTCCTACTCTAAATTGTATCTTTTTCAAGTTCCTCTGCTCATTCTATCTTTCCTCCTCTTATATGATAGACTTGCGCTCTTAATCCTAATCCAATTAAGCTGTTGACCAATCAAATTCTTCTTCTGGTCCCCATAGTAACAAATATTGTGAACTGTCCTCTTTCCTCTAATTCTATTATTACCAGCTCTTGCTTTTTACAAAAACCTGTATCTTACTTTCAAACTGCCACCCCAACTCCAATCTCCCTTTCCTTTCCAAATATTTTGTTCACCATTTTCCTGTTGTCTGCTGAATTTGTTTATTTTTTTGTTACTGGATGATTGTGACACATTTCCATGTTCGTAATGCCATTATCTCGTTTACCTGTCCAGTTTGATAGAAGTTGTATTGTAATTTGCTTGTGTTTTTGAACAAGATACTATTATGATTAACATCCAAGTCTTTGAATGAGATCCACGTCTCATCTTTCTCATGACTCCATGTTTAATTCTCTTCAATAAAGTTTCCACCCTCAGTTACAAATGGTATCTTTATATGTAGCAACAGAGGAAAGCTATCCCTTCTTATTCTCTTGATCTGCCTACATTCTTGATCTGCCTAGATTTCAACCTACTGCGAATCCTCTTACAAGGATGCCTTCCTTGAAGAAGCTCTCCGCCTCTCTCTATAAAGATTTCAGTGAGTCCCTCTCTCACTGCACACCCCAGGTCATCTCCTCTGCACAGAAGCTCTTCAGCCACATTCTGAAGCCTGACCTGCAGTCTTCTTCTTGACCTCTCCGCCTCCACCCTACTCCGACCTATCACCCTCACCTTGACCTCTTTCCACCTATCACATTTCCAACGCCCCTCCTCCAAGTCCCTCCTCCCTACCTTTTATCTTCTCCTGCTGAACACTCTCTGCTCATTCCTGAAGAAGGGCATGTGCCCGAAACGTCGAATCTTCTGTTCCCTAGATGCTGCCTGACCTGCTGTGCTGTTCCAGCAATAAAGTTTCAGCTTTGATCTCCAGCGTCTGCAGACCTCACTTTCTCCTCGAAGATTTCAACCTACTGCGAATCCTCTTACAAGGATGCCTTCCTTGAAGAAGCTCTCCGCCTCTCTCTATAAAGATTTCAGTGAGTCCCTCTCTCACTGCACACCCCAGGTCATCTCCTCTGCACAGAAGCTCTTCAGCCACATTCTGAAGCCTGACCTGCAGTCTTCTTCTTGACCTCTCCGCCTCCACCCTACTCCGACCTATCACCCTCACCTTGACCTCTTTCCACCTATCACATTTCCAACGCCCCTCCTCCAAGTCCCTCCTCCCTACCTTTTATCTTCTCCTGCTGAACACTCTCTGCTCATTCCTGAAGAAGGGCATGTGCCCGAAACGTCGAATCTTCTGTTCCCTAGATGCTGCCTGACCTGCTGTGCTGTTCCAGCAATAAAGTTTCAGCTTTGATCTCCAGTGTCTGCAGACCTCACTTTCTCCTCGAAGATTTCAACCTACTGCGAATCCTCTTACAAGGATGCCTTCCTTGAAGAAGCTCTCCGCCTCTCTCTATAAAGATTTCAGTGAGTCCCTCTCTCACTGCACACCCCAGGTCATCTCCTCTGCACAGAAGCTCTTCAGCCACATTCTGAAGCCTGACCTGCAGTCTTCTTCTTGACCTCTCCGCCTCCACCCTACTCCGACCTATCACCCTCACCTTGACCTCTTTCCACCTATCACATTTCCAACGCCCCTCCTCCAAGTCCCTCCTCCCTACCTTTTATCTTCTCCTGCTGAACACTCTCTGCTCATTCCTGAAGAAGGGCATGTGCCCGAAACGTCGAATCTTCTGTTCCCTAGATGCTGCCTGACCTGCTGTGCTGTTCCAGCAATAAAGTTTCAGCTTTGATCTCCAGCGTCTGCAGACCTCACTTTCTCCTCCTACATTCTTAGCCATGGTTGATCATGCCATCCTTTTCCATTGCTTCTCCATTGTTGTCCAGCTGGGTGAGATTATGCCTGCCTGCTTTCTTCCTCCTTAACTATCTAGTTGTAGTCACTTGTAATAGCTTCTCATCCCCTCCTTCACCACTACATCTGGCGGAATCCTCCTATATTTCAACCAGAATGCTGCCTCTCTGAAACATTGGGTGAAAGAACAGAATTAGTTTGCATATGTTCTTTGACAAGTGGCTCAACCTCACTCTCACCTCTCTGTGACTCCACCTTTTCTAGCTTATGAGACTGGTTGTTGATTCAACATCCAGTAATGGATAAGCATAAATCTTTGGAGGATTCAAGCTCGGTCTCTTCTGTTCCTTATCTACCAATTTTATCTGGAAGTGCTCTTCAGGTTAACCAAACTAACAGTGGCAGTGTCATACCTGAAACTGAGATCAATTTAGAATCTCAACCTTGCTCCATCAGTCAGACTATATATTTCTATCTCTCATATTTCATGTAATTCTCCCTGCCTGAACTGCTGAAACCGTTATTGATGCTTTAGTTACTGCTGGCATCAAATATTGCAATGTATTCCTGGCTAACCTCCCACATGTCAAGCACCATCTTTTGAAGGTAATCCTAATCTCTGCTGTCCATGCACTTCCTTACTCCAATTTCTGTTCACTTATTACACCAGTACTTGCTGACCTTTATTGGTACCTGATCAAGTCGTGTCTTAAATACCCTATCTCCAGCCTCACAAACCTCAGGTCTATCTGAAATCATCTCATTCTGTTCTCGTGAACATCTCTAATTTTAATGTCTTCACCATTGGTGGCAATGTCTTCAGCTGCCTGAGTCCTAAGTTCTGCAATTTTCTCCTTCAACCATCCTTTTCTCCTTTTAAAATACACCTCCTTGAATACATTTTTGATTATCTGCCTCAAAATAACCATAAGTGCCTTATGATGAGATCTTACAAGAGCCTGATTGATGTGGGCTATAGCAAGATTGTTGCAGAATTGAGTGACACATATGGTGAAACCCACTTTGGCGTCGAGATTGTCTTTCTCCAACTTTGATGATCTTTACAGGCAGGGCACTGAGATTCTTGCTAGGTAAAAGCAAGATGTCAGTTGACAGAGATTCATGCTTGTCAAACACCTTGCTGAAGCCACATTAATATTCAGATTTCCATCTTAATAAACTTGGAAATTTACCAACAAGGAGAGTGTGTGTAGATGAGTGTGTGAGTGAATTTTTGGAATTTGACATTCTTGGAAAGAAGGGATGTTGTCTTCAGCTGAATACACAACCAGAGGGTGTGCCTGGCAGATTCAGCTCATTGTTTGCTCCATATAACCTCCAAGATGCTGATGACCTAACTGCACCCCAGTGAACAATCAACCTCAATGTTCAGCCACAATTACCTTCTTTGGGTATGTTGTACCTCACTGGCACAGCCACTGCTGGACAACTCTTTGACAGCTAAACCTTTTGTGCTCAGAAGGAGCTAACTATTTGGAATGTTAAATGAGGAGGAATAAAGATGTCACTATAATAAAAGATCAAGTGGGTTTATTGTCCCCTTGCTTCCAGATGATGCAAAGCTCTCTCACTACAGACCTTCATCCATGGAGCCCTGCCTGTTACCATGAAATACTACCGGCTGGTGTGAAAATGTGTTTAGCTCCCACACTGAGAAAGATTCACAACAAAATGAAGGCTAAAGTCTGAGAGTGGTGTTTTGCACCCATACGACCAAAGTGCCCTCAATAGTTTTTTTTTGTTTCCCTCCCAATGTCTCTTGGTGCACTCCCTGGTCTTATAGCTAGGACTTGGACCGCCTGCCTGGTTGAGTGCTTTGGTCCTGGAGTTTGATTGGATAACCACTGGGGAGCTTGTGTCTAGATAAGCCGGCCACAATGAACATCACCTTGCCAGAGGTAAGTTGACCCTGCTCAGTCCAAAGAGTGCAAGTTAGATGGATTGACCTTACTAACTTGCCCACAGTGTTCAGAGATGTATAGGTTAGGGGTGTTAGCCATGGGAAATGCAGGGTTACAGGGATAGGATAATGGGATGCGGGTGGGTGGGATGCCCTTTGGAGGGTTGGAGTGGGCTCGTTGAGCTGAAAGGCCTGTTTCCGCACGGTAGGGATTCTAAGATTCTTAGTTCAAGTATAGCTTGAACTTGCAAGGAATGGAAGGGAGAGGAGGCAAAGAGAATATGGAAAGCCCAGCCACCTGTGGACTCTCCTGAGTGGAAAATGCAGAAGGGGTTGGGTGTGGCTCCTCCTCTAGGCGGTTCCCTCCTGGCATTGCTCTGAAAGGGTATCTGGAATGGGGTCAATGTTCCCCACCTCTCCTGGTGCCATGCCTTCAGTCCTGAGGACAAGTGTCTGCGCCAATGGAGTGCTGGTGAGTGTGCAGCTCCAGAAGTCCCGGATAATGCTGAGGCTGGTTCGCCATGGCAACCACCAACCTGTCAATGGAGGCAGACAGATGATGGTAGGATCCACTGGATTGTTAATGCTTCTGGGCAATGAGAGCAGTTGCATCCTATATGCCCATCTGCCTCTGCTGCTCCTCCCTGTGCATGTGAATGATGTCCCTGATTATCAACACCAAAGGGTCCTCTCCTGCTGAGGCTGAGGATTCATCTTGTCTCTGGCTGTCCTTCTAGTGCCAGCTGCATGGGCCTTTTCTTCCTTTGGTCTGGTGAGGTGCTCACCAGATCGTGTACACACACTCTCTCTAGGAGTGGTTAGGAGATGTTGGGGGGCAGTCTTCCTGCTGCTCCCTCTGACATCTCCATATTCTTGTCCTCAGAGGGTGAGGATGGGCCTTCTCCTGGATCCTGCCGTTTCTCCACAGAGTCATAGGGAGGTTAGCTGTAAAAAGAGAGAGAGAGAGAGAGAGAGAGAGGAAATGTCACTGCCAGTGGTTAGAAATAGTGTTATGATAATTGAGAGTGACAGTGAGGTTAATGTGAGAGTTGCTGTGGAATGAAGAGTAGTACTTGTTTGGAGGGACATTGTTGGCTCAGCATCCCCACAGTGATCCCAACCTTCTACAACGAGGTTCAGGATTCTGACCTGTTGGTGAATGAAGACATAGATATTGGGATATACTTCCACCTCGGAGAAAGTGAGGACTTCAGATGCTGGAGATCAGAGTCAAAAAGTTTGACGTTGGAGAAGCATAGCAGGTCAGGCAGAGTCCGAGAAGCTTATGCCTGAAACATTGCCTCTCCTGCTCCCTGGATTCTGCCTGAGCTGCTGTGCTTCTCCAGCACCAACCTTTTTGACGCTTCCACTTCCACCTATACAGGCTCGCTCTGTCCTGTTTTGCAGAACGAGTGGCACTGCTGAAGTATGTCAGGAGGTGGTTGACAAAGGTGGGGAGATGTGCTGAAGGACTGCAGAGGCAGCACAGAATGCAGGTAAGCTTGCTGGTCTGTGAGGTTGAGGGAGGAGGGATGCAGAGCAAGTCAGTGAAGGTGCTGCATGCATTTGAGACTGGTGGAGCATAAGGCTCGGTGGCAGATGGGTGAAGTGGCACAGAGTGAGTGTGAGGTAATAGAAGAAAAGTGTGGAGCTTACCCTGCTGGAGCACAGAAGGGCATTGACCTTCTGTATTACTGGCTGTTCCCCTGCACCCTGAAGACAGCACTGACCTGGATGGCCACTTCCAAATAGTGCCACCAAACCTTACGCATCTATCCTGAAGGTCTGGCTGAGGACAGGATGTCTCTCCTCTGGACTCTCCAGTCCTCTAGGACCCTGTCAGTGTTTTTATCCCCTTGTCCAATGTGTTTATACTCTGTCCTTGACTAAGCCGGGCACCTTCAGGATATTATTGATCGTCTGGTGGCACAGTAAGCTTTTAACTATCCTTCAGGCACAAGCTGCACTAACGGTTGGACAGATATCTGCTGAGTGCTGATTTTGTTCTAGAAATAGCAGGTAGTAAGATGTGGCAGACATTAACATGAGAGAAGCCATAAGGCTGATTAAATGATTTGAATTTGATAAGATAGAGTAGGAAAACTTGCTAGGCTTCACAGCAAGAAACCCTTCAAACAAAAAACCTAATGCAATTTAAAGTGATCCAAAAAAAATAAGATTTAGCCCATGTATCTAATTTTGCTTTATAGCACTCCTGAAAAGTCCTTTGAAATGTTTTAATATGTTAAAAAGGACTGTATAAATCTAAATTAACATTGAACAGTTTTGGCAGCAGATCTTTTATAATGGTAGAGTCGACTCCATGCAGGATTTGGAGAAATATGTTGTCACTGATTTCCTTCATCCTGTAATATTCATGGATTAATGTTCCTTTCTTCACCTTCCTAATACACTTTGTATGTAAGATTTGCCATCAACTTTAAAATGACCTGTAGGACCTTTAAGGGATTATTCAGTGGAACAATCTATGGAATATGCTAATATGGGGCTTCTGCAGGTTAACTACAGAATTGTGCGATTGTCGATGTGCACAATCTCTGTGAAAACTTGTAATCCTTGTGGTGAAGTGCTACTCATATCATTTCACAGCAAAGTGCAATTTCTGCCACTCCATCTTTGAAGAATTAAAAAAAAAATGCTTCTTCAGTTTGGTCCCATCACTGAAATTAATTGTGAGACTGATCACCAAAAAGAAAACGGGTAACTATGTTATCTTTAGCTGAATTTCTCTCTGGGATGCTGTGTCAGAGTGCAATTTTAAATCATGATGTTCAACACTCTAAAGTCTGTTAGTTTTGCTTTCCATTTGGACTAACTTGCATTTGAAAAACAGCTTGTGTTAAGGAGTCAGATTAATTTAAAATAACCTCAGTTCTGCATTCAGATTTTGTGGAATGTGAGTCACATAACACATAGCTCTACCAATTAATGTTTTGCAGAGATTTAGTGACCTACATTTTCTATCTGGGTAGGAATAAGACAATTCTGATGGTTGTGGGATATAGGTAAAGTAGTGTTACTTCTGCAATTATAATTACTTATGCAAGATAAATGAACTCACACCAGTATGCAATTGTTTCAACTAAGAGCTGAGTCAACTAGAATGCAAACTATGTGGAGGAAATACATAATTGTTTTTGTATTAGCTAAAATTGTATGCAAGAATGAAACGTGACTGCAAAACAATGGTAAATGTTACAGACAAATAGATAAGATGCTGTGAGGATGTAGGTTAAGCCAAATATGCTTGCAACAGCAGTAGTTATAAGCATCTGTTTCCCACTTTTACAGAAACAAAGGAACAAACCCCAATTAGAAGGTCATAAGGATCAGTATGGTTGGGGAAAGCACAGATGGAGGGAGTAAATAATACCTAACAATGGGCCACAGTGGGATGTGGTCAAACGGCCTTGTGAGGCCAGAAATAAGCATTTTGTCACAGACAAGGCCGGATAAGGCAAGAGATAAACAGGAGTAAAGGGCGCCGGTCTGAGAGAAGTGGAAGATGTAAACAGGGAGGAGCAATGGGATAAAAAAAGGAATCAAATTACATAAATATCGTGTATTCATTGAATTCGGTGTGTGTGTGTGTCCCTGCCTTGTAGACAGTGGACATCGCACCCTCTTGCAAGGGTAAAATAAATGACACTACTGATTCAGATCTTGTCTCGGACTGAAATTATTGAAGTGAGTGAGCTTTGTTTCTCACAATGGTCAAATTTTTGACTGTGCTAATTTTGGTAGATAAATAAAGCCAAGATTAGAGAATTTACAGTTTTCTGATTTGCACGGTTGATTCTTTGCAACTTGGAAAATTATTCAATTCGCTCTTCAGATGTAAACAAATGTCTATTCATTCATAATTTATAGTTGCCATGAGAATACTAAAAGTCAACCACATATTAAGTTACAATATAGGAGTAGCAGTCTCCTTTTCCTGAAAGACAGTACCTCTCTAGTTTGGTTTTTATAACTAATATGCTCATTTATTCTGCCACTTTACAAATAATAGTAAATGATTATCTAATAAATGGGGTTATTAAGTGAATGAAACAGTCAAAATGGGATTTGAAGTCTTAGCTTTGATTTAGTTACTCCAGAATAGTCCCATAACCACAAGGTTCAGGCACTCATAAACCCAACCAAGGGCAGTTGACTCAGCTGTAGACTGCTGAGGTGACAAAACTGGTCTCCCTGCTGTATATAAATATATAACCATATAAACATGGAGCAAAATAAAGCCCTGTCATTTTATTGTATAAAATCCGAAAGAACCACGGATGCTCCAAGTCAGAAACAAAAACAGAAGTTGATGGAAAAGCTCGGCAGATCTGGCAGCATCTGTGGAGAGAAATCGGAGTTAACATTTTGGGTCCGGATTCTGAGGAAATGTTAACTCTGATCTTCTTTCGCAGATGCTGCCAGACATGCTGAGCTTTTCCAGAAACTGTTGCTTTCATTTGTCATTTTATTATGCTGTATTCCTCCTACAGATCATGGATAATTTTGTCCTTCTGTAGACTCCACACATCTATTTAATTTCCTCTGGAAAGTGCTGATAACTTTTCCACGATCTTTCAAAATATCAAATAAAAGAACAGAATATCTATCCATCACATTTTCACCATTCAGTAGTGTATTGCTACCCTGTGTTAATAAAACTGCCAATAGCTTGTGGATCATAGTTAATTAAATATGGGATGAAGGACAAAGTTCATATTTATCCCAATAATGTTTGATCCCTTTCACACCGAGATATAGATGCAACTCTTTTTTTAAATCAAGTTATACAACATAACATCAATTATTTTTGCTGACAATTTGTGGGTAAATCATTTTAATTCTTTAGTCTTTGTCTTCAAGCTCAGCATTCACAGCCTGAGTTAAACAGTTCAGTGCATCTTCAACAGTCCAGTGGGTCTGCGAGTGCCCGGCATCCACAGCAATTTGATGAGAATTAAGACGCTGTTGTATGATCTGCAGATCCTGCAATAAGTGGATGGATTGAGTTTGGGGGGGATTGGATAAATAGATTATTTGTGTGCACTCACCAAAACCTTGACCTCATCTTTACATGTTCTCAATGCCTTCCTCCATTTCAGTCAGTCACAAGCCAGGGTTTCCCATCATGTGTTGGACTTCTTCAAGGGAAGCTCTGAGGATATCTTTTAGAGCACTTATCTTATCCTCCATGACTGACATCCAAGCCAAGCAATTGTCTCCAGTATCTGGTGTTGGAAGCATGAATGACTTTTCTTGTTCAGTCAGATATATATATATAAGCTGTGCTTCATTATGATACTTTATTTGATCATTGTCACTTAGAGCTCTGATGTATGCAACGTTTGAAAAACAATGCTTCTTCTGTTATAGAATTATCTAAAATTGCACACGTTGGTGTGGCCTCATCCCTGTTGTATAGAGGGTTAAGTGACAATGCTGCTCCTTTAACAAGGTTATGTTGTCCTTGGCTTTTTTGTTAGAGAGCTCGTAAAAGACACAGACTCCGAAAAGTCTAAGTTGAAGGGTTTTAGGTCAGTTTGAGTAAAGCTAGCAGATACTGCCTCAAGAAAAGGGCTTTCAAAATAAAATACTTGTGCAATGTAAGGGGAGTGGCAAGTTCTCCCAGCTCAGCATTTCTCAGATCTGGCCTGAAAGCAGGCAGGCAGTTGTAATAGCTGCTGGACCCAAAGAAACAGGTCAAGGCTGATGCTCCTCTCTCTCCCTCTGATTTCTCACCTGTTAGATCCTTTATTTGATTTTACCTTTTGTGCCAAGGAATTTTTATTAGGATTGTTGCAAGTATTGGGCACAGCATCATTAAGTTAGTATAGTCTGTTGGATTTTCAGATAGGTTAAGTTATTTGGTATTCTGTTCTCTTTAATTTATATTTCATTTGGTAATCTTGTAAATAAATTCTGTTTTGTTTAAAACTAAAGGGGTTTGACCAGCTGCATCATTCCTGGAATATCCACTTTATACCGTCTTAAAACAATTAGCAAAATTAGGGTCTGGGCTACCTTCTTGAAATGTTTTGAGGGGGTCTGGCCTGGTTCATAATATTTAAAACATTAACAAAATGAAGGGTTGTTTGATTATGTTGTATAACAGCTTTATATTAGCTGTAACTTTCAATCACACCCAAGTTGCTTTTCATTGTCTGACATTCATATGATGCCTATGTTACCTCCTACTCAACAGTCCAAGCCAGAATGTTGTTCCACTACGTGCATGTGGGTATGGACAACTTCAATATCTGTGAAGTTATGAGTGAGAATACACATTACACAGTCATCAGTGAACATCTGGAACTCTGATTGTATGATGAAGAGAATGTTATCTAAGTCATTGAAGTTACCTAATGCACTGCAGAATTTCCTGCAGTGGTGACATGGGGCTGAGATGACCGACCTCCAACAACCACAACCATCTTCAAGCACCTACCTCAGGATTTCAAATCAGTTCAGCCTGACTTTAGTAGGCTGAAGAATACCCTTGGCTTTAACTTCTTTTCTCCTTTCACACGTTATGATCTGTGTGTTAGTGCCTTACCTCTGAATAGAAAGTTCCTGAAATTCTGTTTTCAGGAGCATATGTCTACTTTACCTTGTGGTAATAAATTCATGAGGTGATGGGTTGTTTCTTGTTAGAGTTATAATGTATGTTCATCAATCCTGCTTTTATTAATGCACAAGTTATCCAACAAGTTCAGAGTTAGGAGGTGAAGTCTGAATGCCAAATGTTCAGGACTTCTTGGTTGACTTAGTTCTCACCATTGCTTTTTTCATAGAAATGGCCCCTCACATTTAGACTTCACACATCTTTACAAACTTGTTAAAATTTGCAAGTTAATTGGCTATTAAACTTGCTATAGAAATTAATGGTTAGAATAGTGATGCTACTTTATTAAGTGTGATAATTGCCAATACAACGACAATCTACCTCCTGGACTCTCAAATGGAACAATTTAAACTATTTAATTTAATCCCTGCATACAGTAAGTTATTGTTGGACACCGCTCATCACACAGTTAGCTGAGATAATGATAGTTCCCTTAACTCTGAGTTCAAGCTTCTCCACTGCCTCCAAGGTGTGTCATAACATTTCTGAACAGGTTGATTAAACATATGTATAATTATGAGCTTGTACTTCCAGTGTACTATAGTGAAAAATAATGAGAGGGGAGAGCTCCTGAAGAAGGGTTACACCCAAAACATCGATTTGTCCACTGCCTGACACTGTCTGGCTTGCTATGTTCTTCCAGCCTCCCACCTGTGTATTATCGAGGGGAAAGGTCTGACAGTCTATGTCCCACTTCGGCAAAATCTGTTATATTCTCTTATGTGATAGCATGCTGATCTGAATTAATGGAGAAATTGTCATGTCTGGCTTTGACTGAATAAATGATGCTTTGCCAAATGGAAAAATGGGTGTGCAGCTTAGAGCACAGTCAACATGCAAAGCTGGTTTAAAAGTTATGATCATAGATTGCATTCAATAATGTCATTCTAAACCTATGGCCTATTAGACCATGCGTGGCTAGGGAAAGGTGAAAGAAACAAGCCACTTCCAAACCTGATGCAGAGTCATTCTGCTCCCCTGGCTTGTCCCTCCACTGACTTAACCCCACCATACACATGCAGCCAGCGAACATCTCACAGTTTCGAGCAATGCAAGCTCTCTTTGAAGGTGCATCAGGGAACCAACGATTCATTAGAACAGCTAGTGGCAATTCCACATGGCACACAGTTTATTGTGGGTCTCTCATCTATAGGTGTGGAAATAACAAAAAACACACCATACCAGTCCACCATGTTGACAGAGCAATTGGTGAGCTTGAGATTGAAGGCAAGGAAGAGTAAGTGAGGGTGACAGAAATTCCCCAATTGCACAGGTGTAATTGATGATGCTCTGTTCTATTGAGAACATTGCCCTGAAAGAACTGTGTAGAAGCATCTTTGCTGGATGGCTGCTGTGTGACTCTCTCCTGTGATTCAAATGAATCAAGTGGCATAAAGCTTGAATAAATATGTTACAATGGAAATATCCAACTGTCTCATGTGAATTGTGTTGTGTCCAAAAGTTAGCACGGCTCTGGAATATTCTTCCCTGCAAAGTGATAGCACCAAAGACCGAATTCCATTGATTTTCTGCCTTACGGCTTGCTGAGTTAGGAAATACAGGCCACAGATAACACTGCTACTTATATGACACAAGCTAGTTTACATTATCTGAAGAAATGGTCATAAAGGATTGGGTTCTGCAACATCACATTTGCTCAGAATTGTTGGATGTTTTCTGTTTTATGTGGGTCAACATATATTTCAGGTTCAAGAGTGTGGTGCTGGAAAAGCATAGAGATCAGACAGCATCCAAGGAGCAGGAAAATCAACATTTCAGGCTAAAGCCCTTCATCATCCTTCATTCCTGATGAAGGGTTTTTTTTTCTGAAATGTCGATTTTCCTGCTCCTCGGATGCTACCTGACCTCCTGTGCTTTTCCAGCACCACACTCTTGACTCCAATCTCCAACATCTGCAGTACTCATTTTTGCCTATATATTTCAGGTTGTATTAATGCCTTTGATATTGGGACCAGTTGATGAGTCAGTTATTAAAAGATAATTATTTTACAGAATTATTACAAGATAGCTGAGATCATTGGATTTTTGTTTTACATGGTGGAAACCAGTACCTACATCTCAACAATATCTGCATCTATTTTAAATCACAAAATACCAGGTTATAGTCCAACAAATTTATTTGGAGGCACTAGCTTTCGAAGCGGTTCTTCTTCATCAGGTGGTTGTGGAGCAGAATCATACGACTCAGAATTTATTGCCTGTTGTGGTCTGGTTTTTAACTTTGTCCACCCCAGTCCAGCACTGGCACCTCCAAATCATTACATCTGTTTTAGTATTTTCCGAGTGGTCTTGACACAAATGGAAGCTTTCAGAGTAAATACTGGCACTGGCAGATTGAAAGGTTATTGCAAGAATGACTTAAAAAGCTGCTTCAGTGCATGTTTTTCTCATACACACAGACTTGTGTAATTCCAACTTGTCAAAGCTACAAGCTTTCTTTGACATAATTCACTTCAACCCTGTTCTCAAAGAGAGCGAACGAAAGGTACTTAGAATCCGATTTTGTTTAACAGGTTAGACAGAAGTTACAGGACATTAATAACTACATAAAGAAAAAGGAACTTGAGTAATAATTTACACACATCAGAATATTTGACTTGTATAAATGCAGAGCTGCCTACATCTGCATTCAGCACTGAATTTTAATAGACATTAATTTATATGTCTGCTCAGTCTTCTTGGGAGATATTCAAGAAATGTACTTGACCAACATTTCTAAAGACATGAGCTGTTACTGAGCATATTTTACATGGGACGAAGAATAAAAAAAATTAAAAGCACGATTTAATGTGGCACTTGGATTGACAATATAGGTGTGAAATGTTAATTCATCCTTCTGTTTTCAATGTTATGATTTTCATAACAGATTACATTTCTGATATATTCAGAGGCATGGCTTTGAAAGAAGAACAATTGACCGCTTTCATCTCTCCATTCAATGAAAACTAAATGAGTCTTAAGTCCTTTTATATTCTTGGAATGGAGGATTTCAGACACTATTGTGAGACTATGACTTCTTTCCCCTTTAAAAATTGTTTCTTAAACCACCCTCCCACGTCTTCTGCACCCTTGCCTCCAATAACAGATACAAAGAGCCCATGAACATTTTCACGAAAATAATGAATAAAAAATAAAGATGTTTAGCTGCTTTGCCACTTCCCTCCTTTCTCATACCCTACCAGGCCAAAATATTCCTTACCCTCCCTTCATCTGTGGCCCTGAGATCACATCTTTAACTAGATTCTGTTCCACCAACTCCCCTGCTCTATCTAATCTCATCTTGTTTCTGCGAACGAACTCTTTCTTGTTTGAACTTATTCCAAGCAGACTGTTAATTACCTACTTTCCCATCTTGGCCCCCTGTTGCTGATATTGTTCAATTTTCTGTCCTCAAGTAATGTCACCCACTCCTTCAATTCTGCTGTCATCACCTTTCTCATCAAAGCAGCTCATCATTTGCCCCTTTGAATTTCCAAACTCCAGCCCAAAATCAAACCTTAATTTCTTTTCCAAAGCTGTTGAAAGTTTTTTCTGCCCTCCTCACCTTTGCCTGTCTTTCCATATTTGAATTCCTCCAATCAGTATTTTGTTCCCATCTCTACCAAAATGGCTTACAAAGTCATAAGTGACATTCAAGGTGATTGACCATGCTCACAATTCTGGCATCATATGCAACGCAGCATCATAGAATCCCTACATGTGAAAGCCAACCATTTGGTCCATTGAATCCACACTGACACTCTGAAGAGCATTCCACCGAGAACCCTTCACTCCGTAACCCCACATCTTCCCATGGCGAATCAACTTAGCCTGCATTTGACAATATGGGTAATATTAGCATGGTCAAACTTTGGACTGTAGAAAGAAACCGGAACACCTGGAGGAAACCCATGCAGACACGGGGACAATGTCTGTGTGGAGTTTGCACAGTCGCCTAAGGCTGGAATTAAACCTGGGTCCCTGGTACCATGAGGTAGCAGCGCTAACCATTTGATTTACAGTGCTGCCTCACCTTGATTTTAATTGCTCCATGACTTTATTTGTCTAGGTCTTAAGCTCTAGAGCTCTCTCCTTAAATCTCACTGCCCTATTTCTTTGCAATGGTTTTTAGAAGCATTCGCTTTGGTGAGCATTTGGTTATCTGGCCTGAAATCTCCTTTGGTGACTCTTTGTGAAATTTTAGTTGATGACATTATTATCTAGTGCCTTGGAATGTTATGGTGCATTTAAAACTGCTACACAAGTTTAATTTGTTGTTGTTAGATTGCTTAGTGATTCAATAATAGAATATCAAGTTCACAGTGTTCAAACTGGATCTCTGGTCAGGCACTTGGCAGGTGATAATTTATTGGTGCTTACCTGATTTTTAATTGTCCATGTGTGTGGGGACAAAAATGTTTGCCTCTACATTGAGCAAGTTTTTTTTGGATTTCAATCGTATTTTGCAAAGGTATTTGAATTAAAATAAAATAGCTGCTATAACATGCTGAGATAGTAAATCATGTTGTAGCCAAGTAATGGAGCCATTAAACCTGTTGCTGTTTGAATTGGCAAATGAAAATTGGGCTGAAAAAGGTCCCTCTCCTGAGGATGACATGAGAATGTGCCAAAAAGAAGACAAAGGAAGAGGACTTCATGATTATTTTTGTGGTGCCAGTCCTATGGTGCATGGCAGCTACAGTTGTTGCGACAGATGGTAGAGCCAAAATCGGTCTGCTGATCTGGAACTGATGCAGTGCTGGCTGCACAGCTATTTCTAGGTATCCATCTGGACCTGTGGATAACAAGTAACTGCAGTTTGTTTGTGGTGCAGCGAGATCTGGATGAACTTCTTGGTCTCACATTTCTATCACAGAAATGTCATGAATTCGCTATTATGATCCCTGCTGATGGTATTGCAGAACATATTGGAAATATGGCTTGATATACCAAAAGTTTAATTTCTGCCAGTTTGTTCCCACTGAATATATTCACAAGAGACTGCCACTGTACTTTTAACAAAAGAACATAAATTTATGACACAAAAGAATGACAATTTAGGCAATTCAAAATCTTATTATAAACAGCAACAAAAAATTTGAACATTTTTTGTCAGCAATATCTTTTAAAGATATTTAGTTCCAGTGAAGTATCTTTCGTACTTGGATGCCTGAGTTTCTTTCTCAACTGATGAGATCACAAGGCTTTCCTTTGACTAACTTTCGACACATTCACCAAATCTGACTTCTTCCATTGTTAACTGTCCTTAAATTACACAGACCTTTTTCACTGAACTCTAAGGAGCTTCTTCCAAACCTGTCAACGTGAGAAGTTAAAAGAGCTTAAAGACTTCTTTCCAGTTCTGATGGTCTGTAGACTACCAAAAGTAAATCACCATTCTGCTGGTTTGGGTATTTTCTTTTTGGATTGAACCTATTTCTGACCTCTGGCCTTTCATTAACTTAGCAAATATATAATTAATTATCTCACCAGGTAGCTTTCCTTGTCTTTGAAATTAAGTTGTATGACTTCTTGAAAATGCTGTTTTGATCCATGACTGAAAGAAAAACTGAGTTTTTAAACACTTAAAGAACATAATTCACCCTCATAGAAATGAATACTAAAACCCCTTTATCTTGCTTCAGAATTATTGTTGTCAAATAATGTTATAAACCTTCATCACATCTGAAAGAAAGGTAGTGTCAGAATTGTGGATCAGAGCCTTGAAACAAGTAAGCAAAGGAAAATACAATAACATCTCTCAAAATTAATCTGAAAACACCGTTTAACAGTTCAAATTCACTTTCATGTCAGTGTTCCTTGGTGACCTTGTATATTGGCTTTCTTCAAATAAAACCTGTTCTTCAGTGATTGAGAGTCAAAAGGTCAGCTGATCTATAATTTTACTTGTCAAAGAAGACAAAGCCAACATTTCTGAAAATAGAGTTTTATTTGCGAGTAATGAACTTGACGAAGGCTGGACTGAAACCCATTGATCTTTTATGAATTGTGTCATCCATACCAATATATAATTTGCCATGTTTATTAATTTATGTCCTTTAGGAAAGAAAAATGCCATTCTTATCTCTTCAGACTTACCTGTGACACCAAATTCACAGCAAAATTATTTGACTCATAACTGCCTTCTGAAATGTTTTAGTTTCTCATTTGGATTGAACTGTCATGCAAATGTTTAATAAGGAAATTGACAAGCTTTACTCTAGTCACAAGACACAACAAAAGCACGGTGGCACAGTGGTTAGCACTGCTGCCTCACAGCGCCTGAGACCCGGGTTCAATTCTCGCCTCAGGCGACTGACTGTGTGGAGTTTGCACGTTCTCCCCGTGTCTGCGTGGGTTTCCTCCGGGTGCTCCGGTTTCCTCCCACAGTCCAAAAGATGTGCAGGGTCAGGTGAATTGGCCATGCTAAATTGCCCGTAGTGTTAGGTAAGGGGTAAATGTAGGGGTATGGGTGGGTTTCGCTTCGGCGGGTCGGTGTGGACTTGTTGGGCCGAAGGGCCTGTTTCTACACTGTAATGTAATCTAATCTAATCTAAAAGCATGCTGAAAACATTCAGTCCTCAAAGACATTCCTTTGATGTCTGGGCGCTTCAGTCAAAATTGGAGAATTGTCTCATAATGATTCAACCAGTAATTGATGTCTTCATTGACAATTTCACATCCTTTGAGTCAACATCCCAGTTTTATGCGACACTGCCTTGCTGTCTCTGGACAACTGATATCAACCAGCAGAACAAACCCACCAGAGGTGCTTTCAAAGTGGTGTTCAGTCAGGAGGGAGTGGGCCTTGGAGTCTTCAACATTAACGCCAGTTTCATGATATCAGGTCAAGCGTGGATAAGGAAAACTCCTGCTAATTAGCAGTTATCAGTCTCCTCCAACTGATGAATCAGTCTTCCTCCACAATGATTGTCACTTGGGAGAAATACTGATAGCAAGGTCACAAAACATATTCTGTGTGAGAAGGTGAATGTATATTACTCAAGAAAAGCTTGGTCACACTGTTACAGACTGAACCATTAAAGTATAAATACATTTAAATAAATATAAATAAATTGCTACTTCATGTAAAGGATGTGTTGGGGCTGTATCCAGTGGGTTGGGAACAGGTAAAAGGCCAGGTGACATATGGATTCATAGATTTATACAGTGCAGAAAAGGTCCTTCGGCCCATTGAGTCTGCGCCAGCATAACTACCATTAAAGGTGTGGTAATCCCAATTTCCTGCACTTGTCACATATGCTTGAATGTAACATTGAAATCTACTTTGTTCTGACATACTTGCAAGAAGCTGTTTCCAGTCTACTGTGCCAGATCCTGTTTTATTTTAATAAAATCTGCCTTTCCCGAATCCCAAGCTGTCTTTTGCAGGCCATCTCTTTCCTTGTCCAAAACAAATTTGAACGCTACCGTGTTGTGATCGCTATTGCTAAAATGTTCCCGCATTGCCACTGCAAAGACTTGTCTGGCTTCTTTCCCCAGAATCAGATCTAACACTGCACTGTCCCTTGTTGGACATGCTATGTATTAATATAAAAACTCCCCTGGGTACATTTCAAAAAATCAGCCTCCTCAATATCCTCAACATTATGCCTATCCCAATTTATGTTGGAAAAGTTGAAATTCCCTAGCATAATAACTGTTACACACCTCTGTGATCTGTCTGCACATTTCATCCTCTATTTCTCACTGACACTTTGGGAGCCTATAATACATTCCCAGTAAAGTAGCTGCCCCTTTAACATTCCTAAGTTCAACCCACAAAGCCTCATTTGAATGCCCTTCCAAGACATCAACTCTCCTTATTTCAGTAATTGACTCCTTAATTAATAGTGCTACACCATCACCCTTTTAATGCCCTCCTCTGTCTTGCCTAAAGATCCTATACTCTGCAATATTAAAGTTGCCAGTCCAGCCCTTCCTTCAATCATGTTTCTGTGATGTCACCAGTATCATACTTCCATGTTTCAGCCCATGCCATTAATTCATCAGTTTACCTATTACACTCCTAGCATTAAAGTAAAGACCATTCAGCCTTGTCTTACTCTCCCCTCTCCCTGCCAGACTAGTTTAAACTCCTCCCAACATCATGAGCAAACCTACCTGCAAAGATGTTGGTCCCAAAGTGGTTCAGGTGCAAACTGTCCCATTTGTACATGCCTCACCTTCCCCAAAAATGGTCCCAGTGATCCAGGAGTCTAAAACCCTTCCTCTGGCACAAACTCTTGAGCCACACATTCATCTGTCCTATTTCTAAACTCACTGGCACGTGGCACTGAGAATAATCCAGAGATTACAAACCATTGAGATCCTAACTTTTTAATCTACTGCCTAGCTCCCTGAATTCTTGATGCAAGACTTCCTTCTTCACTTTGCCCACATCGTTGGTGCCACAACCTCCAAGTCATCATCCTTCCCCTTCAAAATGGGCTGAAGCTGTACCCTGACATCCCTGACCCTGGCACCAGAGAGGCAAAACACCATCCTGGACTCATGTCTTCAGCCACAGAAACACCTGTCTGCTCCCCTAACGCAAGAATCCCCATCATTATTTCTCTCCTCTTCTTCCTCGCCAAACCCTCACCCCAACCAGCCACAGTACAGTCAAGCTGCTTGTGGTGCCAGAACCTTGGCTCTGACTGCATTCCTTTGAGGTGCCAGCACCTCATCAGCTTCCAAAATGGAATACCAGTTAGTGAGTGGGACTACAGGGGACTCTTGCACTACCTGCCTGGCCTTTATGTACTGTCTGGTGGTCACCCACTCCCTTTCTACCTCCAGTCTCTTGAGCTTTGGTGTGACCACCTCTGTAAACATGCTATCCATGTAACTCTCAACCTTGCGGATACGCCACTGTGTTTTCAACCCCTGCTCAAGCTCTGAAACCCAGAGCTCCACTTCTGCAGATGGGAGCACTTCCTGCACATGTGATCATCTCAGACACAGACAGCATCCAGGACTCCCCACTGGGTCTAGATCAGCACTGCCCTAGATTTATAAGCTTACTTTTTACTGTGTCTCCTTGATTCCTGGCTGCTGCTCCAAGCTAAGCATCCTTAATTCCCTGCCCTTGCATGGAGTAGGTTCCATGGGAAGTACAGAGGATGATGGAGGGATTGGGGAGCTGGCCATGTCTGAGTGGGATGGTCTACTTGGAATGGTGGAAGGACAGGGGAGGAGAATATGCATTTGATGATGGCATCAAGCTAGAAGTGGCAGAAATACAGAGGGTTACTTGTTTAATGTGGAGGCTAGTGAAGTGAAGGATGAGGCCAACAAGAAAGTGCTCTTTCACCCTGTCTCCTCCCTTTCTGAAGAAAGCAGAAATGTATGAAAATTGACTGGACATTATCTCGGACCCTGACAATTCTGGTGGGGACAGGGAGATCATGGGTTGAGGTTAAGAGAGAGTACACTGGAAGTGTTTGTATGGACGGTTGCATCGTCAAAACAGATGTGACAAAAAAAAACTGGGAGTAGAGAGCCAGTTCAGGAAGAGGGGTGTAAGGAAGTTTATTTAAGCTGATTGTGTGATCTGGGAGTGAATATGGGTCGATATCATTTTTGCTGTGAGGCTGACAGGCAAAACTGGAAAAAGGGAAATATCAGTGATGGATGGTGTGAAAGGACAGAAAATTGGAAGCAGAGTGATCTTCCAGATATTTCACCTGCGTTTATTAGAGTTGTGGTCAGCATTTTGTTATCTTTTTAGGTATCTCTGCCACTTGAGCGTGTGCTTATCTCTGAAATACCAATTTCTTTCCCAAACATGCTGCAGCTAAATTCCATCTCTCTCAGCATTAGAATTCTCTTCAAAGCAATCAAAGTCCTGTTGTTAACCTTATAATTGCAGTGACACCAATCTAGCTCGCATCCTAATGGATAATTTAACTCATTAGCAGTGTAAACTTCAGGATGTTAAATGTCTGTCTAAAATTTATTGAAAAACATCAGACATTCATTTAAAATTACACACAAACTTTCTATGAAGTTTTGGACTACAAGTTGTGCTGAATAGCAATCATAGCCTGACTGGCACTCTCTTCGACCTATGGGAACAGGGCAAGCAGTTGTGTGTCATTTGTTCTGATTCCTTAAGATACGCAAACTCTAAACCATGGTGTGCAAGTTTGAATAATGAATTCAATTCCAAATCATGGACAGAAAGCAAAGTAAAGAGAGAGGAAATACGATGGGTTTAAATGAGAGTAAGGTAAAAGTGATTGAGGAAAGAAAATACAATTCTTTAGCGCCAGAGAAATTGTTTGGTGTAGTGATAACTTATCAATTGCTTACAAATTTATGTTCTCTTGACTGGGTAATCCCTAATCCTTTTGGAGTGTTTGGTGGTTATTTGTTATGCAAGTATCTAACTTAATGCTGATCTGATGCTGTCCATGCAGTGATGGTCTTTTTCCCTTCAGCAGGGTAATTGTATTTGTGGTGTTCTGATGAAGGCTCATTGGACTCGAACTGTTAACTCTTGTTTTTCTCTCTGCAGACACTGTTAGACCTGCTGAGCTTTGTTTTATTGCAGATTTCCAGCATCTGCAGTTCTATGTATTTATATATAGGAAATGTTTATGTTGGGTCCCAGAGGCTAACAGCCAGATATGAATAATGTAGCACTGAAAGATTCAACAGACATTAATTACAGCTCCTGATATCTACATAAATTACAATCACAGGCGATCCTGTGCCTAAATCATACTATGGGAACAGCAATTTTGTCACAAAGCACATTTCCTTTAGCATATCATGCTGCAAATAGCTCTGTTAAAATGGAGTGTAAAATGTTTATACCATTGGGTCCCGTGCCATGATATGGTAATGAAAGCGTAAACATGTCTCTTAAATGTATATTGCAAATTTCTGTTGGTGATAAGACTAAAACTAAGTACGGTATTCCAGGTGTAGTCTTGCCAAGTCTTTCTGAAACTTCTGGAGGTGAAGTTCATTCTTGACAGCAACATCCCGATTTATGTGATGGAATAGTCATCTGTACACTGGAGACTGCTTTCAATTTATCTTAAGCTGTAGAGGATGCTGATAATCTCACCACTGTTGATTTAAATAATGCTAAAATTAGATGGTGGCTACTTCTATAATCCAAAACCAAATCAAAACATTGTAAATGGCCAGCAGTACAAATGTGGCATCATGGATTTTCCCATCTTTTACCAGCTAAATAAATGTTAACAATCAGAAAATTGATCCTCCTAAGTTGAGAATCAAGCCTTGTTTGAGGTCAGGAACAGCACTATGTAACAAGAAACCTGTAAGCGGGAAAAATGCCTAGTTAGATTACCAACTCTTAATATATTCTAACAATGAAAACCAATAAAGCAAAAATGGTGCAACTACAAATATTTAGATAATTAATTTTAGAAATGAAATTACTCTGTTAAAAAGCATGGATTGCATTTATATAGTGCCTTTCATTACCACACCACATTCTAAAGTGCAGCCAGTTAAATTCCGTATGTAGTCACTGTTGTGAGGTCTGAAATGTCAGAGAGCACCCATAAATAGCAATTTTATAATGACTAGAAGATCTGTTCTTATGTTATTTAATTAAGGTAAATATTGGTGGAGTAAGTTCTCTGCTTTTTCTTCAAAGTGCTTTTAGGGGGCAGACATGATCTTGCTTTAGCACTTCATGCAACAATGGCACCTTCACCACTGCAGCACTCCCTTGGTATTGCATTGAAGTGTCAACTTTGAACAGTGTGCCCAAATCTGTGAGGAATTTGGATTCTCAACCTTTGAATTCAGAGGTGTGAGTGCTACTGTGGCTCAGTTAACAATGAACCCGTGCCATTTTCAAAAGATATTGTAATATTCAAAATTCTTGCTCTTACTAAAAGGGAATCAAATTGGCATGAGTTTGGATAATGTCTTTCTTGCGTAGTTTATTTAATTAAATTGAAACATTGGAATGTTCTTGGGTTGCATTTATCGCTCTAGTGAAATAATGTTTCTTTTGCCCTCAAATAATTAAACTATTTTTGTCATATGCATGATGTTTCAAATACATTAGAATTATGTTAATTTCCAGGTATGCTTTAAATACAGAAAAGAGATGATATTTTTTGGTTATATTAACATACATAGAATGACTAGGGTAGGAATAGGTCCAGTCAAGGATAGTAGTGGGAAGTTGCGTGTGGAGGCTGAAGAGATTGGGGAGACACTGAATGAATACTTTTCGTCAGTATTCAATCAGGAACAGGACATTGTTGTCAATGTGAGTACTGAGTCACAATTAAGTAGAATGGATGGCTTTGAGGTATGTAGAGAAGAGGTGTTGGAAATTCTGGAAAGGGTGAAAATAGATAAGTCCCCTGGGCCTGATGGCATTTATCCTAGGATTCTCTGGGAAGCAAGGGAGGAGATTGCAGAGCCATTGGCCTTGATTTTTATGTCCTCGTTGTCTACAGGAGTAGTGCCAGAAGATTGGAGGCTAGCAAATGTGGTTCCCTTGTTCAAGAAGGGGAGTAGGGATAACCCTAGTAACTATAGGCCGGTGAGTCTCACTTCTGTTGTGGGCAAAATTTAGAGAGAATTGTAAGGGATAGGATTTATGAACATCTGGATAGGAATAATGTGATCAAGGATAGTCAGCATGGTTTTGTGAAGGGCAGGTCGTGCCTCACAAACCTTATTGAATTCTTTGAGAAGGTGACTAAGGAGGTGGACGAGGGGAAAGCAGTAGATGTGGTGTATATGGATTTTAGTAAGGCGTTTGATAAGGTTCCCCATGGTAGACTACTGCAAAAAATACGGAGGTATGGCATTGAGGGTGAGTTGGAGGTTTGGATTAGGAGTTGGCTGGCTGGAAGAAGACAGAGGGTAGTAGTTGATGGCAAAGGTTCATCTTGGAGTGCCGACACTAGTGGTGTTCTGCAAGGATCTGTTATGGGACCATTGCTGTTTGTCATTTTTATAAATGACCTGTAGGAGGGGTTAGAAGGTTGGGTGAGCAAGTTTGCGGATGATACGAAAGTCGGAGGAGTTGCAGACAGTGAGGAAGGATGTGGCAGGTTACAGCGGGATATAGATAAGCTGCAGAACTGGGCAGAAAGGTGGCAAATGGAGTTCAATGTAGCTAAGTGTGAGGTGATTCACTTTGGTAAGAGTAATAAAAAGATGGGGTACTGGGCTAACGGTCGGATACTTGGTAGTGTGGATGAGCAGAAAGATCTTGGTGTCCATGTACACAAATCTTTGAAAGTTGCCATCCAGGTAAATAGTGCGGTGAAGAAGGCATATGGCGTACTGGCTTTTATTGGTAGAGGAATTGAGTTCCGGAGTACTGAGGTCATGTTGCAGTTGTATAAGACTCTGGTGCGGCCGCATCTGGAGTATTGTGTGCAGTTTTGGTCGCCATACTATAGGAAGGATGTGGAGGCACTGGAACGGGTGCAGAGGAGGTTTACCAGGATGTTGCCTGGTATGGTAGGAAGATCGTATGAGGAAAGGCTGAGGCACTTGGGGTTGTTTTCATTGGAGAAAAGAAGGTTTATGGGTGACTTGATAGAGGTGTATAAGATGATTAGGGGTTTAGATAGGGTCGACAGTGAGAATCTTTTTCCACGTATGGAGTCAGCTATTACAAGGGGGCATAGCTTTAAATTAAGGGGGGGTAGGTATAGGACAGATGTTAGGGGTAGGTTCTTTACTCAGCGAGTCGTGAGTTCATGGAATGCCCTGCCAGTAGCAGTGGTGGACTCTCCCTCATTATGGGCATTTAAGCGGGCATTGGATAGGCATATGGAGGATAGTGGGCTAGTGTAGGTTAGGTGGGCTTGGATCGGCGCAACATCGAGGGCCGAAGGGCCTGTACTGCGCTGTATTCTTCTATGTTCTATGTTCTATTACTCCCCAGTGACCATAATAAGGCTCCTGAAACACTACATTATAAAAGTGTTAGCGGGTTTTGAGAAGATTTGTAGCTTAGGTTGAGGTTCTGGATGTAAGTTTCCTCACTGAGCTCGAAGGTTCATTTCCAGCTCAGCGAGCAAACTGACATCCATTATAAAAGTGTTCTTACACAGTCCACTTTTCATATATAACTGTGCCATAAAGTAAATTTCTGCTTTAAATTAGACAAAGTAAACTATTTGACATGTATTTGAGACATTTTTATATCTTTCACCAGTGGTAACAATGAAATACTTTCAGTATGTAAGAATAGCTGCAATCTAATTTATTGACACAATGCAACCTCAACAGAGAAATAGGAATATATGTGTGTATACACAGAGCCTAAATAATAGAAGAAAAAAGCAAGTAATTAAATTCCTGATGCCTTAAATGATAAATAAAATTTCTGCAGGTGTCCTTGAGGTGTGATAAAGTGGTTTGAAAACAACTTAGCGATCTTTAAATTCAATATGCCACCAGTTTAATGAAGACAGGAAAATTGTTTTCCCAATTTTCAATCTAATGTTACTTTGGCAGTACATAATAAATTAATTTTATATGAAAATAATTTGAAGATTTTCAGAGTTTAAAACAGTGTAGATCTGAACAACAAAGGAATAAAAACACAAAATATGAACCTTAATTATGAAACGACTGGCACATCAGTAATGACAAAATATCTATTAACAATATAATTCCATAATAGATAGAATATGTTGATTTGCAATGGCTAGCTGACATAAACTGAGGGTGAGTTATACAACCTCCTCTGGCCCATCCCAATGAGGTCTGTGATTTTTAAGTGCCTGTTGGATGGAACTAGCCTACTCACCAGTGAAGAAGCTTTAAATTCCAGCCTCTACATCAGTTGTGGGAGGGGAGAAAATGATTGGGAGAGTGAAGCCTGCAGGGGGTGGGTGTTGGGGAGGTGTTGATGGAGTTAGTTGGCTGGCAAAGGAGTAATCAGCAGAGAGCAGGCATCTTTGGAAAGGGGCTGCTGTTCAGAACAGAGTGTGATGATTCTGCAGGAGGTGTTCTGTGAAAGGGGGCGGTTCAAAGGAGGATTGGTAATGGTTGGAGAAAGACAGGGAAGGCTTTGACTTTGCAGTGGACTTTGGAACCCCCCCCCCCCCCCCCAACACACACACATTCACGCACCACCTCTAAACTAAGATTCATTTAAAATTTAAATTTTGCAGGGCTGCTTCCAGATGTACAAAAACATTTACACATAGACTGCATGTTTTAATCTCAACCCATCTGGCAATCTATGCGTGCAGATCAATTGAGTTTGTGAAGAGGACCTTAAGTGTTCAGTCTTGTTCTTGTATTTGCAAGTGTATTGATACTTATTATCTCAGGCCCTTAATGATTTCTCCTTCATCATCTATATGTTCCTGCTACAAAATAACTGTGTGAATGGCCACTTGCAGCTTTAGATGCAAAGTACCTGTTTTGCACCTAAAAAGCAGTTTTGGTGGGGGCATCTTTTGGTTTTATTCAGACCTAGAGATCTAATAAATGTATGTAAGACTGCTTTGTAAATAAGCAACACATTTGCAATCCCTTGATGTTAAATCACATGATAGAGGATGCAACCAAGTCTAATAAACTGCATCTCAAGGGGCCTCAATATAAATCTACCAGTTCAGGCTGAACCAATTACAATTTCATCAAACTGGAAACTCTGTTTGTTAGAATGCCCAATATCTACCATGTCAAAAGATAGAGAAAATGAGAAGATTAACTGCACTCGCCATGCACTTTTACAATCTATTCAAAAGTTGGTTGTGGATCAGGGTCGACATTTTTAGGAACAAAATTTGTCAGACAATTCTCTTAACTGTAGAAAGAACATGAATCTTGAGGAAACTACAGCAGGAAGATGAAGGAAACATTAGGATTGTCTTGAATATGAATTCTCTTTTTGCTTTGGATTCTTCAAATTAAATGAATAGACTGCCTTGAAATGTCGTATTCTGCTCGTAGTAACAGTAATATGTTCATGGCTAAATCTGCAATCTTCATATCCTGTTCTTTTATTAAGTATGCTGCAAGGTGCATGTTGTGGACTGTAGCAGTGTGTATTTCAGATGGTAAGCAAACAGTTTTCTAATGTATTTGTATTTCCCTCACATTCCTATGATGCACACTTGATGCAGCCGTTTCCTTCTTGCAAAAAAAAAGGGTTTGGAGGGATATGGGCCGGGTGCTGGCAGGTGGGACTAGATTGGGTTGGGATACCTGGTCGGCATGGACAGGTTGGACCGAAGGGTCTGTCTCCATGCTGTACATCTCTATGACTCTATCACCGATTATGGATGAGCATTAAGGAAATTTCTCCCACCAATTTGAACTGGGCTAATTTTTGAACATTTAGACAATTATGCAAGTGTAAATTGGGAATGAATAATTAATTTACTCAGTTTTTATGTCGTAGGAATGTACCACCATATTGATGGCGAAGGAGATGGCATTCAGAGCTTTAAGTAATAAGTATAAATTCTTTTGCAAATACAAGAACAAGATTGAACACCTGTTTGATGTCCTGTCTCAAATTCATCTTGGCTACAAGCACTGATTGATGATTGGTCGAGATTAAAAATATACAGTCTGGGGGGGATCCAAGATGGTGGCGATCTGATTGGATTGCTATGCTAGACTCTGTACCACTGCACAGGAAAGCAGTGCTTTAATCCACCACACTCAAATAGCCATAGAATCTCTATCATTCACTGTTATTGTCGAGTGGAAATGACAACAAAAAACAGAAAAAAATCGAGTAAGTCCCAACAGATGGGGCACTTGCTGGAGGCATTGAGTTTGTCTGTGGCCACGGCCACTGCCATGGACCCCCCTACCAGTCCAGTTGACCTGATTACTCACCAGGCTCTTGTCACAGAGCTCGCGAGGAGGCACTAAAAGCTTGAAGGCAGGATCGAAGACAAGTTGAATAGTAAGCGGCACCCACTACCTGCCATAAGTCAAAAACATAATCAGCAACTCGAAGACCTCAGGAAGAGAGCAGATGATGTCAAGCACTGAACCACAGTGACTTAGACCGTGATTGATTCATCCAAAGATCAGATCCAAGCCCTTGAAAAGCAGGTCTGTAACTTAACTGATGAGGGTAACAATCTCAAGAATAGAGGCAGGAGAAAAAAATTGTTTGTATCATCAGTCTACCGGAGGTAAGGGAAGGTGGTCAGTCAGCCATATTTTTCGAGGACTGGCTGCTGCAATTCCTCAGATTAAAAGACAAAATGGAGCGAGTGAAAATTGAAATTGAAAGACCTTCACTGGGTTATGGCGCAAAAGTCAGGTCCAGACCAACACCCTGACCCTGTCCTTGCACGGTTTCACAGCTACAGGGACAAACAAAGAATCATGGAAGCCTCTAGAACACAGCGAAAAGATCCAAAGGCTTCAGTTCACGAAGGCTCCAGGATCACGCTTTTTCAGTACTTCTCAGTGGCAGCGGTCTGACAAAGAAAATCTTATGATGATATTAAGAAAAGATTAAGGGAAGTTAGGATCAATAATCTTTAAGGTACCCAGCGGTGCTTCGGTTTACTTTCAATAGATCCAGGCAGTCATTCGGCTCTCCAGAGAAAGCAAAACTGTTTGTGGACGTGTTCAATTAAATTGGACGATCAGCATTAAATTATATTTGGGATGGGCAGATTACTCACTTTTAACTCCTTTGTTAACTCGACCATCTTTTTTTCTTTTTGCTTGTGTCTGTGGTGCTGTTCTCGCTAGAAGGAGTTAGGAAGATGTTTGATTGCTAGATGCCTATCTAAGGACAGTTCAAACCTGGTTTTGGTATTCTACTGCCCTGGTTGCCATATTGGCAGTGGGGCAGTAGACATGTTTTTGGGATGTTTAGGCACCCCCTTTGGGTGGAGGCGGTGCTAAGCTCCCCTATTCAGTAGGAGAAAGTGAGGACTGCAGATGCTGGAGACCAGAGTTGAAAAATGTGGTGCTGGAAAAACACAGCAGGCCAGGCAGCATCCGAGGAGCAGGAGAATCTCCTTCCAATCCTCCCACTTCCTCCAAACCAAAGGAGTAGCCATGGGCACCTGCATGGGCCCCAGCTATGCCTGCGTCTTCGTCGGATATGTGGAACAGTCCATCTCCCACAGCTACACTGGCACCACCCCCAACTTTTCCACCGCTACATCGATGATTGTATTGGCGCTACCTCGTGCTCCCACGAGGAGGTTGAACAGTTCATCCACTTTACTAACACCTTCCACCCCGACCTCAATTTTACCTGGACCATCTCAGACTCCTCCCTCCCCATCCTAGACCTCTCCATTTCTATCTCAGACATTTACCTACAAACCGACTGACTCCCACAGCTACCTAGATTACACCTCCTCCCACCCTGCCCCCTCTAAAAACGCCATCCCATATTCCCAATTCCTTCGTCTCCGCCGCATCTACTCCCAGGAGGACCAATTCCACTCCCGAGCTACCCAAATGGCCTCCTTCTTCAAAGACCGCATTTCCCCTCCGATTTGATCAACGATGCTCTCCACCGCATCTCCTCCACTTCCCGCTCCTCCGCCCTTGAACCCCGCCCCTCCAATCTCCACCAGGACAGAACCCCACTGGTCCTCACCTTCTACCCCACCAACCTCCGGATACATCGTATCATCCTCCGTCATTTCTGCCACCTCCAAACAGACCCCACCACCAGGGATATATTTCCCTCCCCACCCCTATCAGCGTTCTGGAGAGACTACTCCCTCTGTGACTCCCTCGTCAGGTCCACACCCCCCACCAACACAACCTCCACTCCCAGCACCTTCCCCTGCAACTGCAAGAAGTGCAAAACTTGCACCCACACCTCCCCCAACACCTCCCTCCAAGGCCCCAATGGATCCTTCCATATCTGTCGCAAATTCACCTGCACCCCCACGCACATCATTTACTGTATCCGCTGCGCCCGATGTGGCCTCCTATACATTGGGGAGACAGGCCGCCTACTTGCGGAACATTTCAGGGAACACCTCTGGGACATCCGCACCAACCAACCCAACCGCTGCATGTCTGAACACTTTAACTCCCCCTCCCACTCCGCCAAGGACGTGCAGGTCCTTGGCCTCCTCCATCGCCAGACCCTGACCACACGATGCCTGGAGGAAGAGCGCCTCATCTTCATCATTTCCCCTCCCCCCACCTTATCTCAGTCCCAACCCCCAGACTCAGCACTGCCCTCTTGACCTGCAATCTTCTTCCCGACCTCTCCGCCCCCACCCTCTCTCCGGCCAATCACCCTCACCCTCACCTCCTTCCACCTATCGTATTCCCAGCATCCCTCCCGCAAATTCCCTTCCCCCTACCTTTTCTCTTAGTCCCCTTGGCACACCAGCCTCATTCCTGAAGAACGGCTTATGCCCGAAATGTCGATTCTCTGCTCCTCGGATGCTGCCTGGCCTGCTGTGTTTTTCCAGCACCACATTTTTCAACTCCCCTATTCAGTGCCATTGGCACTTTGTATTTTGTTTTGTTTTTTGGTTCCTGTTGTAAGGTTTGAAGATTTGGTAATTGTAGCTGTTTTAGTCACTGTAAATTTTATGTTCTGTGAATTTACTTACATTGCAACTCAGCAATTTATGATTCAACTTCTTCTTCTCTGGAGTACAAATGTCACTGCAGAGTGTTATGGCTAATGACATGTTTAAATGGTGTCGAGAGTGTGGTGCTGGAAAAGCACAGCAGGTCAGGCAGCATCCGTTTCGGGCATAAACGCAACATTGATTCTCCTGCTCCTTGGATGCTGCCTGACTCTGATCCCCAGATTCTGCAATCCTCAATTTCTCCTGCTTAAATGATGTACCTGGAACATCAAGGGGAGCCACTCACCAGTCAAGAGGAAAAGGGTACTTTAAAATCTTAAAAGGGAGTGAGTGGATATTTCCCTACTGTACAGGCATACCTGGATGATAAGGAGCATTTGAAATTACAACAGAATGGGTTCGATTGGGTTTATTTCTCATCTTTCAACACTAAGAGTAGGGAGTGGCCATATTTGTGAGGAAGAATCTCTGATTTAAGTTACTGGATTGTATAAAAGACATGTACGAGAGTTTCATAATTCTCAAAGCCTTGATATATGGGGAAGAATGCGGTATTTTGAATGTTTACTATCTCCTGGCCCACCCCCTTAAATTCCTGGTAGATGCATTTTCCAAACTCATTAACCTTACATCCCGGCACATTATCATGGGTGGGGTTTTAACTGTCCCATGGTAGACAGAATGCCCAAAGGCCCCTCCATACCCTCTTTACAATCTAAGCAATTAGTGGATCTGTGTGTAGAATTAGGACTGGTGGATGTTTGGAGGCGCCCCTACCCCACAGGTGGGGATTTTACATTTTTCTTCAACTCACAGAGGTGCCACACCAAGTTTGATTTCTTTCTAACACCCGCAGTGCCCCTGGATTCGGTGGCATCCTGTACAATTGGGAATATTACCATTTCTGATCATGCAGCAGTATACCTGTTGGTTAAGATTAACAGCAATGCAACAGGCTCAGGACACTGGCAAATGGATCACTTTATTCTTAAAGATAGTAAGTTCACTGAGTACTTTTCGAATTAATTCAGAGCTTTCTTAGCCATTAACTCAGTCAGCACCCATCCATTCTCTGGGAAACCGCTAAAGCTTATGCCAAGGGGATAATTATTTCCTACTCTGCCAGTAAGAAGCGACAGAAGGAAGAGCAGCAATGCTTGCTTGAAATATGGTTGAAAGAAGTTTTCCTCCTCTCTCTACAAGAATCTCAGGGAGTCTCTCTCCCACTGCTACTCTCTCCCCACCCCCACCCTCCTCTAGCTTATCTCTCCATGCTTCAGGCTCTCTGCCTTTATTCCTGATGAAGGGCTTTTGCCCGAAACGTCGATTTTGCCTGTCCTCGGATGCTGCCTGAATTGCTGTGCTCTTCCAGCACCACTGATCCAGAATCTGGTTTCCAGCATCTGCAGTCATTGTTTTTACCTCGTGATTTTAACCCTACTGCGAATCCTCTTGCAAGGATGCCTGCCTTGAAGAAGTTTTCCTCCTCTCTCTACAAGAATCTCAGGGAGTCTCTCTCCCACTGCTACTCTCTCCCCACCCCCACCCTCCTCTAGCTTATCTCTCCACGCTTCAGGCTCTCTGCCTTTATTCATGATGAAGGGCTTTTGCCCGAAACGTCGATTTTGCCTGTCCTCGGATGCTGCCTGAATTGCTGTGCTCTTCCAGCACCACTGATCCAGAATCTGGTTTCCAGCATCTGCAGTCATTGTTTTTACCTTATGGTTGAAAGCAGCCAAGAAGGCATACTTTAACAAACTCTCTGTGGCTAAGCTACAGGGATTCACAGTGCTACCGTCTACACTGAACTCCATGTTCACGTAGACAGCCAGGAACGAACTCACTTTTGCAAAACAAAGGTTGTTTGAGTATGGCGACAAATCGGACAAGTACTTAGCATATCCTGCCAGGAGAAAAAGTGCTTCCCAAGCCATTATCTCAATCGGGGAAGGGACAGCAACCCTTATCTACGACTCTAAAAAGATTAGCGCAACATTTGGAGATTTTACTCCAAGTTATGCCAATCTGAAAGTTGTTAGGCTGGAGTCTTTTTTTAAGAATCTGGATCTTCCGGGTGTAACCCCCCGATCAAGAGTCTTTCCTTAACACCCATTATTGGTACAAGAGGTGCAGGAGGCTGTGAAGCAGCTTCAGGGTGGAAAGGCGCCTGGTCATGATGGACTTACTCGTGAATTTTACAAAGAATTTATAAACATACTGTCAGGGCCCATGCTCAACATGTTGAATTACTCGTCCAGTCACGACCGCTTCCCACCATCCTGAAGAGAGGTGAACATCTCTCTAATTCTTAAGGAAGGGAAGACCCCAGAGGACTGTACCTCCTGTAGGCCCATCTCACTTTTAAATGTTGATGTCAAAATCCTGTCTAAGTCACTTGCACTAAGGATGAAAACTGTGCTGCCCTCCATTAACAAAGAGGACCAAACAGACTTTATAAAGGGCTGCAGATCTTCTGACAATGTTGGGAGATTGTTCAACATGATCCAAGCATGCCAGCAACAAGGGATTAGTGATCTCTCTGGATGTACACAAGGCTTTCAGTTGGGTTGAGTGGCCATATCTCTTCTGTACTGTAGAACGAGAGCGTGGTGCTGGGAAGACACAGCAGGTCAGGCAGCATCCGAGGAGCAGGAGAATCGATGTTTCAGGAATAAGCCTTTCACATTCTAGAACGGTTTACCTTAGGCGAAACCTTTATTAAGTGGGTAAAGGTCCTTTATGGTGACCCTCTGGCCGCGGTTCTCACCAATGGTGTTCAATCAAATTAACTCAATATCTTTCAGGGTAGGCGACAGGGCTGTCCCCTTTGCAATTGCTTTCTGCATTGCTGATTGAGCCACTGGCATAGGCTATTTGTAGGGACCCCAACATATCTGCCCAGAAGTGGGATTAACGTCACAAAAGATGACATTGTATGCAGATGATGTCCTTACCTTTCTGTCAAACTCAGCAGTTTTGGTATCTCATCTGCTACAATGTATCAATTTGTTTGGTGCCTTTTCAGGCTACAAGAACATTTTTGCAAAACCGGAGTCCTTGCCTGTGGAGGGTCTCTGAAAAATGCCTGATGTCGAGGGCGGATCTTGGTCACAGGAGGGTTTCCTTTATCTAGGTATATTTATCACTCCTGTTTTGATCAGCTATTTAAGGCTAACTTCACCCACTTATTTGACAAAAGAAAACAAGACCTCCGAACATGGGAGGTGCTTCCAATATCCTGGCTAAGCCAGATAGCCCTCATTAAGATGAATATTCTCCCTCGTCTATTATAACCGATGTGAATACCTCCTTTAATCTTCACTGGACAAACATTCAGGAGACTGGCTGGCTCAGCTCTTCAATCTGGCACCGTAGACGACCTCTTATCAAACTAATTAAATTGCAACTGCCCCAGCTAAACTAATATTAATTTATTCATTTATACGTATATGTACCTGAATGTAGTTCTGTCCTTTTTGTGTTGTTTTGAGTTGTACTGTTTTTGGTGAAATGTAATTTAAAAGTTCTTTTCTTCAATAAAAATATCTTTTAAAAAGGTAACAAACAGTCTGCATGTAACCTTTTTATTTTGTGCACTTGGAAGCAACCCCTCCCCCGGTTAATAAAAGAATATTGTATCAACGCAGAACACACGTCCAGAGTGCTATACAGGCATACCAGCTCATGATGCTGTACGAGGATGGTTATGGTGAAGGATGTTGCCACCGTCCACTTTAAATATTCTGTATCCTAGATATCACCAAGCTTTATACCTAAACATCACTCTTGTCCTCGTTGATCAACATTAGCTCTTAACGTCTATTTTTAGAAAAATAATCTATGTGTAAATTCGCCGTGGTCTCACTTTGTCTGCCCAGTCCAGACCTCTCTATTGTTCTGCTTCTGTTTCTCTCAGCACCCCTCACTCCACCATTAACACCTTTGGCTTCATCAAGCCTCAATTTCTGAATGTTTGAATACAGCCCATTCTTCTTGACTGTTGTCCCCCCCACCCCGCGCCCCCCCCAAAGCCCCCTGTCTAGACCATACCTGGGTGCTAAGGAAATTCATTCCAAATTGCCTATAAGAATCTTTTAATGAGGTGACTAGAACCATAACCCCAGAACTACCTAACTAAAAATGACTGGCCCTATTACTAAGAACCATACTAATGTTTAGACTTGTAATACTATTTACTTTTGAATATTGTGAAATGGGCATGTACTGTGTGGTGTCACATTCTAAAGATATATAAATTAATTGCACTTCTTAAACTTTCCTTCCAACAGGATTTTATTTTAATTTGAGCATGACATAGAAAGCTAGAACTATAACTAATAAACATAATTGTCTCTGACTGGAATATTATGAAATCCTAAGGCTTTTGTATAAGTGCCCCATTCCCCAAGTCAAGAGCTTAGTAACATCAATTTAATAATGTTCATCTTGACTGACATCCTCAATTCAACTCAGTACAAAGAATATGAATGAATATTCACCATCCAGTCTGTGAATGTTCCCTGTCTTGCTGGAAAGATGTCTCACAATGCAATCATTGCAGCTCTCCTTGGATGGGGGAAGAGATGATAAACCAACAGCTTGAAAGTAATAATACAAACTAATAGTGCATTTCGCGATAAATGAAACAGATGGTGAACACAGTAGTTCTAGTCACCATCTGTAACCTTTGAGACCTAAGTAAAGCCCAAAAAAAATGATGAAATTCTCCTCTAATCACTGCTCAAGGTTACAAGTAAATTGGATTCTGGAAATCTTGGTTTATTATTTATTTGAAGGTGAATCAAAAAAAAGTCTCAGATCCGGCAAGTTAATTTGTCTTCCTTTAAGACTCTCAATTTGATGAGTGTACAAATGAGAAATACAATAGAGCAGCTCAAACAATTATTGGTGTAAAATGTGTTAACAGGCTGCAAAAGCATTTCTTCAGGTCTATGTCAGAGCTGACCAGAGGATTGCTTTAGGATACTATTTGGAAACACCTTTATTCTATCCGTAATGTGTGTAAAATTTCAAGTAATCATATTTCATGAATTAAGACTTAGACTTCTTTTTTCTTTAATTACTCTTTTATCTGTATAGTGTTTTTGATGATCCCAGCGTCCTTTCCAGGCATTGTAGTATTTTTAAAGTGTAGCCACTACTGTTGTGTGATAAATGTGCTGCTGCATAACCATTGACCAGAAACTGAACTGGTAGAGTTGTATTGTCACAGGAACAGGTCAGGGGCTGGCCATTTTGCAGAATATAAATTTCATCCTGACTCCTCAATGTATGCCCACCATCTATAAGGCACAAATCAGGAGTATGACAGAATACTCTCCACTTGTCTGGATGAGTGCAGCTCCAGTAACACTTGGGAAGCTCAACACCAGGACAAAGCAGACTAGTTGAATGCGACCATCCATAACAGCTTCAACTTTCCACCCCTCCGGTACTAATGAAATGTCAAAGCTGTGTAAACCATCCACAAGATGCAGGGCAACAACTCACCAAAGTTCCTTAGACAGGACCTTCTAAACCCATGAAAAATACTACCTAGAAGATATATGGCAGCACAACCACCTGTAGTTCCGCCTCAAGCCACACACCATTCTGAATTGGAGCTATGTTGCTGTTCCTTCACTGTCTCTGGGTCAAGTTCCTGGAACTCCCTCTGTAACAGCACAATGGGTGTATGTACACCATATGGATTGCAGCAATTCAAGAAGGAAGACGACCAGCATCTTCTTAAGGGCATTTAAGTGGGGGTGATAAATGCTGATCTGGCCAACAATGTTTACAGCCCATGAATGAAACTCAATTTGTACATTGTAACTTTTTACAAACGACAAGTGATAATGATACCTATTTTTTGGTCAGATTAGTTTAGGGTGCTCCTCTTTGAATAGTGTCCTGAGGTATTTTCTGTCCACCTCAGGGCAAAGAGGGGGGACATGGTTAGTGTCTGAACCAAAAGAGGGCAATATGGATGGAACAACATTCCCTCAGTACTCTGCTCTGGAGTTTCCGTCTGATTTTTTTGCTCAAACCTCTAAAGTATGATTTGATAACTCACTGACCTCTGACCTGAAGAGAGTGCTACCATCTGAGTCACAGCCAATTATTGGATAAGCCTTAATCCACAGAGACACTTGGATGTACGTCTTTTCCTCCACATAGTGGATTGTATCAATGCCAATTCAAAGCTTCCTCCAAATTGGGTCTCAGATTTGGTCTCAATAAACAAATTGATTGGGTGGCCCAATGCAGTGCACTTTTTGAGGCTATCATCAATTATCCAAGTGAATAGACAGGGTGGTTAAGAAGGCAGTTAGCAAACTTGCCTTCATTGCTCAGACCTTTGAGTACAGGTGTTCAGATTATACAGGATGTTGGTGAGGCCTCTTCTAGAGTACTGTGTTGAGTTCAAGTCACCCTGTTATAGGAAAGATATCATTAACCTGGAGAGGGTTCAGAATAGATTTACCAGGATGTTGCAGGGAATAGAGGGGTTGAGTTCTAAGGAGAGGCTGGATAGTCTGGGACTTTTTATGGAGGTTTATAAAATCTTGAGATATAGATAAGGTGAATGGCTGGTGTCTTTTTCCATAGGGTAGGGAATTTCAAGACTGGGGGGCATAGTATTAAGGTGAGAGGAGAAAGATTTGAAGAAGACATAGGGGGCAATTTTTTTTAAGAGTGATTCATGTGTGGAATGAACTTCCACTGGAAGTGGTGGATGTGGATACAGCTGCTTGATTTCACTCAACAAAACTGCTTTAGTATGTTTACTATGAGAGACAAATTTTGTTTGCATTTAGACTCTATATTGTTTTAGCCTGCGATTCAGACCTGGCGGTGCATTTTATTAGCAGACAGCATGGAATATTTGTCAAAGAATAGTGGCTCAGTCTGAGACAATTGCATCTTTTAAGGGAAAAGTAAATAATGATGAACGTACATGGTAGACTGTAGTGCGGTGAGATTAGTTTTAGATTGTTGTGAGAAAAATCCTGCTTCAGTTTTTGTCCTGAAAATTGTTTTGCACCAGCTTTAATCTTGTGTACATTTACGAGAAAATATGCAAGTGTATGTTTATATTCATGTCTGCCCTCCTATATTTAACCAAAATGTATTGTGATAATTGCACTGACATTCTGCTATTGTATGCCCATCTAACAATTACAGAGGTATGAAATTACATCCATGTGACAGTATTAAATATTTCTCACTTCAGCAATACACTCGAGGCAGTGATATTAAGGATGTTCGCGATGAAAGAGGTCAGGGATTTAATAGAAGTTATGTATTCTTATATACATAGTTGATTTTGACCATTTTGTAAAGCCTTGGTCATCAGAGGAAAAATGCAGAGACAATGGAAGTGCACATATCAGTAATGTCATATAGTTGTGAAGCCTTTAGGTATATAATGCATGCTACAAATAGAAGGTATATCAGTCTTATCCAAACAAAGGCCTTGTTCGTGTTTAACACAAAGTAGGGAAGCTTTTTTAAACCTATACAAGGCACTATTCAGTACACAGCTGGAATACTGTGAACAGTTTTGGGCTCCTTATATAAGGTAAGCTATATCAGCTGCGGTGGCAGTTCATAGAAGGTTCACTATGCAGATTCAAGGAATGGAGGGGCTGTCTTATGAGATCCATAGAATAGCGGCAGTGTGGAAAAAGACCATTTGGCCCAATGAGTCCTCACTGACGCTCTGAAGAGCATCCCACCCAGACCCAACGCCTGACTCTATCCATGTAACCCTGCATTTACAATGGACAACACACCTAACGTATACGTCCCTGAAAAGTGTGGATAATTTAGCATGGCAAATCCATTTAACCTGCATATCTTTGGACTGTGGGAAGAAACGAGAACACCCAGTGGAAACCCACGGAGACATGGGAAGAATGTGCAAACTCCACACAGACAGTTACCTGACGCTGGAATCGAACCTGGGTTCCTTGCACTGATAAGGCAGCAGCGCTAACCACTGAGCCACCGTACCACCCAAGATGAGGTTGTTTGCAAGGCAATCTCATTAAAACATATAAAATTTTTAAGGGACTTGGCAGGACAGATGTGGAGAGGCTGATTCCCCTCATGGAAGAGTCATGGACTAGAGAGTGTAATCTTAGAAGAAGGGTTTGCACATTTAAGTAGAGATGAGGAAGAATTTCTTCCCTGGTGGCAGGGACTCTATTCAATTCTTTACTTCTGAGGGCTGTGGTGGCTGGATCGTTAAGTACATTCAGTGCTGAGATTTTTGATCAGTAAGAGAATTCAGGGTTTATGTGGAAAGGCAATGAAGTGGCATAGAAGATTATTAAATCAGCCATGATCTCATTGAATGGTGGAGCAGACTTGATGAGGTGAATGGCCAATTTATCTGCTTCTACATCTTATGGACTTATAAATCCTTTTGAAATAGTAGCTGTGCACACTGGTGGTTGATTTGTGATTTGTGATGTAAATAAAATAAACGTTATGCATTAAATTGTCTTTATTCAAACAAGAATTTCATCACATAAGAAATCAAAGCTGAGAACATCGTACAGGCCCGTCAGTCTGCTCTGCCTTTCAATATGATCACAGCTGATCTTCTGACTTGGCCTGCACTTTCCCACCTGATGCCCATGCACCTGAGAAACCAACAATCTGACTACTGCAATCTTAGCTACAAAATGTCACTACTACATCAGGATAAACGGTATGGGCCACATTTTTCTATATGGCAAGTTATTATTGGCTTATGGTACTTGTCCTAAATCGCGTACATTGGTTTGCTTCAGTTGTTTTCTTCAAGTCTTAATTTTTCTTTCTGTTCTCTGTATAGTATCAGCACAAATGCTGTCTCCACATCCTCCTGTTCCAGCCTTTCTCATTTATTGCAAAAGACTTTCCACTTTCCTTTTTTGAGAAGGGAAAATTGCTTCAGAAAATTGAGTGTTCATGGTTGTGGTAGTCTCCGCTGTGCCATTTCATGGGTTTAAATTAATGTTCATGCATTAGTGAGTGCTAATCTACAGTAATTAACGTGACTTCCCTTTGGATAGCAGACTTTATGGTTATTAGAAGCAGTATCTTAGCCCACCTACTGAAATTAATAAAATGAGGTGCTGACTAGCTTCCTTGTACTTTTTCACAATCCTGCCATCCTTGCGTTAACCCTTGATAAGGCAAAATTTATGTTGTAACTGCTATAATTTTGCAGGTGTCCTATATCACACATGAGAAACCAGAAATTGGCTTAGAAGGCACATTTCAATTTTTCTTCTCTGTTTTGAGGGATGCTACTGAGGGGATTGGAGCATTTGCTCTTCCTGGCTTTTCATAACCAACTACACAATGTTTAAACTAGCATGTCAATTTGTAAAAACATAATGTCTAAAAATTTTACAATGACTAATTGGAGAGTTTTGTCAAAAAGTCAGCATGAGCACAATGGATTGAAATGGTCTTCTGTCCTCTGATTCTATAACATTTCATGTGGAGCCTGTGGCAGCTTATATACCACATTTATTAAAAGAAAAACGTCTCAAAGCATTTCACAGAAATATTTGCAAAAAGGAAAACCAGCTAAAATTGTGACTAAACACTTCAGGAATGATCAATAATGAGAGTGAAATGTAGTAAAAGGATTTGGGTCATTGACAGGGAAGGAAATTTGTTGGACTGGACGACAATGCAGAGGTAGGCAGGGCAATGGTCACCAAAAGATTTGAACAAAAGGATGAAAATTTTAAACTTGCGGCTTTGAAGGAATGACAGCCAGTCTAAGTCAGTGAAGCTGGTTATGCTGGATGAACCAGGCCTGGGAAATAAATGGCAGAATTTTGAGTGCAGAAAGTTGGAGGGTAGGAAATTGACCGGAAAATTTTGAATCAGCTCCAATGACAATCAACTCCTCGCTATGCATGGTGGAGTGTTTGAGCAGTCATTGTCTGCCTCGTCCTCAATCTCAATGTCGTATCGGTGGAAATAGGCAATCATTGTGTTGCATAAAAAAACGCTGGAAGTCAGCTTGGAATTGAGTAAAATAGACTGATAAATATAGCATAATTGTGTATCATAATTTCAGGGTGTCCCAAAGTCCTTAGATAATGAAGTTCTTATTGGAGTGTAATCGTTGCTCTCATGTGTGAAACATGATTTGGAGATGCCAGTGTACAAAGTTAAAAATCACGCAGCACCAGATTATAGTCCAACAGGTTTATTTGGAAGCACTGTGTGCAGAGTACAATCTTATACTCTACAACCACCTGATGAATGAGTAGCACTCTGAAAGCTAGTGCTTCCAAATAAACCTGTTGGACTATAACCTGTGTTCTGTGATTTTTAACTATGTATGAAACATGCCACAGATCCTGTGCTCAGCAAGATCTCACAAACAGCAATGTGTTAATGATGAACTTATCTGAAAGTCAGCACCTCCAAAGGTGCAGCACTCCCTCAGTGCTTGATTGACTCTTCAGTGCAGATGCTTGTGCCCAGGTCTCTGGCATTGCACTTGAGCCAACAACACAGCTGACACCTGGCTGTCAAGATGACAGCTGCCAAAGCAAAGTTAATTGATCCAATGATGGATTGAATATCTTTTCAATAAGGCTACACCATTCCATGTGAGATCAATTGAAAAAGTAAATCAGCTTTGCATACCCTTGACACTTCTTGTGCCTCTGATGTGCCACTTAAATAATTTTGGGTTGCTATTGAGCTGGGAACCTATAATGCACCGTGGATGAGCAAAGCACGGGCCCTGGTCATGCCTGGCTTTGAGAAAGCCCTGCACAGACTTCCAGCCTCCTTGAGGAATGTTTGTAATGAGGCAAGATGGTACATTCTGTATTTCCAGAGAACCAGGAAGGGACCATATTCAGCAGGATATAAGGCTGTAACATTATTTCTTTGACCTATGCTTACTTGAAGTGATGTGAGAAGTGCCAAAGTTAATTGACATTCTTATCAAAATTCTCATTTTTTCCAGCCAAAACTTTGTCCATAATTATGATCTTTGAGCACTTTTTGTTCAAAAACAACTGCCAGAGATTTAATGAAATTTACTTGGATCAATCTGAGAGAGACCCTGGAAATGATTTTCCAATTGTTCAAATGTTCTTTCTCATTACCTCAATAACTCTCACCGTCTGCAGTTTTGTTTAATTTTACTGACACACATTGTTAAGTATACAACTAGTATTGACTTGTAGATTAGGGGTTTGATGCTATGAGTGGGATATTATAAGTGTATTGCATTCATAACTCTCACTTTGCCATTATACAACAATATTTTGAATTGAGTGGTTTTCCTTCATTAAATGTGTTCCATTAAAATGTCAAGTTTAGCATCTTGTGAGTTCAAGCAGCTGAACACTTGACTCCAAATTCATAACCTGTCACTGAAGCTACTTGCTGCAATTGATGAGTTTAATCAGTTCTTAGTATGCTCACTGAAGTGTTATACAGACAGAGCAGTAATCTCGCATCATCTGATTCCACCCAACCGAAGTATGGCTCCAACTAAGTGAATGGCCATATCACTTGACATGATGCCAAGTAATAACTATTTCTTGATTTAACCCATCATCTCTTTTTTTTTAATCTTTTCGACCTTGGGTGGTGATGGGAACTATGCATCTTGGCTTCTCAAAATACATTTATGGAGGAGTCTGCGGCACTGTCTTCTCGATTGTTGGTTAGAGTGAAATATTTCAATGACACAAGACATTCAAATAGAAATCTTGCCATTAAGCTGAATGAAACAGAAGCATATGGGGATATGGGGATGATTTTTGTTGAATACCTTAGGTAATAGGATGATGGAGATATTGCCAAGATAGTACCTAAGCTGAAACATCACCTCAGACTATGTTTAGTGCACGGGGAATTGAAGTTGTCACTTGGACTGACTGCCCTGATGCTTGCTAAACAGATATTTGCCACTTAAGATGCCTGCTGAAACTCACTAAGAGGCTGAAGAGCATCTCCTTGGCTAACAGGTAAACTAATACCCAGTGACCAGCTGCTTGGGAGAAGACACACTTTTGATGTCAATTTTAAGTGCTTCTTAAGAGCATATTCAACATGTCATGTTCATTGCTGCTGGAGCTGTGTAGAGAACCTATGAGATCCATTGGGATACTTCCTGAAACACTTGTAACTTCAACAGCTTTACCAGCAAGGTTGTCCTTGAAATTCGCTGAATATGGTTGAGCATTTTATCCTCAGAATTCTTGTGTGTGATATGCCTCAAAGCTGTTATTACCAATGAAACCATTTTCTCCACTGAGCTACAGTCTGCATGTTGAAAGAATCAGTCTTAATTTTCTTCCAGATGCACAAAGCTGGCTATTTGGAATGAACTACGCTCCTTTTGCTTTAGTATAAACATGGCACTGTCAGAAAGACTCAGACCCAGGATGGGGAATATTTTCCTTTCAGAAACTGATCTCTGACCCAAAGTTTAGGTTGCAATCTTATGTGTCTGTCCCATGTTGAAAATCTGACCAACTTTAATTTGGGTCTTGCTTTCATTTCTGTCTACAATGTGCCTGCCTAAAATTAATGGGGGCCTGGCATGTAAGATAGGGTTTTACTCTTTGTTCAGTGAACTCATTGCTATCCCAAACAGCTGGCACATATTTGTCAGTTCTACAATAGTCACAAAAACTGTCATAAGGAACCAGCTTTCCACACATTGTAATAATTAAAGGGACCAACAGATACTCTGGGGGAACTCACCTGTTGATATATTTTGACTGCTGTTGTGCTTAATTAGATATTTTTAGAGGAACTTTGAGTGCTGGAAATGGCATGACCATTTCAGGAAGTTATTTGATGAGTCTTGAGAAAGCTTTTGACTAGACTCTTCTGACATACTTGTGTATGGATGCATGAGTAATTTTTTTATGTATTGTAAGAGAAAAGAAAGAGGAGATGATGGTTAAAATTGGTAAAAACAAGGACTGCAGATGCTGGAAACCAGATTCTAGATTAGAGTGGTGCTGGAAAAACACAGCAGTTCAGGCAGCATCTGAGGAGCAGGAAAATTGATGTTTCGGGCAAAAGCCCTTCATCAGGAGTAGAGGTAGAGTGCCTGCAGGGTGGAGAGATAAAGTTGGTTAAAGTTGATCAGGCTAAAGTCCACAGACTTGGTGCTGGACAAAGGAAGTGGTTGAATGTGGGAAACATGCAGGGGGGGGGGGGGACCCTATCAACTTGAGTGACTAGCTCAATCAATTGTACCTGTGATTCAGAGTTGAGCAGTCCATGAAAGGGCTATTTTACCAGAGAGCACCAACTGCATCTCAGCGCAAGATTGCATGTCTTTGTTTGCAATGTGGCAGTTAAGGTATTGCTGAGGTTTTGTGACCTGGGGTCATGGGCCTCCTTGATCAGCACTCCATTCACTTCCTAAATGTTCACCCACTCCATCACAGAAACATGATGTTAACAATCTGTACCATATGCAAATACCCTGCAGGAACTCAGCAAGCTCCTTTGACAACACCACCATCTAAACATACACTCTTCACCACTTAAACACTGCGCATCACACAGATGCTGAAATTCAAATCTCACAGCACCCATTTGTGTGTTAGGCAAAATGTCTTAACAGCAGCATCTTGTTAGTGGTAAAAAAAATCACTTGTGTTGCTACTACGCAGTAAACAATGTGAAATATCAAGCTTCATCTGTTGCTGAAACTTTTCAGATATCAAAATCAGAGGTAGATTAAGAACTTTGCAGGACTTATGGTGACAATTGAATGGCCTTCCATGTGTTTTGCAGTATACGGTGAGAAATGATCTAATTTTCCGTTATCTGGAGGACATTTTAGATGTTCACTGTTTCAGCATCATGTTTGCACAGTGAACAAGTGGCTTACAATGATACTGATGAGACCAACATGTGGAACTGTGGGTATATCGTGTAAATAATGACCAGAGAAGGTAGTTTTTGCAGTAGACAGTAATAGGGAGCATACTGGTTGATTTCTTAACAAGGCCCTTGAGGAAAGAGAGCTTATTTGACTGTTCCATTTCAAACAGGTATGTCGGCCATACATCTGAAAGACTGACTTTGTATTGTATCAAACAGCATTTCCCTTCAGCAGTTTGCAAGAAGCAAGGTACTGACCATAATCAAGATGCTCATGCTTGCAAAACGCGCAACACAATGTCTAACATTAGATTTCATCCTGCAATTCGATAACATTTGCTGGATAACCTTGAACATTGATAAACAAGTTTGGATTGATATTTGGACTTGCAGTGCAATGCACTTGCCCACACTGGAGGCTATATTAGTTCATATACAGGGCTCTGTTCTTTACAGGCAGAAAGACCTTATGCACATACTGCACCTGTTTCAACTCCACAAAATGTCTTGAGCTGAAATCCAGACCTTAATGGTAGGACTGGGTCAGATAAATTGGTAACAATGGTAGTGCTAATGCTGTTAATAGTACTTTCAGTTATAACAAAGACTAAATGGATTGGTAAAAGTAAGTTTCTATAATATAAATCAAGTAGAGAGAAACTTGAAGGTGTGATGAGCTTGATGTAAATCATACTGTAACTGATCACATGACTGTCATCAGTAAGACAGAATACAAAACCCAGAGTGAAGTGTCTTGGACACGAGACGAAAGAACTTTATTTGATAACCACCTAAGTATTAATGTAAATAAAGGAGTAGAACAGAATATGACGAGTTGAAGAGTTTTACGTTCTGATAAGAAACATGATCTGGAGATGCCGGTGTTGGACTGAGGTATACAAAGTTTAAAATCACACAACACCAGGTTATACTCCAACAGGTTTATTTGGAGGCACTAGCTTTTAGCCTCCTGATGAAGGGCTTATGCCCAAATAGTCAATTCTCCTGCTGCTCAGATATTGCCTGACCTACTGTGCTTTTCCAGCACCACACTTTTTAACTCTGATCTCCAGCATTTTCTCCAGAGTTTGATAGTGACATGATGTTGTAATTATTTGTGAGGGGAGATATTGGGTATGTGTAGAGTGGACATTAATTTTGTGAATGTGGAGTTTTACCTTAGCAAACCAGGTCATCATTAAACTTCCTCCTGAACTGCTTCTTGAGTTGGAGGGATAAACTTCAGGAACTGATATCCTTTGTCATTTGAAAGTCAATCTGGAACTGATGTCAAGCCAATTATTAGCATGGCTTGCACTGGAATTTTAATGATCTTATTTGATTGAGTCTAGAACCTGAATTGTGCTTCCCGAAATATCATTTGATGGCTTGGATGGGTAACACTAGTGATCCCACCCTCTCTCCTCTCATTTTAAATATAACTTGAAAAAATGCTCAAACGACCCCACTTGTAGCTGCAACTTCAATTGACAACTGAAGATAAATTGTTGCTAAAGATTTAGCTGCTATCAAGTGCAAAACCATCTGCTGGGGGAAAAATCTTCAAAGCTTTTTTAAAACAATGAGGGGACCATATTGGAAGGTTTTCATGCAAGTGAAAGGAGTTGGCTTTCTTTTTCTTTAAGCTTGGTACATGTGTAGAAGAATAAATGGATACACCTTTTTTTCAGCAATGGCTGACTGCCAGCACAAGGCTAGCATGCTGAGCCAACTGTGCAGAATTTTGTCAGGCCAGGTCACTTGAATGATTAGCATAAGCTTCCAGCACGGAGCTGATTTTATGCCAACATCTTGTCTAATGGAGCATGAGGAAAATCTGTCTGGGAACTTGATTTTCAAAAGATGTGTGACATCTGCATATGGTGAAAAATATTGCTTCAGCCCTTGTCAAGACTGTGGAGGGTGGGGGTTGAAATGGTGTAGCATCCCTGTTTGATCCCTGGCAAAGCAGATGTTCTGATTCTTCAACTAGGTAGGGCTGCCTTGTTTGGCATTCTAGGGCGAACTATTCACAGGGATCCTATGCACCTTGCCTGTCAGAAAGTGACAGCTGGACTCCGTTGTCTTTGTAGCAAATCTGTCAAGAATGATGCTTTGTGCTCTTGGGAGCTATGTCACCTAGAAAACATTTTATGTCCTCTTCAAGATTACATGCATCATTTTATAAAATGTTTCAACACAGGAACAGACTATTCAGCATAACGGATCCATACCCTTATTTGTGTTCTCCCCCAGCCACCTTCCTCTAGCTCCATTGGTATATTTCTGTATCCTTTTCTGCCTTGAGCCTATCTTGCTTCCTCTTAAATGCACAATGCTAGTCTCCTCAGCTGCTCAGCTCATTTGTGGAAGTCTCACGTTCTCACCATTCTGAGTAAAGATGCTGCTTGGATTACGTATTTGCTTCCTAAAGTGAAAGATTAATCCCATGCTAGACATTTTGTGTTTAACAATTTGCCTGTTCCTGGAGTTTGCACACCAGTGATCAGTATTTCAGAATTTAATAAATCATTGGTAAATACCTTCTTCGCAGTTAGCATCTACAACTTAATGTAATGACACAACAATTGATGAACCACTTAAAGATGGTAAAATATGATGCTGCCATATAAATACTACAATTGTACTAACACCTTTTGTCAGCCTTGTTGATGGCATTGTAACTTAATCTCTTCATTCGATCCTCCATAAATTGAAGTTAACTTTAAAATAAAAATAATTTTCTTCTTGCGTTGGATAAATCTTCATTTGGAATTAATTATGTAGCAGTTACATACTTTATGAAGCAGTTCTATGTTTAATGTAAATAGTTCAGTACAGTATTTAGATCTTTGCACCAATCTGTGCAGTTCCTACGCACACCTCTTGATCAGCTCCATCCTTATTTTAAACAGTTTGCCTTTGTAGTAGAGTATGGAATTAGAGTATGACACAGCTAATATAACAGCTAATATACATTTTGTCATTCTTAAGTGCTCCCAGACTAAAGATGGTATGACAGTCGAATACTTAGCTTAATAATATATCTCAATACAAACTTCAGTAGAGAGACTCAGAATGCACATGATTCGCCATTTTTTTCATTTCCCTCACTTGCCATGCTGCGGCCTTTACAGATGAGATTGACAATTCAGTGTCAATTTAAGAGTAGTTTTGCATCAGGGACATATCTCACCTGAGATTAAACATACTCTAAAGCAAACTGAGGGCTATTTCAGCCTAGTTGGCATTTAATTCCTGCTTCCATCAGTAGATAGTCATTATCTAATTTACATTACTACCCAGCTGTGGGTATTAACAAAACAAACTTAAGTATCAGTTATCATTAAAATGTTCTTTTGTCATCTGTTGTGCGCACACAGATTATACTGACATTTTGACCATCAATGAACGAGCAAAGAATTGTGTGAAACTTCAGGCCGTTATAGGCTGCAGTTCAGAAGCTTGCATTCACATTTGTGTTGTTACATTTGTGTAATTACCTTCCACCAGAGGCACAACATTTGATTCATGGCCCTGCTGCATATGTTTAACACGTTTCAACTTTTTCTATCACTTTGCTGATCAATTTCCTTTTTGACAACCACGCGAATAAATTTATAACTCCTGACATCCTACACACTAACAGTTAAAACATTTTGTACATTTCCACAGCTAAAGTGGCTGTTTCAAACTAAGAGAACTATTTATAACAATTGGTTTTACAAAATCTTAATCAGAGCTCACTGTTAGCTGAGATGAATGATGGGGAGAAGCACAGTGCACAGGAATCATTAAATACTAGGAGAATATTTTGAGAAAGTAATGAGTACAAAGTGTGAAGTATGAGAAAGAATTTTGAGAGGGATCTCAGAATGTACAGCAGAAGCTTTCATTAACTGACGAAGAGAAAGAGTATGGTAAAAGTGAATGTTGGTCCATTAAAAATTGATCCAAAGATGATTATAATTGATCCTAAGAAAATGAAAGACTTGTTAAATGAGTACTTTGTATCTATTTTCACAGCAGGAGAAAAGGACAAGCTACCCACAAAATAAAATGGAGGAATGTAGAGGATTTTATATAAATATGAAATAGCTGATATATTACATATAATATTCTAGATTTTTCTAATTTCAGAAATCATATCTCATGGATTAAAAAAATGGCAAATTTCATGCAATCTTTCACTTTAAGAAGGAAGGGGAGATAAACCAAGTGATGAGTATTTATCATGGGGAGGGTGCTGTAATCAATTGACTGAGCATTTGGAAAAGTATCAGTTGATCAGTGTTATTGTCATTCCATATTCTCCTCTGGCACGACAACTCTGTGAAATCTATGCACTGTTCCAATTTTGGCCTTCTGCAATTTCCCTGTTTTCATAGCTCCATCATTGGCAGCCATACCTTCCGATAACTAGGCCCTTGGGTCTGAATTTCTCTCACTAACCTGTTTGTTTCTTGACTTTTTTTCACTTCTTGTAAGATGCTCCTTAAAACCTACCTCTGTGACTAAGTCCTACCACAACATCTCCTGTGTAGCTTGGTGAGATAAAGCATGACTGATGCCTGAAACGTACAAAGCAAAGAGACAGTGACATTGCTGTCAGGAAAGGGACAGACAGAAAGCACGCAATGAGCTCTTTTGATATGGAGTGTGTACAATATTTTCCCCAAAATACAAATTACATATTTTACCTTACTCTCTAAAACATTCTCTTAATCACATCAGATGTAGAGGTATTACAGTTAAAGTTATCAATATTATCTAATAAATTAGATATTAAAATAATATTACCTTAATAAAATACTTCTTCCTCATTTTTTGATGTACTATAAATAATGAAACAACACAGCATTAGGGAAAAATCACTAATCTCAAGACCAAGACACTAATATACACCACAGAAAATCTCTGTATCTTGTACATTGGGTTTATATTTATGCATAATTCTAAAAGATGTCTGATCAAACCACATGGAAGAAAACACTTTTGGAACCCTTTGTAAGGTAATACTTTGATTTTTGAATGCCTGTTTAGCTATAAAGGTTCATTCTGAGTCAATCCTCCTTTTTAAGTTGGATATTATTGACATTAGTTCTACTGGTCAGTCATTGGAGACAAAAGAAAATCATGTTTCATGCAGATGATTTGGGTATCATGCTTTCTTGAAATTCCAATTTATAATTTACAGCCTTTATAAGGGAGTTTGACATTGCACATTATTGAATTTTGCACTTTCAATGAGATGCACAGAATAAGATTTGAACCCAAATGGTAAAAAGATGAATTGCATAGCATTTCTGGAGAATGCTGTCATGAATTGGTTTCAAGATGGAAAGGGCCACATGATTAGTACATTAGGCCTTAATTAGCAGAATGTTTGTAGAAATTGTAAGTATCAATTTTGAAATGACTAGTCTACACTGTTAGAAGAGATATAGATTGATATGAGGCAATAAGTGAAAAATGGTCAAAGATTCTGACAAGACTCTGAGGACGGGAGTTCAAATGAAATTAATAGTTGGATCTTAACTTTTTAGTTCAGTTTTCCCATTGGCAGCTGGCCAGATGGAGGTTTGACAGTTCCTGGAAGGGATCACCAGGAACAGGACTAATGCAAACACTCCTGTGCAGGGTGTCAGGGGTGCTGGATCCCAACAGTCAAAGGATGAAGATGGGGTACTGTTGGCTATCATGGTAGAAGGGTTGGTAGCAGTGAGAGGTCTTTGGGATCAGAGAAAGGGCTATTATTAAAAAAGGGAAGACTTTAAAGAGAGGCTATCATGGTATGTGGGCCAGAAAGAGGCCGTTGTGGAAAGATTGAAAATTCTTTCTTTGGGCTAGTAAACATTGCAGGAGGTGAAAAAGGAAGGTTTTTGTTTCAAGAGAGAGAGAGAGAGAGATCATTGGCATCTGACATCTGCCAACGGAACACAACCATCATGGCAACCATGCTACCGTGCCACAGACATGCATTGCAAGGTGCGCCAACAAATAATGTTGAGAAAGCTGGAGAAGTGGCACTTCCCACACACACACAAACTGGAACACACCTTGTGGAATGGACGAGCATCTCAGGGCTTCTTGCTTGTGCTCTTAACACTTGCTCACTGAGTGCCTACCTGGACACTCTCAGCATCCATGCTTTGCTATACCATGCCATACATGATAGCACGTTGATGTTTCAGGCAGAGACAAAGACTTTCACAGCTGCCATTTTAAGGAGCTCCCCAGCTCTGACGCAGATATACTACTTTTCATACACTTCAGTATTCACTTATCCTGAGGACTGCGCAACATTTGATGAACAACACACTAAGATGGTAAGATCACACCTAATGGCATGTGCCAGTTGGCTGCACATTCATTCAACTGACTGTGTGCAGTCGGGAAGAGGGGAACTATAGTCATACAGAAGCTACCAGTACTGTCTAGGGCCACAGTCTACACACTGTTCAGGGGCTGTCTCACAATCAGTCATCCACTTGAGATGTTCACAGGCAGACTTATCCCAGTTCAGTCTGGGGGTGTACAGTCTTTGGAGTCTGTCCATTGACCCTTAATGAGGGTTCTGGAGGGAGGGTCTGCAGGGATCAATGACAGAAGGAGAAGAGTCGAGGCTGGTGATGAAAGCAGAGGAATTTATAGTGGCAGGAGGGAAGGATGGTTAAGGATGGTGGAGGAAAACTCAAATTCAGTGGGCAGAATTTGGATCAACATCATAGGGGATGGAAAGCTGTGGAAAGGCTGTGTCCACCACCATGGCTTCCATGGGGTACATGAAGGATAAAGGTGTAATGTTGTCATGTCAGGGACAGGGAGGACAGTTACAGACAAAGTTCAATATGATGGGTCAATTCACTGTGGGAGGTGGATTGAAATGTGCTGTCCAGGAAAAGCAAAGTGATCGGAACCATGCAGGCTCAGAGGGGGTACCTGGTGATCATGTAAGGCTGAATATGGATGATGTCCCCCACAATCTGTATTGCCAGACTTAACTTTCCGTTCTCTAAATGTTAGGAAATGGCTGGAATAACATCCAGAGTGGGCGCAGTAAGTGCCCAAAACGTTGATTCTCCTGCTCCTTTGATGCTGCCTGACCTGCTGCGCTTTTCCAGCAACACATTTTTCAGCTCTGATCTCCAGCATCTGCAGTCCTCACTTTCTCCTGGGCGCAGTAAGTGTCAGCCTGATAGACACCATGACACTGTTGAGAATAAAACATTTGCAAAGTCGAACTGCATTGGATTTGGATTTATTGCATTGTTCATTTCGCATGCATTCAGATTAAGGCTGCCCTGTGGTTCAGATGCTGGTCAAATACAATTTTCTACATTGCCATCGGTGCTTGCAGATTGAACTTGGGCATCTTAATAACATTGCAGTTAGTAACATTGACAGTATAAAAAGCCTGTGCTGGCTGAAGGGAAATGAGTATTCATTGAACTTCCAAGGGTCCTGTGTGACCTGTACAAGTTCAATCCTCATCTGTCATGTAAGTCAACAATTGCCTGTGTTTGAGTGCAGTGTGAGGTTCAGTGTTTGATTTGGTGTAGCGTTGTATGGCATAAAGTCCCTCTCACTGATATGTGGAAGGGAATCAGACTGCAAATTTATATTGTGTGAATCCTCAATTGCATGATCGGGTTGGCGGAAACGTATGAAAAATAATATTGCTGCTTTGAATTAACAAAAGGGCAGAATTGTTAATACATTTTACATCAAATATATTCCTTTAAGAACTTTCTTTTTAAATTGAGAATTGCTTTTGGCTGTTCAACAGTTTCATACTCAAGCTACGTCTTGGAGGTGCTGATGCTGGACTGGAGTGGACAAAGTTAAAAATCACAACACCAGGTCACAGTCCAACAGGTTTATTTGGAAGTAGTAGCTTTTGGAGAACCGCTCCTTTGTCAGATGGTTGTGGAGAATAAGATCATGATCATTAAATCCATCTAGGTGGCAAGGTGGCTCAGTGGTTAGCACTGTTCCATCACATTGCCAGGGACCCGGTTTGATTCCTGCCTTGGGTGACTGTCTGTGTGGAGTTTGCACATTCTCCCCGTGTCTGGGTGGGAGTGGTCTGGTTTCCTCGCACAATCTAATAATGTGCTGGTCAGGTGGATTGGCCATGCTAAATTGCCCATAGTATTAGGTGCACTAGTTAGGGGAATGGGTCTGGGTGGGTTAGTCTTTGGAGGGTCAGTGTTGGGTTGAAGGGCCTGTTTCTATACTGTGGGGGATCGAATCTAATTTAACCTAAGGTGTCCAGTGTCACGGAGATGTGACATATTAAACAATTTTAGATTAAATCTTTCATCTTTTAGAATGGGATATGCTGGGTTCTGTTCTTCAATTACATTCTCAAGGTAGCTCAGCTTTTTTTTAACAATAGGTGTGAAGTCTGTCTGTGTCCCAATGTTGAGTCAGACAGACAAGCCCTCTGCATACTTTTACAGTGTTTTACGTAGATTGATGCAGTTTTTGAGTGAAATTAAATGTAATTCTGCAAAAACAAATTCACCCCATAAACTTGTACATTTGTGCATGTAGGAGCAGCAGAGTGGGTGTGAATGCACGTGTCTGTATATATATGTGTGTGTGAGTGTAATGGGGTATGTATCTGTGAGAGGGTGTGTGTGTGGGTGTGAGTGTGGGGGTATATGTGTGCATATAAGAGAGAGCTTGCATATGAGAGAGGTCTACATGGGTGTGTGAGTATGTAAGAGTGTGTGTGTGTGTGTCTGAGAGAGTGTGTATTGCAGTGGGGTCACCTGTCGTGTAACATGAACCCAAGGCCCCGGAAGAGGCCATTCCCATGGTACCAAACTATCAGCTTCTCCTCAGCCACCCTGCGTTGTTGCTTGTCCCGCCTTGGAGGATGGTCACCTGAAGATCTGAGGTCAAAGGACCCGGACCGCTCAAGGGAACAGCCCTGTCCGTTGATTGTTGTGGGTATCATTTCTCCGTTGTCGTAGCATCTGCTCAGTCTCACCAATGTACCATGCCTTAGGGCATCCCTGCAGACCACGTTGGTCAAGTCACATGAGTACTCACTGAATACTTGGTGGGAGGTGTCCCCACATGTAATTGTGTTTTCCGTGTTGATACTCTGACACGTCTTGCAGCGGCTGCCATGACAGGGTTGCATGCTGTTGTTGGCCCGAAGGCTAGGCACTTTGCTGTGAACAATGCTCTGTTTAAGGTTTGTTGGTTGCTTAGAAGTGGAGATGTGGGGAAGGTCTTGGTGAGGTGCTCATCCTCATCAAGAATATGTTGAAGGCTGTAAAGAGTGTGGTGCAGTCGTTCGGCTGCCGGGAAGTACTGGATAATGAAGGGTACCCTGTCTGTTGCAGCCTGTGTCTGTCTCCTGAGGAGGTCATTACGGTTTCTCACTGTGGCACGTCGGGACTGGCGGTCTATGAGTTGAACGTAGCACCCATTGGGACACAGACAGATTTCACACCTATTGTTAAAAAAACTGTGCTATCTTGAGAGTGTAATTTAAAATAAATTCTGAGATTTACAAATCAAAGAAGAGGAACTAGCATATCCCATCCAAAAGATGAAAGATTTAATTTAAAATTATTTAATGTATCATATCTCCATGATACAGTACTCCTTTATTCTCTTATTCTCCACAACCCCCTGATGAAGGAGTGGCGCTCTGAAATCTAGTGCTTCCAAATAAACCTGTTGGACTATAACCTGGTGTTGTGTGACTTTTAACTTATTCAAGTTAGTTTCATTTGATTGGGATTGGGAGCAGTTTGTCATTGTCTGAATATCAACTCTATTTTCTCTCACGTAGTTAGAAGAGAATATGCTTCCTCCTAATTGCTTGGGAGTGATACAACATCTAGTGGGTAATATAATGCATTAAATTTTCACTGCTTGTGTGGTACAGATTCTGTCAATCCATGTAACAGGTCTGCAGCAACATGTAAGATGGAAAATGAAGAACTTTTTAGTCTGATCTCCTATTCCTTCACATGGATTTTTATATACACCATAATCTCAGTCAATATTCTCTGTCTCTTGAGGACAGATGAGAAATTCTTTGAAGCATTTAAAGTTATTTTCCTTGAAATTGTATTGAATCCCATTTAAAAATTTGATTTGCCTTCATAGCGATATGGAAAATAAATTGACAACTTGTTTGAAATTAAGATGCTAGCCTAAGCACAATAATCAAGCACAAGGTTATGATTAGATCTGCCTCAATACATATCAAATACAGCCTGGGGCAAGAGACCTAACTCATTAATTGCTTTCAAAATATAGGTAGAAGTCACACAACACCAGGTTATAGTCCACCAGGTTTATTTGAAATCACAAGCTTTTGTGGCAATGCTCCTTCATCACCTAATGCTCCAAAAGCTTGTGATTTCAAATAAACCTGTTGGACTACAACCTGGTGTCATGTGACTTCTAACCCAGTCCACATTATAGGATAAGGTATTCAAGAATGCAGAGATAGTTGACTTTATTTTTAAAGTTAACTTCATTGAGGTAGAAGAATTGGAATAAGGTATTGGAGTGGGAGGTGGCACGGGCCAGGGTGACACTAGGCATGGACATGCAAGATAGCTGCTGAGCCACCAGTTGGCCGCTTGACACACAAGATGGCTGCTGGATCACAATATGGAAAGAGACAGCAGAGCAAATCCAGACACTGCCTCAGGCCACCGGAATGCCAACACAATGCATTCACAACCTAGTTGATTAGTTTAAGGTGGGTGGGGAGAAAATGCATATGAGTAGTATAGACTGTCCGCTGAAGTGTCTGGGTCCAGCCAACACCTTTGATAGAAATGCCAACAGCTTGATACAGACTCAGTATAGTGTCCTGATAGCCAGGGCTGCAGTAATTGACCCTTTCAGAAAGAGCAATTAGCACCCATTACTATAGCAATGGACTTCCTCCAGACATTGAAACTGACAATGTCTGCACTGAAACTGACAACAACCACACTGAATTTAACAAAGGCTGTGCTGGAACTGACAATGACTGCATTGAAACTACCAATGATTCTGCAGTGTTTACAATAAACAAACCATGTTACAAAGACAATAACTTCATCGCTGACGATTGTATTACAAAATGTGTAAAAGTATCTTGACATGTGCTCCGGGTTGAGAGAAGACTCGCAACTGACCACTGTTCTGAGTTTTACCTTCAACTTGTTTTGTTTCTTCATGGGAGGGATTGTGAGTGGTTCACAATTATGAAGTCTTATTGGTTAAAAGCAACAACTTATGGCAACTATGAGAGATAACAACTAGCTTTCTTTAGCTTCGGGTATTTTTACTGGAGAGAGAGAGGTACACTGTCACATCTCCTTCCCAGGAACCAAGGGCTTCTCATTGTCTCAGTCAGCCACAAACTGTTCTGCTACATAGGAACCAATCAAAGGGCTGTTGTCAGGGCTGATGACCTTTAGCATTGACATTGATCATGATTCCATAAAACAATCAGTAACTAAATATCACTTGGTATACACACTGTGGTTCTGGTCCAGCTCTTCCCTCACCTTCCTCGCTGTTTGCAGCAGCAGTGTAAACACAATCCACACTGAGTTTCAGCAACTTGCTTTTTCAAAGTTCAGCATTTCCTTCCTCCATCCTTTATAGTGAAAGAGTCCTTTTCTCAATTCTGTCCACAATCAACAATAAAGTAAAGCAAAAAGGTTTGCTCTTTAAGATGAGGAATTTAGGTAGCTCACTGACTGGTTTCTGTGTCAGTTTTCTTGTGAAACCTTGTTGGGTGATCACAACCTTGCACCTTCTAATAGTATGTCATGTGTTGCTCAGATTCCCTTTTCTTCCACAGTCTAGTTTCTCTCTCATCATCTTATATTGAATTCTGTGCATTGAGTTTTGACCCAAAGCGTAATGGATGCTGCCTTCATTGAACTTAGCAGTCTGAAAAGTATGCCAGCATTCCAAGGAGTATCTGTGGTATCTGTTGCATTATTGGGAATGTCAACAGGAACATAGTTCTTACTCATTCGTTATACCTTGTCGATATATGTTAGAGTTACTTTAATCAATCTGTTTGGACATGTTCTATTACACCCAAGGCAGGTGAGGCATGAACCTGAACTTTCTAGCTCGGACGAATAGTACCACTGCAAAATAAGACCCCAAAAATGGAAGGAAATCAAAAATTGGCCAGAAATCAAACATATTGGATATTCCCTAGTAACCTGTTCAAGATATTTTCGCACACATCTAGAGCAAGTTGGAGTTGAACCTGGTTTCCCGGCTCAGAGGTATGTACATTATCACTGCTGCAGAAGAGTCCCTCAGTCAAGTGTTATAGGCTGACCTTAAACATGTATGATTAAATGGTATAGGTCTATTTCAGGCAGGTTTAAAGTTGGATTTCCCAATTTGTAACCATTTAATTTGCCCGATGATATCCTATCTCCCCTCATCTTAGGGAAGTAAAATCCTTCCCCATTATGACCAACATAATGGTCATCCCTGGGCTTGATAGCTTTTTAATGTTTTCAGCTAGCAACTATTCAGACCTGTTTCTATGGATTCAATGGCCAGCTTGAATTTCAAGTAGGAAAACATAGATAATTGGCCACAGACAACACATAGCTGCATAGCTTCAAAGACATTCTGTCTGATCCAAATTGAACAGACATAATTCTGCAAAGTTGACTTGACTTAACCATTTAATATAACTATTTCCTTATGAATTGTTGCCCACCCAGATTGGTGTTAGTATCCTCATTTATGCTAAATGTTGGCTGCCCTGTACTTTTGAACCTATTGCGAAGTGTAATCAAAGAAAAAATAAACTTTGTTGAGTCTGACTTTTCTGCATACCTCCAATGATGCATAGAGGTCCTTCCACCTTATCTTAGTCTTTTTTTCTCTAGGCTTTGACATTTTTTTAAAACTTTCTGGATCTGCTAGTTTCATGAGAACAAAATGCCATTCTATCCATGCCATTCTATGGCAATCCTTATGCAGAATGTGTGCCTTGATATAATTGAACTTGTTCCTTTCCCTCAGCAAATCTAAAAATGCTTCCAAGTGAATCTTGCTTTTTTTTCCAACAACTTTTACCCATATTCTACAGTTAAAAGCTGCACAGTTTTTCCATGTGATATTGCAGGGATTTAACAATGTGTTCATGTTTGTCATAATTGATAATGTTGCATATTTAGAAAAAAGGAAGAATTTATGTGTATGTGTGTGTATATCACACTAGTATTTTTCAACATCTTAGAACACCACAAAGTACCTCACAGGTGATGAATTATTTTTTGATGTGTACTCATTAGTGTAACATTGTCTTTAAATGAGTGTTTTTGCACATAACAAGCTCCCACAAATGGCGATAACATCATCTTTCACTTGACTGTTGTGTCAGAATGATTAGCTATGTGAACATCTTTTGGATTCTCAGTGCATCACTTCCTCACCACTGGAGTGTAAGCCTGGGTTTTGTGCTTAATATGTTGGCGTGGAGTTCAATGTAAAATGCCACCAGTTGAGAAATGGCTGATAGCTGATGTGTTGAAGCTAAAAAGTCTGATTTCGCTATACAGTGTCATTATCCCATAAAGCCTCAAAATTAGAAACCATCGTCTGGCATTTATGACATTCACAAGTTTACCTAGCTTTTAGTTATCACAACAATCCTCGTTTGCAGTCTCTTGTTCCCTTATGCTTGCATTGTTATGATCCCTGCTGATGTTATTACCAGACAGGTCAGAACCCAGACAGAAACGTGGCTGGTAGACAATAATAAAATATAAAAATTGCTGGGAAAACTCAGCAGGTCTGGCAGCATCAGTCGAGAGAAAGCAGAGTTAACATTTTGGGCCCAATGACCCTTCAGAATGATTTCTGTTTTTCTTTCTGATTTCCAGCATCTACAGTTCTTTGGAGCTTTTCTTTGATATGGTCATAATTTTATTTATTTTGATTTTAATGAAATGGTCTCTTGCTGAACCTTAAGCACACAATGCTGCACATTTTGCTTTAACAACAAAGTTTATCATGACAGGAACAATAAAATAGAAAAATCAAACTGTGTACCTGTGATGTAAATTCAAAAGTTTTAAATGCACAGTAATGGTAGAATCCCATTAATTGCCAAACACTCCCTTATAAATTGAAAATAAACAAAACAACTTTTGTATTGTACCTAATACAGCACTCCTATAATCCTCACACTGGAATCACTTTGCAACTTCAACTATTGGACTGGAACTGCAATAGCATCTCTGTTGAGCAATGCCACACCTGAGCTTTAATGTACAAGTCTTAAATAACCTCTTCCAAGATTTTAACCCAGCACTGTCTAGTCTGGGACTAATACTAACTTTTTGATCCAAGTTAATTGAATTCATTAAATCTATCATTCCCTTCTATTCCAATGTTTCCTCCAGACTACCACCACTCAAAATCAAAAGCAAAACTGAAAGCCTCCCTTAAGTTTTGAAAACAAAACAGATTCTAGCACATTAACAAATTGAGTGTCCAACATTTACCATACTGGGTGCCAAACAGTCTAAAATATACAAAAGTTGTCTGTGCATAAATCCATTCAGTCTACAGTCAGGCTTCTAAAACTGTTTTAAAAGAAATCGCCATTGTTGCTTAAATACTAACAAGCTAACTATTAGTTTCAGACACTGAGAAACCTAGCAGTTGCGAGTAAAAAGACAAGCCTGAACCCACCAGGTAACATTGAAAATTATACCTAAAAATCCCACACGTTTCATCCTTTTTTGTATTTAAGTCAATTCTTCTTCTGTCATGATACTTAGTGATTGAGCAGCTGTCATTTTTATTTCATACTATCGCAAAGACGGCAGTCGGGAGCATATTATTACCTGATAGTCTTGTGATGAATAGGTGTTCATTTTCCCTGGTGGTTTATTTGAAAGTGAAAGTTTGGGTGCATATTCAATTGTAAGCAATCAGAATATATCAACAAAAAATCTGTACTGGCAGAGAATACAGACTAATCAAATTGAAACTGTCATAACATCAGTTAAGATAATTTTCAGAAAATTGAAAAACAGAAATATAAATATCAGCATGAATTGTTTGTTCACCTCATACAAAGGCATCTGAACTATTAGATGAGAAAACAAACAGCTACTACCGAAGAAAGATGTTAACATATCTCAATTTGCAGATTATTTTCAGTCCAGAGTAGGTACATGATAATATAGCTGCTTAGATGTACCCTTTTTCCAATCAGTCAATCTCTTCTGCTTTTTTGCACATCACAGCAATCAGACATTCTGATAGGATTAGTAATGTGTTATAGCTGGAAAGTCAATGGGATTTTATGAATAATTTACAGCATGTAAGGCAGTTATTCCCTGCTCTTTATGAAAATATATGATCCAAGTACAATGCCAAGAATGTCAAGATTAAATTAAAATTCATTTAAGACGCCAACCAGCTGTTTGACTGAATTAAATGACCTGATCTCTCCACAGAACTGCTGCAAAATGTCACTCTGAGATAGTACTTGTTAAATTTTAGCAGTTACACAGTGGTTTCATATACTATGACATGGTTTGCTATATATACATAACAGCTTTGAGATGGGCTGTTATCTTTATGCAGATACCTTGTACTTTTTCCTTAGGTACATTATTTAATATTTAGTTCTTTAACCTACAATTTTACACACTTTCAGGATGCACTCACTATAATAGGAATATTTTATGAATTTGTTCACAGGATGTGAGTATTGCTGGAAACTTAACGCATTTTCTGATGTGAATTTGTACCACACAATGCACTTGAAGGCAATTTTTAAAAATTCTCTAATTTAGTGAGACACTAAAGGCCATGGACACAGCCTTAGAATTAGAGGGGGTAAATTCAGAACAGAAATGCAGAGACATTTCTTCAGCCAGAGAGTGGTGGGCCTGTGGAATTCATTGCCACAGAATGCAGTGGAGGCTGGGACGCTAAATGTCTTCAAGGCAGAAATTGATAAATTCTTGATGTTACAAGGAATTAAGGGCTATGGGGAAAATGCGGGTAAGTGGAGTTGAAATGCCCATCAGCCATGATTGAATGGCGGAGTGGACTCGATGGGCCGAATGGCCTTACTTCCACTCCTATGTCTTATGGTCTTATAATGTCAAATTAACAACATAAAGAGAACTTGCTGCAGATAGGAAATTCATACGTTTTGCGGGCTGCTTCAGTTACGAACATAAATCCAAAATTGCATGCTGCACTTTGAACTACTTTTGCTTCATCCTTCCTCCTACAGTTAAACGGATATGAATGGGTCAGCTCCCAGCGTGTTTCATTGCATTTTTGTTTTCCTTAATCACCACTTTTCAGAAATCGTGCATAAGCTTGTCACAATCAGTTGGTCAGAGAATTGTAAGCTTCCCAATGATGATAGGATGCTGTAGTGTCTCTGCATGAAAGCTGCAAGCTTGAAGCATTTGACAAGCTTGCACATGTTATCTTGTGGTAACTATATGTCAAGCTGGTTGCTGCCAGTGGTATCTGGAACCCTATCTAAGCTCATCTTTTCTACTGGGTAATATTGTTCTTCAGAAGTGTTGCTGGTAAAACAACATCCAAACTGTATCACTGAGTGCTTTCACCATCGCTCATCTGCCTACTATGCACTCTGAAAACCATTTTAGCAGGTTTCAATCTATGCAACAGTTCTGTTACATATTCAAATGAATTAGATGACAGTTGCACAGTGACTTAAGAACAACTAGCAATTTTTTCTAGCAGGTGGGCCAAATTATGAAGGCTCTCACTGTCATGATAAACACTGCTATTTGATGAAAGTGAAAAGATGATTGCAAAGAGTTTTCAGAGTCCTATCTCACAATGATTTTAACTGAGCCATCTTAAGATAAAATGCAGAAAATAATGACTTCCTGAACTGTTTTTTTCTGCAATTATTTAGATAATGAAATATTCATGACTGAATGAATGAATCTTCAATTGATTCTAACTAAACTGCCATATGCTATGGCTTGTGTTTTAGGGAATGTGTAGAACTAAATGGAAGTGAAGCATTTTTCTTGAAAAATCAAATAATGCATGCATCACCAGTTCATTTGGAAACCAAGAACCAATAAAGATTGTGCCTTTATGTCAGATCCTGCACAGATATGTATGAAGTTGCAAATGCTGTTTGCCCACTGTAGGAAGGAAGCTGTCATTTGATAGGAAGACTTTCTGTCTTGGTTCTGGGCTAACTGACAATCATTTTTAGTATCTGAGTACATTAAATATATAAATAGTAAGCATCTTTTTTTACAAATAGTAACCGCCTTAAATCTCCCACAAATCTCAAAGCTCTTTTGTACAACTGACTGTGGTGCACACAATATATGTTGCAGTATTGTCATCTATACTCTGTGCAGAGTTTTTGCTTCCTACGTTTCCTATAAATAACATTTTTGTTTGGATTTTGAACATATGCAGCAAAGTCTAAACTGTCTACTAAGGCAATGGAATGTAGGGTAATGTTTGATCAACTAGCAGCCCAAAAAAGACAATCGAGACATGACTATCTAACACAGCATGCCTGATTTTAATTTTCAGTACAAATGAAAATGGGTGTGTTGGGTGCTATGAAAACTAGCTGCCATTTCACCATCACTGATGCTAGCTTAATGAGCCTTTCTGTACTTTTTCCAACAGTGGAAGCTTCAAAACTCTTAGATTTGTTGCCTGGTAGTTTAGAATTTGAGTATTGCTGAAAAAGAAGTATTTTGTCAACTTGCTGGGTTTTAACTTATACAATGTTTGGCAGTAAAGTGTCAGTTTTGATATAACTAATGCATCCTCCACTTGCATTGCCCCAATCAATCGAAGTCTACGTGCCAATAAATCACTTTTTTTTAGTAAAAAAAGCCCCTCTACTTTTTGTATTCTTATGAATGTTCTGTTGAATGCAAAATGAAAAGCTACAACATTTTTTTTTCAGCAGTACTCTAGTATTATGTTTAGTAGTCAGTAGTATAGAATAAAAATCCCTTAAAATCCAGAAACATGTTAATTGCTGTTTCAGAAGAGCACCCATGCAGTACCAGTGGGATATTTCCATTCCCCAGACCAAATGTAATTGTGATCTTTGAGAGAGATTGCCAATTTAATAGCAATTGGTGAAGAATTACAGATAATTCTGTTTTGTACACTCTATTGCAGTGAGACTAGATTAAGCTTGTCAACACTAATTTCACTTAGTATCCCTGTTGAGATGAAAAAGACTTCCATCTCATTAGCACTTGAACCTATCTCCCTGAAGATAAAAGGACAGAATTTAGCCATTCATTGAGCAGCATTCGGTCTTGTACCAATTTACTTGTAAAACAAGTAGTAATAAAATGTATTTGTGTTATAATTGCGTTAGTGCAATCAATTTCCATTTATTGCATTTTGCATTGACAAACTAAAATTAGGAATATTTACTGTGGGTTTATAAATGTATAGCACATTTTCTTGCTTCTGCTGTTTCAAACTTGATCCATAATGTTTTACTGATTTGTTCTGCAAAAATTCTCAATCCATAGTTAATATTTTGGGTTGGAGTGGGTAACCATAGAATTCTCAAATTATGGATTAGTAAGGCACAGAAGGAAACTATACAGCTGTTTCTGTCTGTGCTGACTCTTTTGAGAGCAGTGCAGTCATTCACACTTTGCATTCTCTTTGCTGAAATCCTCATTTTTTTTCTCCTTTTAAGTATTTATCACTTCAATGAAAGCTGCTATTGAATTTGTTTCCAACACTGTTTCAGGTAGTACAGTCACAGAATTGTTAATGTATGGAAGAAGGTTATTCCTGCCTATTGTTTCTGCCCTGGCTTTGGATGTTTTAAATCATTACCAATCTCCTGTCATTTCCCCATACCCTTACTCATTGTTTCTATTGAAAACTCATCCAACATTCTCTTGACTGTCTCAATTAAACCAGTCTTCACCACACTTACAGCAGTACATCCCAGAACCTAATTACGCACAGTGTGACAAAGTTTTTTCTCAGCTCTCATGTACTCCTTTTGCAAAACACCATAAACTGCATTGTCTGGATCTTAAGCTGTTTGCAAATGGTGCAATTTTTCCCTATCTCCTCTGTCCAGAGTTCCCATGATTTTGAAAACTTTTGTCAAATCTCCTCTTGGCCTTCTTCAAGATTCAACTTCTCCAATCTTCCTTTAAAACTGAAGTGTCTCATCCCTGTAGATATTCTTGCAAAACTGTTTGTACTCTTCCCCAATATACTCAAATCCTTCCTATAGTGTGGAGCACATAACCATACACATACTCCAGCTGAAGTCTAATCAATGTCTTCTATAGGTTCATCATAAATTCTCTGCTTTTGTACTCTAGACTCCTATTAATGAAGCTTAGAATACTGAATGCTTTATTAACAGTTCTCTCAACCAGTAATGCTACCTTTAATGACTTACATACGTCCAGGTGCCTATGCTCCTGCCAACCATTTAGAATAGTACTCTTTCTGTTATAACCTCCCTTCATGTTCTTTGTATCAATGTGCATTACTTCACATTCCTCCACATTGAACTTCATCTGCCAAATTTCCACCCTCTTCACTAATGTTTCAATGTCCTTTTGTAGTTCGAACTGTCATAGAACAGTACAGCACAGTAACAGGCCCTTTGGCCCAGATGTCTGTGTTGACCATGATACCATTCTAAACAAATCCCATTTGCCTGCACTTGGTCCATGTCCCTCTCTTTGCTGCCTGTTTATGTGTCTGTCTAAGTGCATCTTAAACATTGCTAGCATATCTGCCTCTGCCACTTCCCTGACAGCGCATTCCAGGCTCCCAATACCCTCCATGTAAAGGAACACACCTTGCACACCTCCTTTAAGCTTTCTCCTCTCAACTTAAACCTAGATTGTATTTGATATTTCCACCCTTTAATTTAATGTACTCCTATCAGGTGGCTGCTTAGCCTCCAAAGCTCTCGCAAAAACAATCCGTTTATCCGACTTCTCCTTATAGCTGACACACTCCAATCCAGGCAACATCCTGGTAAACCTCTTGCACCCTATCCAAAGCCTCCACATCCTTCCTATAGTGTGGCAACCAAAACAGCACACAAACTTCCAAATGTAGCCAAACTCAAGTTTTATACAGCTGCAACATGACTTGCCAACTTTATATTGAATGCCCCGATTGATGAAGGTAAGTATGACGTGAGCCTTCTTTGCCATTTTATCCACTTGTGATGCCCCTTTCAGGGAGCTGTGGACTTGGATCCCAAGATTCCTCTGTATATCAATGCTTCTATATGCCCAGCCATTAACTGTATATTTTACTCTTGCATTTAACCTCCCAAATTGCATTACTTCACCTGTTTGGATTAAACTCCATATGCTATCTCTCTGCCCAACTTTCCAACTGCTGTATCCTTTGATAAGTTTCCTCTCTATCCAAACGCCACCAATTTTTGTATCATTATAAACTTATCAATCAAACTTCCTCATAGTGTCCTCCTCAGTCGACAACTCTCCCAGGTTTTGTCACCTGCAAACTTGAAATTGGCCTTTGCACAGCAAGATATAGATCATTTACATCTATCAGGAAAAGCAAAGATCCCAATATTAGCACCAAGGAATTCCAATACAAACTTTCTGCCAGCCAAAAAAAAGCCATAAACCATTGTTTCCAGTTATGAATGCACATTGTTACTGTCCCTTGTATTTCATGACCAATATATTTACATAGGTCTGTTGTATGGCAATATGTCAGATTCCTATTGGAAGTCTATATACACCAGATCAATAATCTTCCCCTCATCAATCCCCATTGTTACCTCTTCAAAAGCCTCCACCAAGTTAGTTAGATACAAAATTCCCTGAACAAATCCATGTTGACTCTTATAAATCTTCATTTTCCTCTGTGATTATTAATTCTATCTCCCATACATGCTCATATCTCCTATATGTGTTTCTGTCTCCCATACATATTTCTAATATGTTCTTATCAAATAGTGATTGATCCTTCAGTCAATGAAAATTGTTTCAGTTTGCATACAGATTCTACTTGTTTATTCGATTTAAATGTTTATGATTTTAAACACATCTGAAATATAATTTGTTCTCTTATCTTTTTGTTTGGAGAAGAACAGCCAGAGTTTTTCAGTTTGATTAAAAAAAATGTAATCCAATTGGCCTATAATCCTGGTAGCTACTTCTGTAACCTTATTAACCTTTAATAACAAAGTGAAGAGCCGATATGCTTTAATAGCTGATTATGAATTCATCCTGACACTTCTAAAGATGTATGAATAAATGCCCCCAGGGATCTCTGTTCTTACCACTTTCTTTAAACTGCTACTATTTGTTATATTATTACTCCTGATTCTTCCTGTCACAATCTATCACCACAATCTTTGTCTGAATAAATTTAACCTCCTACGCATAAGCTCTTTCTACCAACTCATTTGAGTCTCTGCATGAAGTCTATTTTCCCCTTCCTTACTTTTTACGACATTTTCTAGTTCTCATAGAATCCCTACAGGTAGTAGCAGGCCATTTGCCCATCGAGTCCACACCGACTTTCTGAAGAGTATTCCACCCATTTCCCATGGCTAATCCACGTAGTCTGCATATCCCAGGACATTTATGGACAATTTAAAATGGCAAATCCACCCAACCTGCACACCTTTAGACTGTGAGAGGAAAGCGGAGCACCCAGAGGAAACCCACGCAGACATAGGGAGAATGTGCAAACTCCACACAGACAGTCGCCCGAGGATAGAATCGAATCTGGGTCCCTGGCACTGTGAGGCAACAATACTAGCCGCTGAGCCTCTGTGCTGTCCCAAATGTCTCATGAAAACTTCAAAATTGTGCTGTAACTGCTAAGTATCTGTCAAATATGCGTTCATAATGCTGAGAGAGCTTACAAGCTGTTCCCTTTTCTGCAAACATTCACCATTGTTTCTCTCCCTGTGCTAATTTTCTGTCTATGTTGTTCCTGCCTCTTCTATCCAAATGGGCTTCCATTTTGTCAACATCTCCATTGTGTGGTACACAATCAAGTTTTTTTTTAAGTTCTTGTACCTTACCTCAATGAATTGCTACATCCACCAGCATCTTTAGTGTTATCTCACCAGAAAAGACAATCAAGAATATGTGTTAACCAGTTGTAAATGTATTTTAAGTTTGTTTTGCCATTAAATGTAACAGGCTAGTGCTACCTCTTACCATCTGATTGAGCACATCCAGCTGAGGAGTTGAGTGAAGTTGAAAGTTAGCCGTAGGCATTTGCATCATTGAAGAAACAATATCAGGATGCAGCAGATTGGAGAAGCGCAGTTGGAGATAAATTGGGGACATGGCCATGGAACAATTTAAAATCAAGGGTGAAAATGTTTTAAAAGCTAGGCCAAGAACCATTGTACAACAGTGACCACAGAAGAAATTGGTTAACATGGGTAGTAATGTTTTGGATAATCTCAATTTCACAGAAATGCAAAGCTGATCAGAGGAGCATTAGAGTAGTTGAGTGCCGAGATAATAAGGGCGTGTTTGGAGGTTTCAGTAGCAGGTGTGCTGAGGCAGCAGTGGATGTGGACTGTTTTGGAGGTGCTTGTAAGCTCTCTTAGTGATAAGGTAGCCATTGGATCACAGACTAATTACAGTGTCGAAGAGAATCCTGACTTTGTTTCTGCATATTTAGTTCTCAGGCTGGCAATGACTCAATTTTAAAGTTCTCATCCTTGTTCTTAAAGAATAATTGCACCCTTTCATTATACCTGTAAACATCTCTTGTCCTACAACCTTTGTTCCACTGTGTCTGATCTCTTTCAGAGGCCTATCTTCTGTTTGCAACTTCAGCTGCTTGAAACTCTGGTTTGGCTTCCTTAAAGCTCTCTGCCTTTCAATGTGATTGTGGCACTGGACTGGTAGTGCAGAGGTTCAGGCTAAATCTTGGGGACATGGATTCAAATCCCATGATGACTAACTTGTGGAACTTATGTTCCAAAATTATCAATTGAACTTGTGGCTTGTCTCCGTAATGATGACTACAAAGCTAGTATTGTTGTAAAAATACACCTGGTCCACTAATGTGTTTTAAGGAAGGAAATCTGCCATCCTTAACTGTTCTGGCCTACATATACATCTCTTGACTGAGCAATTGGTTGACTATTAACCTTCTTTTTAAATAAGCTAACAAGCTATTCAGTTCAAGAGCAATGAGAAATGGCCAATAAGTGATGCCAAAATCCCATGAAAGAATAAAGAAAACTAAGCTCCTTTAATATATTCCTTAAAAGCATTGCATTACCTTTTTTATTGATCACCTGGCTTAACATTTCATTAGGCGGTTCAGTGCCAAACTTTTTGTCAATGCTTTTCCTTTTTTATTTTTGCAAATGCATTAGCTAAATGCAAGTTATTGTGATAACTTTGATTAACATGTACTTTTTTTCAAGTGTGTTTAATCCCATCAATTTAGTAAGACCACACCGTCTGTTATTTTTGTTGGAATATCTCAGGGATATTGATCTTGAAAGTCTTTAAGACCTTTAGTTGTAGATAGCTGATATTGTTTTCCATCTTAAAGCATTTGCACAATTTAAAGGTTAGATATTTTACAAGCACCAACAACAATGTGCAAGATCTTTCTTAGATACTAATCTTATTTTGCCCACAAAATCAGTGATAAATTCATTACCACCTCCAAGGGGAAAATTATTACCAGGATAATTCATTTGAAGTAGTGAAAACATATTGACATTGAAACAATTACTGTAGCATGAACAAAGTCTGCTGAAATAATATTAAAAATGAATTTCAGAAATTCATAACAGAAAATTTTTATTTGAAATTGCATTAAAATTTTCAATTAAATGAAAATGAAATAAATCTGGAAGAATATTTGTGCAGATTTAATGCAAGCAGAATTGGAATATGCCAGTGCATTAATAGGATATTCAATCCTGAACCATTACTATTCTAAATTTTTCAGCTTGTAACCAGAGTTCAAAAGTCATTTAACAAAGGAAATATTGATGGCAAATAATTATGTTGATGCATTTTATGGTCAATAAGAAAAAGAAAGTAACCAACAGCTTTTTCTTTTAAAAATTCCAATTCCTAATTAATTTGTGTAAAATGGAGTATTCCCTGCTCTTTGATTTTAGTAGAGCCTATTTGAACACACCAAGTCCCAAGGTTATCAATATTTAGTCGTAGCATCATGTTTACTCTTACCAGTAATCTCTCAGAAGCAATAGCAGGCAAACCAACACAGTCTTATGTTTTAAGTAGGTGAATTGTTGAGTATTTTTGCATCAACTTTTCAGACCTTAGTATTAAATGACTAGATGGAAAAATGTTTTCTGATATTAGTGCATTAAATCATGCAAATTTATTATATTGTGTATCTAAAAGGATAAGAAGATTCAGAAACAAACAGGCTTTAAATATAATGGCTTATCTGTGATTCCCATGCCTGTTCTACATTTTAAGCATTTATTGGCATTGTAGTATGTTGAATCGTTATATAAAAGTCTCTGAGAATCATGGTTTTTGAGCTGTTACGCATCCAGACAATCTTTTGGACTTTTGGACTTTGCTTAAAGTAAAGTAAAATTTTAAAGAATCTTAATTTCAGAAACATTACATCATTATCGAGACTTCAAATCCATGTTCTCGATGGGAGACTGCAGTTAGCCTATGGTCTAGAATTCAAAAGATATATTTGCTGCAAGATTTTGTGCAAGAGAACATGACTGACTGCAGCAGGTGATGGTTGCATGGGTTGAAAAAAAAATCATTCATCCTGTAGCATATTAGTAGCTAACTTTTCAGTTCGGACTCCAGTTACAGTAACATAAGGAATATTACATCATGGCATTAGATTTTGATTGGCTTTGACTTTCTGAAAATGATCATTTCTTTTTCTGAAAGGAATCACAAATACATATTTGGCCACGAAGGTGATATAACTAATTTAATAGAGTTACTGTCATGACTTTTAAAAAAAAATGTTTGAGATTTGGGTGACACTGGCTAGGCCAACATTCAATGTCCATCCCTAATTCCCCAGAGGATAGCTAAGAATCAACCATACTGCTATGGATCTGGAGTCACATGTAGGCTACTTGATCAGCTTGGACTGACAAGTGGCAAATAACATTTATGCTACAGAAATCCAGGCAAGGACGATCTCTAATAGGAGACAATCTAATGATCGCCCTTTGAAATTCAATAGTGTTTACCATCACTGAATCCCCCAGTATCAATATACTTGGGGTTACCATTGACCGTAAACTCAACTGGACTTGTCACATAAGCACAGTGGCTACAAGACCTGGCCAAATGCGAGGAATAGAAATAACCCACCTCCTGACTCTGCAAAAGGCCAGGAATATTATGGAATATTCCCCACTTGCCTGGATGAGTGCTGCTCCAACAACACTCGAGGCTTGACGCTATCCAGACAAAGCAGCCCAATTAATTGGCTTCATGTCCACAAACATCCACCTCGCCACAATCAATGTTCAGTAGCAGCAGTGTGTACTTACCTACAAGTTGCAGAAATTCTCCCAAGATCCTTATTCGACACCTTCCAAACCCACGATCAAGTCCATCTGGAAGCACAGGGCCAACAGATAAATGGGACACTACCACCAGAGATTTCCCTCCAAGTCATTCATCATCCTACCTTGGAAATAAATCCAGCAATGTCCACATCCCGAGTGAATTTAAAAAAAGTTAGATATTCTTCTTTACTGGATGTTTGTGAACCAAATGGGTTTTTATAACAATGATTCTGTGGTCACATTTAGACTATCTTTATATTCCAGATTATTTTCATTGATTTCAAATTTAACCAGATGCCCTGGGAGGATTTGAACCCATGTTCTCAGATCATTAGCCTGAGATTCTGAATTACTACATTGCTGTGATGCCATCACTTCAATGAAAGTTCAACTTGATAATGCAGTTATAGTTTAAAATGTCACCTTAAACTTAAAGAGAGGTTGTGAATTCTCGAAGTATCTGGTTTATGATGCATGCTTCTGTGCACTCATTACTAGGTGGGTGAAACCTAAATGGAAACCCGTTGAAATCAAGTGACGATTTTCATGCCTTTCCACAATAATGGACAATAAAGGCATAGATGCTGCCTGACCTGCTGCGCTTTTCCAGCAACACATTTCCATCAATAAAGGCATAGCAGCTTTATGAGACATGGGGGAGAAAAGTGATCAACTACAGCTGTATAGAAGAACAAAATAACTGCTGGAGAAGTAGGTTGTTTGCAAAAGTTCCTGTATTGTTTAAAAGGAAGGGAATAAGCAGAAGTTTGGAAATGTGAGGAACAAAAAGGTGGACCTTGAAGGTAGAATACGATTTGGAAGAGTCTGGTTGAGTGTGAGAACCTTTAAAGCAGGAAGTTTCAACTTTGTGTGACAAGTAGGAGTGAACCTTTTGGAGAGTTGAGAGTCACACTGGACTTGTTCTAATACTGCTACACATTGGCCAGAAGTGGAGCATTCACCAATAAGTATTGGAAGATATATTTCAATTTTGTTAGCTAGGTAATGTGAAAAGCACCTTTTCTTCAGTTTGGTGGCATAAGATCAAAATCATCAGAATAGGAGCAAGAAAGGCCTTTTGTCTGTGAAGCAACTTTCACTATTTAATAAAATGATAGCTGATCTGATTGTAGTCTTAATCCCACTTTCACGTTATGGATTCTTCTCCCACTGCTGCCTTGTTTATTCAGAATCATAGAATCCCTACAGTGCAGAAAGAGGCCATTTGGCCCATTGAGTCCGTATCAACCCTCTGACGAGCTTCCCACCTAGACCCAAACCTCCACTATCTCCCATAATCTGACATTTTGCATGGCTGACCCACCTAGCCTACACATCATTGGACACCACAGACAATTTAATATGGCCAATCCACCTAATCTGCACATTTTTGGACTATGGGAGGAAACTGGAACACCTGGAGAAAACCCAAGCAGGCACTGAGAGAATGCACAAACTCGAAACAGACAGTCATCTGATGCTGAAAGACCCAGAACTAATTTCAGATTTGGAATGTCATTTTTCAAGATGATGCAATGTTTTAAATAGACAATTTTACTATTTCTCATGATACATAATTTGACAGACTAATTACTTTAAAAAAAGCCCCTTCTTTTACATGTTTGAATGGTAGCTATTGTTTGTGCAATTCTAACCTTCATCCTCCCAGCATCTGACACCTCCCACTGTGAAAATGAGCATTGAAATAAAGGGAAAGCTCCTTTGACAAGATCACCAGCTGCTCTCAGTACTACTGCCGGAGTTTCTAATAACTGGCACATAGCTTTAATACACCTGACCCAATTTTTTTTTAAATGTCATACAGCCTGTACCCAATGTGAAAGGTTTGCTATCACATTACGAGCTGCATCAGCCCTATATTTATATAATGAATTCAGAGTTGAAGTTTCTCACCCATAGTGACATTTTTATATTAGAGAATCAAACGTGTTCAAGTGAGAGATTGAAGTGGTGATCTTACATAATTTGTTTCTGTTGACATAAAATTTACATGTTGGAATAATAGCTGTGAAAGTTGGATATGTGCTGCCTTTTTTTTCCAGTGCCAAACATGTTGTTTTGCCTCAAAGTGTGACATGCTTGTGCAGGAATTGTCCACTGCAAATACGGGGAGTGATCAGATCAGCAATTACTGTATAATTCTGATCTGACACCAACACTGCCATTTCAGAGCTCAGTGCTCTAGTGACACCCTACCCTCCCTTAACCTTGCACAGCAGAACAGGCATTCCAAAGCATGATAAGGCTCACTCACCAATGCTATTTCAAGAGATTGTCAACTGCTTTCAGGTTGGCTGCTGATTGGTGTGTGCTGGCTCTAGCTGCAATTAAAGAAGTGTTTAATGGTTTCCAGAGCTGTTTAAAGCTGCTGAAGTCTGCAGGGCATGATGTGGCATGTGCTGAAGGTCATTGTGCTGATGTACTGGACTCTACACAGACCAGATGCTCCCAGTTATGGTTGCATCCGACATCATAACAAGGAAAGTGAGCAGAGGTGAGTCAAAGCAGGACAGTTTGCTGGAAGAAGGAGGAGAATGAGGGCGAGGAGGGGCCTCAGTAGGAGGTCATATCTACCCAGTGTACCACAGAGCAATTTTACTGCCTGAACACCAGCATGGAACTAAAGATGAGACTTACCCACTTCACTCAGAAGGCTTGCAGTCACCTTCTGTGGCTGCGATTGTCGCTTTGAAATGTAGGTAGTTATAATGAAGACTGTATCCATGGTCGTCATGGATCTGACTCCTCTGAGATTGGATGGTATTTTTATAATATTTCCCAATTCATTGCCCATTACACATGAGATGCCATGGAGACTCTCTTTTACAAAGCAGCTGAATGCATGTCATTTGCTTCCTCAAGAATAGTGCACAGAATGAGTTACACATCGTATGAGTGTCACAGGTTATTCCTTAATACAGGGTGCTATTGCATTGCAGATCCTCAGTGTTAGCTCTTTAGACTGCAAATGGAAGGGGGCCCATATCTTCAACATATGCAACCATGCTCAAAATTTTCCAATTAACCCTCGTCACAATACTTTATTCTGTTGTAGTCCAATGTACCATATGTATTTTTCTATCGCGGAAAAACCGGACAGTGACTACTGAATAAGACGGCTATCTGCTGACACCATCGTTGACTGACAATTCTGGTTAATCCATACTTTTGCACAAAATGTGATGAGTTGGTGGTTGCTGTGCACTGAAACAAAGCTTTGGTTCCTGGAGCACTCAGCAATGCATGTGCCAAGGTTTGTAGTGGTCATCTGCAAAGGTTTTTCTTTGTGGGGTCAGACTTTGTGATCAATTGGAAAGATGGAGGTAGAGGAGGAAAAATAGAGGGGGCAGTGAACAGCACTTCTATCTCGCAAGGCTGTCGATAATTGAAGACTATTATTTGTGCAAAACCCCAATTTCCTCTTCAACAACACCTTCACTCTGTTCTTCTTGACCACAGTAGCCTCTTGAACTCCCACCCCCCCACTAAACATAAATCATTATAAAAGAAACATTTCAAAGCAAATTTTAAAATAGCATATTACTATACCCCATACAAAGGCCTAGTAATCATCATTATGCATTAATTTAGAGCCTGTCTTTCAAAGTAGCTTTGCCTGTCTCCTACAATGTGCTAACGCAGTGACAGCAGCAAGGCTGATGGAAGGTTGCTGATTTTTAATGGGGGAGACTGTAGATAGCCTGGCAAGATATTATCAAGCAGCTCTCACACTAATGGCAGCCTCTGGTTGCATCATCTTGTCATGGGAAGTAGCAGTTGAGGTTGGTTGACTGATGGGTGACAACAAGGGCATTGGCGCACTGCTCATAATGGGAGCGTGAAAGCTATGATCCTGAAAGAGGACTGGAGGTTCTTGCACCTTGCCTGAGCAATCTCAACGATATGTTGGAGGAAAAATTACAAGACAGCTTGACCTCTCACAAGCCTCTTTGAGCACTGGTAGTTGCAGCTAGATTGACTGCAGTGTGAAGTAGCAAGCTAAATTTGCATGAGAGCAATTAAGCGTCCACTTCAAGACTCTAATTGTAGTTGACTTCTGCTTGTGTGACAGTGGAAATGGAGACATTGACCAACTGATTCTGAATTGTGTTCATGTTCGCAGGAGTTCTCAGGGAGTTGGCACCAATCCACGTTGTTGAGAGTGGAATCCAAGTTCTACAAAGTGCTAAGTTGGTGCTGACCACCTTTATGATTCTTGACAATGAGTGCAGGCTCCCAAGCATTATAGTGGGCTTTTCTGTTAGCCTACTGTGGTCACTCTATTAGTATTGGCAGTTAACAACTCTGCAACCTTTAGCCTCTGGCCTTGACTGACCGTTTATACTTGGAAATTTACATGCCGATCCAAGTTCTAGACAATCTTCTAAAGTACCTACAGAGTGAATACCTGAGGCAATGGATGTGAGTTTGAAGGTGCATAAAGGGGTTTGCTTCATCATAGTCTTCCTGCTTTTCAACCTCTTTTTATTTTCCCCTGGACTAATGCCTGGTTAAGTTGCAATTCTTGAGGCAAAGGCAGAGAGGAAAACTTGTAATGCAGATACAGAGAAAACAAGAAGTCTATGTTTATACCACCTTCCATTTCTAAATCAGAAGAAATTATGGAATGTGAGAAGGAGAATTGAAGACAGTTTCAGTTTCTCCATCTTGGAGATGGTTTTGGTTTCATTGCTGGTGTACATCATATACTCCAAGCATACACTTGCCTTTGTCATTTAGGTGCTGCTGCCTCTATTTTCCCACCACTTGTCCTGCAAGGAGAGTTGTAAGTGTGTCAATGTATGTTGGGCAACATGTTTGGCTGACAAGGCAATTAATAGATGTCCAGCTGGCTACATATGCTAGTTGTGGTGTGTGGCAGTGAGGTGATGAAATGAATGTCAGGTAAAAGTTAGATCAAGATTTTTAATGGTTTACTGTGAGGGTGTGCTGTATTGAGTGCACTATAGTTGGTAGTGCAAATATTTCTGGACCTTGGCTATTTGTTTGAGGTCAATAGCACCATGGCATCGAGGTTCTTGGCTTGACTCCTAGCATTGAGTACCTAAGCTACTTGGTATCTCTACTTTTTGAAAGTTTGGAAGACTTCCTGATTGTGCTATAAACATATGACATTTCTCCTACTCAAGCAAATCCTTCAGTGCAGCATAGGAAAAGCTTGCAGCCCACTCCCTGCCATTTTTGTCCCCTCCCTGTTCAAACGCCCTTTTACAATGACTTTCAAGACTTGCTCAAGCATTATTCCATGACTGGCTAACTGTCATTCATCTCTCATGATTCTGTGCTCCCTGCTCAAACATACAGCTACTCAAGAGCATGCCTAGTAGTGAATGCACACTGTAAACAATTAAAAGCACAGAACCCAAAACTTCCGTGTTGTCTATATCAGTAGCAGCAGATGTGGCAGAACTGTGATGTGTGTGTCTATTTTCACAGAATTTTGCAGCTTATTTGCAAAACTTGTACTGAAATTATACAAATGCAGTAAGTCATCATGAAATTGTGCCATTCAGCATTATTTTCAGGGTTATCTTGTTTTGGTGTTGTAGCAAGTGCTCATCATATTCAACAAATAAGACTTCAAGTGTCAGCTTTATGGGTGGGTCTGGTATGTTTTTTGCCTTCAGTCATTATCTTTTGAATCAGAATTCTATGCTTTTGATCTAACATGATTCAGGAATATGTCTGTTTTTCTAGAAAGCTCAACCTTTCCAGAAATAACTTGTTCTTTTACCTACTCATTTCTCTTTGTTACATGTCCTCACCAAGGAGAATTTATAAGGGCACTTTGCAAAACTTGTCTCTGATTAATGAGTGGGATATATTGTTGAGAGAAGAAACTGCAGAATTCTAGTTGAAGGAACATGAAATGCAATCAGAGAAAGAGTATTAGTGTAAAGGAGAAAGTTGCGACCAGTAAGTGTCTAAAATAGTATATATTGATTAAATATCATCTGGTATGATGCTAAAAACTTGAGTTTGATCTTTAATGTATGCTGATCTAGTTGATAAGAGATGAGCTAGCAGTGGAGTATAATAATTGGACCATTGGAAAAGCCAACTAACTATAGTTACTCCATTTTTTATACATGACGGATAGTTGAGGCACAGTGGGGGTCTTCATGCCCGTGGCATTTTACTCAGCATCAGTCATTATCTTCAACAAAAGAAAGAAGAAAATTAAATAGGAAGAATTGCCAGCAGTTAACTTTGAGAATGCTACAGTTTTCTTTCAATACTAGTACTTTACATAATAGAATGGGAATACACACTCTAGGGGTGTATACCTTAAATTTAAAATTGCAGCCTTCAGAAAGGCAGTGAAAAATAATTTCATTTATCTCCACCCTAAAGGAATTTTGTCCATGTGTGAACAATGTCAGCTTGAGAGCCATCATTTCTAATCCTGTAGTCAAAAGAGAGCTGATCAGATGGCCTATCTACTGGTTTGTGTTAGGCTTTTGCACTAAGTAATGATTTTGCATTCTTCCAGGAACTAAGTGTTAGTCTCAATGCACCAGCTGCATTAAGAATTTGATTACCAGATGTAAAATTTGAATACCATCCAGAACTAAACTTTTACTGAATAATATAAACAACCAATATTAAAATGTCAATCACTTTCCTCCAAAGTTTTTAATTTCAGGGTGTTACAAGTTTGAGGTTTATAAGATTGTTATATTGTCAAACTGCATTTTCAATTTCGGGGAGAAAGAACAAGCTCATGTGATTTGAGCTGAATTCTACCTGACAGGACGCTTGTTCTTGTGGTTGTTAGGATTAAAATGAGTCCAGATTCACTCTCCAAAGGCATTGTGGGTCGACTGACAGCACATGAGCTACAACTGTTCAAGAAGGTGTGTCACCACCCTCTCAAAGGCAACTAGCGACGGGCAATAAATGCTGACAGCCAGTGACACCTACATTCTATGAACGAAAAACAAAATTCAATATTCCTAGACAATAGCTAAAATATCTGTGCTGAGATTGAATAGACCATCTCAAAAGTCCCAGGGATTTGATGAAAATATTAGATTGAAAATAGTTCTACTGTTAAACTGGCCATTTAGTTGTAAGATTAGAGTGGTGCTGGAAAAGCACAGCAGGTCAGGCAGCATCCGAGGAGCAAGAAACTCGACGTTTCAGCCAAAAGCCATTCCTGATGAAGGGCTTTTGCCGGAAATGTCGATTTTCCTGCTCCTCGGATGTTGCCTGACCTGCTGTGTTTTACCAACACCATTCTAATCTAGACTCTTATTTACAGCATCTGCAGTCCTCACTTTTGCCATTTAGTTGTAAGTGTGGTGCTGGAAAAACACAGCAGGCCAGGCAGCACCCGAGCAGCAGGAGAATCGACATTTCGGGCATAAGCCCTTCTTCAGGAATGAGGCTGATGTGCCAAGTGGGCTGAGATAAAAGGTAGGGGGGAGAGAATTTGGATGAGGGGAGCTGGGAATATGATAGGTGGAAGGAGGTGAGGGTGATAGGCCGGAGAAGGGGTGGGGGCGGAGAGGTCGGGAAGAAGATTGCAGGTCAAGAGGGCGGTGCTGAATCTGAGGGTTGGGACTGAGATAAGGTGGGGGGAGGGGAAATGAGGAAGCTGGAGAAATCTACATTCATCCCGTATGGTTGGAGGTTTCCTAGGCGGAAGATGAGGCGCTCTTCCTCCAGGCGTCGTGTGGCCAGGGTCTGGCGATGGAGGAAGCCAAGGACCTGCATGTCCGTGGCGGAGTGGGAAGGGGAGTTAAAGTGTTCAGCCATGGGGCGGTTGGGTTGGTTGGTGTGGGTGTCCCAGAGGTGTTCCCTGAAATGTTCCGAAAGTAGGCGGCTTGTCTCCCCAATGTAGAGACCACCACATCGGGTGCAGCGGATACAGTAAATGATGTGTGTGGAGGTGCAGGTGAATTTGCGACGGATATGGAAGGATCCATTGGGGCCTTGGAGGGAGGTGAGGTGGGAGGTGTGGGCGCAAGGTTTGCACTTCTTTGCAGTTGCAGGGGAAGGTGCCGGGAGTGGAGGTTGGGTTGGTGGGGGGTGTGGTCCTGACGAGGGAGTCACGGAGGGAGTGGTCTCTCTGGAACGCTGATAGGGGTGGGGAGGGAAATACATCCCTGGTGGTGGGGTCTGTTTGGAGGTGGTGGAAATGACGGAGGATGATACGATGTATCTGGAGGTTTGTGGTGTGGAAGGTGAGGACCAGTGGGGTTCTGTTCTGGTGGCAATTGGAGGGGCACGGTTCAAGGGCAGAGGTGCGGGAAGTGGAGGAGACGCATTGGATAGCATCGTCGACCACGTCAGAGGGGAAATTGCAGTCTTTGAAGAAGGAGGCCATTTGGTTTGATCAGAAGCAGAATTGGTCCTCCTGGGAGCAGATGCGGTGGAGGCAAAGGAATTGGGAATATGGGATGGCGTTTTTAGAGGGGGCAGGTTGGGGGGAAGTGTAATCTAGATAGCTGTGGGAGTCGGACGGTTTGTAGTAAATGTCTATGTTGAGTCGGTCGCCCGAGATAGAAATAGAGAGGTCTAGGAAGGGGAGGGAGGCGTCTGAGACGGTCCAGGTAAATTTGAGGTCAGGGTGGAAGGTGTTAGTAAATGGGATGAACTGTTCAACCTCCCCGTGGGAGCACAAGATAGCACCAATACAATCCTCGATATAGCGGAGGAAAAGGTGGGGGGTGGTGCCAGTGTAGCTGCGGAAGACAGACTGTTCCACATGTCCGACAAAGAGGCAGGCATAGCTGGGACCCATGCGGGTGCCCATGGCTACTCCTTTGGTTTGGAGGAAGTGTGAGGATTGGAAGGAGAAGTTGTTAAGGGTGAGGACCAGTTCAGTCAGTCGAAGGAGGGTGTCAGTGGAAGGGTATTGGTTGGGTCAGCCGGAGAGGAAGAAGCGGAGGGCTTGGAGGCCTTCTTGATGGGGTATGGAAGTGTATAGGGACTGGATGTCCGGGTGAAGATAATGCATTGGGGGCTGGGGAAGCGAAAATCATGGAGGAGGTGGAGGGCGTAGGTGGTGTCCCGAACGTAGGTGGGGAGTTCTTGGACTGAGGGGGACAGGACAGTGTCGAGGTATGCAGAGATGAGTTCAGTGGGGCAGGAGCAGGCTGAGACAATGGGTCGGCCGGGGCAGTCGAGTTTGTGGATTTTGGGAAGGAGGTAGAAACGGGTGGTGTGGGGTTGTGGGACTATGAGTTTGGAGGCGGTGGATGGGAGTTCTCCTGAGTTGATGAGGTTATGGATGGTCTGGGAGATGATGGTTTGGTGGTGGGAGGTGGGGTCATGGTGAAGGGGACAGTAGGAGGAGGTATCCGCGAGTTGGCGTCTCGCTTCAGTGGTGTAAAGATCGGTGCGCCAAACTACCACTGCGCCTCCCTTGTCTGCCAGTTTGATGGTGAGGTTGGGGTTGGAGTGAATGGAGTGGAGGGCTGCGAGTTGTGAGGGTGAGTGGTTGGAGTGGGTGACAGGGGTGGACAGGTTGAGGCGGTCAATGTCACGGCAGCATTTAGATATGAAGAGATCGAGGGCGGGTAAGAGGCCAGCATGAGGTGTTCAGGTGGATGGAGTGTGTTGGAGGTGGGAGAAGGGGTCGTCAGAGGGTGGGTGAGAGTCCTGGTTGAAGAAATAGGCGCGGAGGCGAAGGCAGCAGAAGAAATGATCGATGTCTAGCCGCGTGTCGAACTCATTGATGCGAGAGTGTAGGGGGAGGAATGTGAGGCCTCTATTGAGGACTGGTCATTCATCCTCAGAGACGGGGAGGTCTGGAGGGCTGGTGAAAATACGGCAGGGCTAGGAGCTAGGATCTGGGACCTGGGACCTGGTGTGGGGCTAGAGCTGGGCGTGGGGGTGGAGTTAGACATGGGGGCGGAGATAGGCATGGGGGCGGTGTTGGTCGTGGGAGCGGTGTTGGTCATGGGGGCGGAGATCGACGTGGGAGTGGCGTAGTGTGCGGTGTGGTCCTTGAGCAGGTGAGTGACGTCACTGGGGGCGGAGGTTGCTGCGAAAGCCTGTCCACCCCTCTCACTCACTCCAACCTCTCACCCTCACTCCAACCTCTCACCCTCACAACACGCAGCTCTCCACTCCCTCCGCTCCAACCACAACCTCATCATCAAACCGGCAGACAAGGGAGGCGCAGTGGTAGTTTGGCGCACCGATCTTTACATCACTGAAGCTAGATGCCAACTCGCGGACACCTCCTCCTACAGGACACCACTTATGCCCTCCACCTCCTCCATGATTTTCGCTTCCCCGGCCACCAACGCCTTATCTTCACAATGGACATCCAGTCCCTATACACTTCCATCTGCCATCACGAAGGTCTCCAAGCCCTCCGCTTCTTCCTCTCCCATCAACCTAACCAGTACCCTTCCACTGACACCCTCCTTCGACTGACTGAACTGGTCCTCACCCTTAACAACTTCTCCTTCCAATTCTCCCACTTCCTCCAAACCAAAGGAGTAGCCATGGGCTCCTGCATGAGCTCCAGCTATGCCTGCCTCCCACGAGGAGGTTGAACAGTTCATCCACTTTACTAACACCTTCCACCCCAACCTCAAATTTACCTGAACCGTCTCAGACTCCTCCCACCCCTTTCTAGACCTCTCCATTTCTATCTTGGGTGACCAACTCAACACAGACATTTACTACAAACCGACCGACTCCCACAGCTACCTAGATTACACCTCCTCCCACCCTGCCCCCTCTAAAAATACCATTCCATATTCCCAATTCCTTCGCCTCCGCTGCAACTGTTCCCAGGAGGACCAATTCCACTACTGAACAACCCAAATGGCCTCCTTCTTCAAAGACCGCAATTTCCTCTCCGACGTGGTCGACGATGCTCTCCAACGCATCTCCTCCACTTCCTGCACCTCTGCCCTTGAACCCTGCCCCTCCAATTGCCACCAGGACAGAACCCCACTGGTCCTCACCTTCCACTCCACCAACCTCTGGATACATCGTATCATCCTCCCGTCATTTCAGCCACCTTCAAACAGACCCCACCACCAGGGATATATTTCCCTCCCCACCCCTATCAGCATTCTGGAGAGGCCACTCCCTCTGCGACTCCCTTGTCAGGTCCACACCCCCCACCAACCCAACCTCCACTCCCGGCACCTTCCCCTGCAACTGCAAAGAAGTGCAAACCTTGCGCCCACACCTCCCCCTCACCTCCCTCCAAGGCCCCAATGGATCCTTCCATATCTGTCGCAAATTCACCTGCACCTCCACTACACATCATTTACTGTATCCGCTGCACCCGATGTGTTGGTCTCTACATTGGGGAGACAGGCCGCCTACTTTCGGAACATTTCAGGGAACAACTCTGGGACACCCACACCAACCAACCCAACCACCCCGTGGCTGAACACTTTAACTCCCCCTCCCACTCTGCCACGGACAAGCAGGTCCTTGGCCTCCTCCATCGCCAGACCCTGGCCACACGACACCTGGAGGAAGAGCGCCTCATCTTCCGCCTAGGAACCCTCCAACCACACGGGATGAATGTAGATTTCTCCAGCTTCCTCATTTCCCCTCCCCACACCTTATCTCAGTCCCAACCCTCGGATTCAGCACCGCCCTCTTTACCTGCAATCTTCTTCCCGACCTCTCCGCCCCCACCCCCTCTCCGGCCTATCACCCTCACCCTCACCTCCTTCCACCTATCGTATTCCCAGCGCCCCTCGCCCAATTTCCCTCCCCCTACCTTTTATATCAGCCCGCTTGGCACACCAGCCTCATTCCTGAAGAAGGGCTTATGCCAGAAACGTCGATTCTCATGCTCCTCGGATGCTGCCTGTCCTGCTGTGTTTTTCGAGCACCACACTTTTCAACTCTGGTCTCCAGCATCTGCCGTCCTCACTTTCTCCCATTTCGTTGCGAGACAGACTAGAGGTAAGGGCTGGACGATAGCTAATTAGCATTTTGATCTGAACGCAAGGCCTATCTATGTTGCCATTTAACATTAGATTGTTATGGAAATGGACTTTGAGAGGAGAAAGTGCACAGGAAGCCACCAGAGGATTGGTTATAATGTACTCCTTAAAAAAAACCCCTAAATTTCAGAAGACAATCTGCTAGGATCTGAGACAGAGGAATTCAATAGAAGTAGCGAGTCTGTTTTACTTGCAACAATGCAGGCAGGAGCTGGTATTTGAATCAAAATGACTCCGTTTATGCAAATTTAAAATGAGGCTGTAAGATTTAGCTGGCTTGATCAAGAGAAAGAGACTCCAGTAAAGACAATCCTGAGGTTAAAGTGAACCAAGCTGGGGAAAAATAAAACAAATGGGAGCAAACCCTCAGGAGTGTAGCATCAACTTGGAGTAATTTTGGCAGAATTGAATATTTATTTCAGGGACAGTGTAAAGTTTTAACCATGGAATGAGAGATTTTTTGTATTTCAAACATTTAAAGTGCAAAGTTTTGTTCCATATTAACCTATTGAAATAATGTTTAGTCAATCTGTTTTTAATTTGTTTGTTGGAGTTAAAGTTGTACACCGTAAAATCTGTCATGATCCTTTAAATTGGTCGCTGGAAATTTGGATTTCTTGACAATAGTTATCAGTTTCTGCAGACATTGTCACAATGATCTAACTACAAGAGAGAGACTCTGCTTATTAATGGAAGTGATGTGTTGTTTTGTAATTCAAAATTGTGACCTGAGTGAGTGTTAAGGACTTGGTTATGATGTAAAGGGCCAAATGACCTACTCCAACTCCAACACCTACTCCTGCTCCTCCTTGTTCTACATTCCCATTAGTCACAAATGACAAAATGTAATCTTTGGTACGCTGTTGTTCACCTATGAAGTGTGATGAATGCATGGTGAGATACAAAATGTAGATATAGTTGGATTATTAGTGCTTTATTTTTATATATAGACAATAATTTGTGTGAAACTCTTTTTTGGTGTAGAAATGAAATATCATGGCTGGAAATATGACAGGATTATCCATGCAGGCAATTGTGTGGGGCACTTGTGGTGCAGTGGTAGTTTCCCTGCAGTAGTAATGTATAATACCATCTCCGAACAGGTTGATTAGCGGTATCCACATGTTGGTCTCCTCGAGGGAGGAATATTATCTGCGATGAAGCCTATGGGTGATACTTAGCGGCTTACAGCAGGTTGCCAAATTGTTTCATTCTTGAGCCATTTGAGCCAATCTGTCTCATTAAGCCCACTGGAGGTTAGTGATGATTCCGAGATGAAATAGGAGCTACATCGGTTTCCTGTGCCTCTCGCCATTTTGATCAAGAGTTCTGTTTCAAAGGCATAGTGAGTGGTTAGAAGATCCTGGTATTGGGTAGGGGCTAAGTTCTCAAAGCTATTCCACTGTCCATGCCTCTGACCATCCAAAGTCTCCTTTACTGTGACCCTATTCTGTCCATCTCACTGGTGTCCTCCTTACCTTGGCAATTCTAGACTTCACTCTGAGCATTACCAGATGCAGCTGTCATTCCAATTGGAGAGCTGCTGACTAGTTGCCAGTGCTGAGTAGGTGGGATTTCTGCTGCTGGGGTCCTGTATCTCAGGCAATGCCTGATGTTACCAGCTAAATACCTGACACTTATTTCATTAGGTCCTGTCCCTCAGAATCAACATGTGTTTCCTACCTTTTACCAGGTAACGAGCAGAACCTGCGTTAATTCTTTTAAATCAAACTCATTGTAGTGGATGTAAGATTAACCTGCACAGCCGCAAAAGGAAGATTAGATGTTAACTTGCAAACTCTTCAGACATAAATATGTACTTTTTTTTAGACCACTACAAACTCCTCTTTGTGCACTAACTGAATAGACCATATTTCACTAAAGCACTAATTCTTGTTATCTTTGCATTTCTCTTAACATCTACATCTGACAAATAAGTTTAAACTTTATATGAAGTGAAACACAGAGTATAAAAATTTTTTTTATCTTAACTCAAAGAGGAAACTTTTATATATAAGCATGCGTTATGTATGAGTTGTTTTCTATGCTGGCTAATTGATATCAACTAACCTGAAAATTTAGAACATAAATCGATGCAAATGATTTGCCAGTTACCCTCCCCACCTCCCCCACCGGCCATCAATCAACATTAGGGACTGAAGCTCTTAACCGTACTTTTTTATTTTTGTCTCAAAGAATAACTTCTTGAAATCTCTCCTCACCTGTCTCTCAAAATTCAATAATAAGCCAGTTTGTCTAAAACATCACTACCTACATTTTGACCTGCCCTAAATTGGATGAATTCCTTGCTGATCTTTACTGGCTTCTTATCTCTCAAAGTGTCAAATGCAAACTATTTGCCGATTGTGTGAATCTTTTAAAGGCTTCATTTCCCCCTAACTCTGCAGCATGTGCCAGCCCAGAGCATTCATTCCTCCCTATGTTCCTCAATTATTGTTAGAACTGTCACTGTTTTGGTTCAACTCACTGAACTCTCGCTGAATAATTTTGCTTTGCGCTCTCTTTTAATTTGAAATCAAATGCTACAGCATGAATAGGAAGGGTTTGGAGGGATATGGGCCGGGTGCTGGAAGGTGGGACTAGATTGGGTTGGGATATCTGGTTGGCATGGACGAGTTGGACTGAAGGGTCTGTTTCCATGCTGTACATCTCTAGACTCTATGACTATTTATTTGGTGATGTATTTCTCATTTTTTCGATTTCTCATACAAATATACTACTGATTTCCCCTACATGCTATTTATACCAAATGAAGATGGAATGTTTCTTCAGAGAAGAATAGTTCAGAGATTAATGAGTTGACATCAATTGCTGCAGCAGCTGATGAATCTAAAAGATTTAAGGCTATCCAAGTACCTATGTTTAATAAAGTTTAATATTCAGTGGGAATGACACACACAGTGTTCATTTGGAGGTGCCGGTGTTGGACTGGGCTGTACAAATTTAAAAATAAACCTGTTGGACTATAACCTGGTGTTGTGTGATTTTTAACACAGAGTATTGATGATCTCGCTCTGATTGAAACCAACCTAGCTTGAGTCCACTCTTATTATGATTTTTCCTGGACCACGAAGCTTGATGGAAAATAGATGAAGAAATTGAGGCTTCAGTCACAGATTTGGATCTGAAAGAATGGATGCAGCCAACTGGCATCCAATTTAAAATTAGTTTTCTTTCCAGTAAACATGATATCTTTGTATCAGAAATCATTATGTTACCCAAATATGTACCCCAAGAGGAAAGTACCCAATACCTTGGTAACATCTGTTTTTTTCTTTTTTTGGATTGTCGCAGATTGAAGTGATCCATCTTTTACATTTGCGATCTGTTTCCATGGGTTAAAAGTCTGTTTGGTTATGAAGTTCAGCCTGTGTGGTAATCTACTGTTTGTGAATGAAAGGCGTTCTAAGAACTCCAACAAAGTTTCAGTCAGCTCCCCCATTTCATCGCAGTCTCTTATGAGTTAATGTTACAAATTTCCATATTGGCATCAAGGATATACCAATCATTTTAATAAAAGAATCGATGGATTTCCCTGCTCCTGGTTCTGTCAACTAAACTTAACCTGATCTTTAATAGGATTACACAGTAAACTAACTAGATATAGAAGGCCTTAATTTCATCCCCCTACAAACTGGTTACTCCTTCTGTGTCTTTTTGGATTAGCATGGCATCAGCACTGCTGCCAATTGCATACAACAATATACTGACCTGGTCCTTGTCTTTTTTTAAAATCACGGCCTGAGTCAGTGCAGAATCTCTAAGGCCATAAGTGTTAGTTGATCCAATACATGGTGTGGTCAGAGCCTTGAACAGTTCTTGTAAAGGCAAAGCCCGGTGAGATATTTTTCTCTTTGCTCCTTTGCCAGCATTGCACGGGGTTTCCTCTCTTCTCCGGTTCCATGACTAAGCCAGTCACAAAGTCATTCACCTCCTGCACTTGATTTTCTCTGGGCTTCTCTTCAGGCTTTTCACCCTCTTTCTGTGATTCTCCTCCTTCCAAACCGCTGACATACACTGTGTTGGGACTCACTTCAGGCACTCCTTGCCACTTGCTTCCAGTTCTGTGGGTCTGATCATTGATCTAACATGTAATAAGATCATGTCTGGCTTGTTGATGGTAATGCACATCCATGTCCATAAGCATCAATGTTTACTAACTGTAATTTTAAATGTGAAATTGTATGAGTGGACAGCTCTGAAACCTAGGTTAGAGTGGTGCTGGAAAAGCACAGCAGGTCAGGCAGCATCCGAGGAGCAGGAAAATTGATTTTTCGGGCAAAAACCCTTCATCAGGAATGATGGCAGGGAGCCTCTGGGGTGGAGAGATAAATGGGAGGTGTGGGGGGTGTGTGTGGGGGGGGAGCTGGGGAGAAGGTAGCCAAGAGTACAATAGGTGGATGGAGGTGGAGATGAAAGTGATAAGTCAGAGAGGAGGGTGGATTGGACAGGTGGGAAAGAAGATTGGCAGGTAGGACCTGCACGTCTTTGGCAGAGTGGGAGGGGAAGTTGAAGTGTTGGGCCACGAAGCGGTGGGGTTGATTGGTGCGGGTGTCCCTGAGATATTCCCTAAAGCGTAGGTCCTGGGCCTTCTCCACTGTCACTCCTTCACCACCCAATGCCTGGAGGAAGAACACCTCATCTTCCACCTCGGAACACTTCTACCCTAGGGCATCAATGTGGACTTCACCAGTTTCCTCATTTTCCCTACCCCCCACCTTACCCCAGTTCCAATCTTCCAGCTCAGCACCATCCTCATGACCTGTCCTACCTGCCAATCTATCCACTCCACCCTCCCCTCTGACCTATCACCTTCATCCCCACCTCCATCCACTTATTGTACTCTTGGCTGCCTTCTCCCCAACCCCACCCTTCTCCCATTTATCTCTCCACCCCGGAGACTCCCTGCCTTCATTCTTGATGAAGGGCTTTTGCCCGAAACGTCGAATTTCCTGCTCCTTGGATGGTGCCTGATCTGCTGTGCTTTTCCAGCACCACTCCAATCTAGACTCTGATCTCCAGCGTCTGCAGTCCTCACTTTTGCCGAGCTCTGAAGCCTAACCAACTCAGGTCCCAGTCCCAATTCCATGTGATCTAATATCATGATGACATAGCTTTGTAGTTCAGTATGTATTCTTAATTAACCCTTTATTCCACAAGTTGTTGCTGCAAAGGAAGAAAGTTAGTTATTTATCTGAATTTTTCATTGTCTGTTATATCATTATGGTCCCTGAAAGTTTAAAAAATATCATTTATTAAAGCTAAAGTCACCATATTCCCAGAGGACGAGAGTGCTGTTCTCTCATTAGAGAGAAATGACTGATGGTTATTTAACCACCTTTAATAGGCAGCTGAAGGTTTGCAAGTTCAGAAAATCACTAATACAGAACAGCTGAAAATCCAGAAAATTTGAAATGAAATATTTTTAGGAAATTCTATTACAATATATTAAAGATTCAAAATGCTGGATTTGCTATTTTCTGTCTCATGTGTCATTTAAACGTTACCATAATTTCTTTCCATCTCCCTTGCTTTACAGCAATACATGTTCCTAAATGATAATGCTGAGAAGTCTAATAATTATGTTCCAGTAATTGTTACAAACATAAAAGACTCCCATATTCTGTTCTGTCAAAACTTAGAAAAATTGTTAACTTGGAACAAAGCTCTACAATTTTACTGCATTTAACATTTCACCTCTGTATTCAACACAGCATCAGAAAGATAGGATTGACCGAGGTTGATTGAAAAAGCATCTCAGTTCTTACCAGTTGGTTCTTGTAATTGCATATTACAAACAAAGGCTTTGATACGACTTTGATGGATATTTTTCATATTCTTGCTCCCTTCATGACCTATTGCTTCCATTTAGTTTATACTGTGCAATTGTTGTGATCACTAGTTCTCAGAAAGATATTCATGAAATGTTTATCAGCAGTATTGTTCGACAAGCCAATTTTGTGCCCACCACTCATCTCCTTAATGAGCAGTGGCCCATTTATTTAACTGCTTGAAGTTGGTTATGTGAATGAGGCCTTCAGCAGCAGACAACGACTGTGGCTGACAGCTTGAAAATTGCCATACTGTATGTAAACTCCAAGAATTGCAATTTAAAAAATGATCACTGCTTCTGGGCAGGAAGAGAACTTTTCCAATACAGTATAATGCTTCTTTTGTTTGTTTTTTCTCCTTCTTCGCATTGAACAGTGGCATGCAGAGCAGCCTGTTGTGGCACTTCAGCAAAGTCGCTGGAATAAATCAATTGCAGAGTATTCTTTTGAAATAAAAATCTTTTTGCTGCCGCGTTATCCCCAGTGATTCATCCAAGTGCGGAAAATCACAGTGTGGCTTAAGTAACGGTGGAAGTTGGCAGTATAGAGGGTAAGAAAGTAAGTATATAAAAACAATGATACACTTCATCACAGAAGTAAAATAAAGTCAGGTCTTGAGTATGGATAGAATATGTGATTTTCAACCTAGATCCTGGAAGATTAAGTTAAGAGTTTATTCAAACTCACATTTCTATGTTCTGAAGAGCAGTACACCCATGGGGTAAGATATACTGGAAGGAATGAAATTGCAAATACATTTATAAAGACAAAGTGTAAGATGTTGCTACATCTAGCACAATCTTGTCAGAGTTGAAGTGAGCATTTGATAATGTATTGCACTGTTACTCAGGTATCTTTGCATGCTTTAAAAATGAAATCAGAAATACTTTTTCTACCATTTCTCAATGTGATGTAACCTCATCCTGCACTGGCTTTGGTTTTATTGCATTAACCAGTAGTAGGATTTGAATATCTTGATTTCTTAACTCATTGGAATGCCAAATTTCTAAGAGATCCTTGAACATGAAGCAAGAGCTGATGATTCCTTAAGTTAAACCTCACCTTGATTACCCAAAGTTCTGTCTGATTGTGCTTCTACTTGTGTACAAAAAACCTACTTGTTGGTCACACCTCTGTTGGTGCATGTTCAATATAGCTGATAATTGATTTACAAATATCATCATTTTGTCTCCATTGGGCTACAAAGATCTTCATCTCGTCTTAAACCAGTTCTACTTGGATCTTGAATTGAGTTTAGTGGATTTGAACATGAGTGCAAATCCTAAGTTTGGAAATAAAAAGCAATCATTTATCCTTCTGATTTGCTTTGTTTGGGACACAATAGTGTTCTTTGTCTCCCCTGACATCCTGCATAGAAACTGGTTTCTAACATTTTAAATGGCTGTGATGCTAAGTGCTTCTCCCCTCAGCCCCTCTGAAATCAAAGCTGTTTAAAATTCCTGGGGGCAGTAGGTGGATGAGGATGTATTTGCAGAATACAGTGTCCAAACGTTTCAAACACCAAATTCTGTTCATTGTTCAAAGGTCATGCCCATTCTTGTGACAAACGTGTAATTTAGAATGTCTGGATAACTGCAGCATTAATTGTCACTTGGATAATTTTTGTCGACATATAAAGTGAGTCTTCTCTCTCTCTCTTCAATTGTACAAAACGTTATAAACATCCTCTTGAACTAAATCAAGTGATTGCTTTCAGCTGTGAAGAAAACATTTTGGACAAATAAACAACATTACACCTGATGAAAGCACACTATGTAAATCTCTAATAAACATGCCTGTCAATAGTATAGAAATTCCTCTGACATAAAGTTGTGTAAAAATGACAAATTATACATTCTGATGTATGTACTTTAGCCACCATTATAGTAGCATAAATTTCTAGTGGAGTAAAAGTAAAAGTCAGCTTGATGCTGCCTCGTACGTTTTGTAAAACAAGAATGAAGATTTCAGCTTCACTACGTACTGGTCATGCGTGAATTGGTTTTCTCTTGCATTATCCTTTGTGTCTTTCTGCTACAGATTTTTGCGAGTTATTTTATGATTTTTTAGCAACACTCCATTCCACTTTGTAAATCAATGTTCCGTAGACTGCTTACAGAAATGCTTAACTCTGTAGTTAACAATCTCAGACTGGTCAATAAACTGGCCAACCTGTATTTCATATCATTGTTTCGGCCAACATTGTTTCGCCCAACATCCATAAATATCTTTGAGAAGCTGGTGGTGAGCTGCCTTCTTGAACTACTACATTCCTTGCGGTGTTGGCACACTCACAGCGCTGTTCATGGGTTTTGACCTTGGTAGTTGTTATATGGGCATGCCAGTTTACGACATTGTATCGGTTGCTTCTCATGATGAGCATTGCTGGCACCGTCCTCTTGACATGTGGAGAACTAAAGGTACTACTTGGTACTTGGGTGGTAGAGGAGAAGCACTTTCTGATCTAACTCTAAGTTCAACTAGTTAACATGATGTATTTTATTGCATATTCGCACCATTTGAAGATTACATTGATATCATTGACATTGTTTCAGAGACTTTGAGGAGTACTCGATGCCAGGTCTTGCTCCTTTGAGATACTAAGCTTTTCTGCCCACTGGTCCATATAACAGCAGCTGAAAGGGTGGTCTTTATAACACTTACAGTATTAAGGTTAAAGTCAAGATTAGAGTGGTGCTGGAAAGGCACAGCAGGTAGGCAGCATCCGATGAGCAGGAAAATCGATGTTTCAGGCAAAAGCCCTTCATCAGGATGAAGCCCTTCTGGCCGAAACGTCGATTTTCCTGATCCTCGGATGCTGCCTGACCCGCTGAGCTTTTCCAGCACCACTCTAATCACCAGAAAATGCAGTACTCACTTCTGCCTACTTACAGTATTAACCCTATTTAACCCATATGTAAAAATAGCATCCTAACTGAAACTACAATTCTACTACACAACTAAAGTCCTTAAAAATATGAATGGATGGAGCTCCTCTATGGCAGTTGACTGTTAGGTGTTGAAATAGTGCAGGCAGCTTTGTCTAAACATTTCAATTAAATCACAAGTAACTTCAAAAGTTGTACATGACTTCCAAGGCATTTATTTTCTGAACACTTTTATAGTCTATGTGGTGTTAATCCCCCACAGCATGATGCTAGTTTTGTAACTCATTCATTACTAGACATTGCATCAGTTACATGGCCATTTCCCATCTCTGATTCCTCTCTAGCATTCAATGGTAAGTCAACTTTGTGAGATGCTTCAGTGCGTGAGCTGAAGGTAGTCACACAATGTTGTTAGAGACAGAGATCCAGGATGCTAAACCAGCAGTAGGAAGGACCAATGCTTCATTTCCAAGTCAAGCTGTTCGGTGATGTAGACATGAACTTGCAGGTAGTAGTGATCTCAATTCTGCTGGCTCAATTCTTCGAGGTAGTAGAGGTCATAAATTTAGGGGAAGCAAAAGAAGTGTTGTTGTATTACAGAAAAGTATTTTCAAATAATCCTTTTCAGTTTCAACTTGCATCCATATTCTAGGTTTATACTGCAACTTCAACACAATTGCAAATTGTTGTGTTGTACACATGACTTTATGTGGCATGTCAACTTTAGAGTAATCATCATGCAAATATGTAGTTATTCTGCAAATACAGATAGTTATTAGCAAATGAGTCAATGTTGACTTCCTCTTAGTTTGGCTCATGCAGAATGTTTGAAAAATGAGCTAAGTTCAAAGACGTGCAGGTCAGGTGAATTGGCCATGCTAAATTGTCCAAGGTGTTGGGTGTATTGGTCAGAGGGAGGTGTGTCTGCGTGGGTTGCTTTCGGAGGGTCAGTGTGGACTTGTTAGGCTGAAGGGCCTGTTTCCACACTGTAGGGAATCTAATGTAAATGGTTAGGAGTTCAAGCCTCACTCCAGAATTTGTGAACCTCTTAAACTGAGAGTGACTGTTACAACGAGGTGCCGTTGTTAGGATCAGTAATGAAACCAGGTTGTTATATCAGTTTTTAAATGTGTGTAAAGCTAACATGGTAGCATTTGAAATAGCTCAGAAAAGATTTTCTAGATTGATGCCTGGAATGACCTGATTATCTCATAAGAAAAGGTCAAACAGACTAAGCTTACTTCTATTGGACTCTAGATGAGTGAGGGGTAACTTGTTTCAAGTCTGGAAGGTCTTGACAAGGTGGAAATGGGACAGATTTTTCCTCTTGTGGGTGAGTCCAAAACTAGGGGCTACTCTTTTAACATGAGAGTTGCCCTTTTAGGACAATGATATAGAGTTTCTTTTTGTTAAGCATCTTTGTTTTTCTCTGACGGAGGAGGTGGAGGCAGGCAGATGGTTGTTAGATACCAGTTGCAGATTTCGTTGATATCCTTGACGTTGTTCCAGAGAGTTTGAGGAGTACTCAATGTCAGGTCTTATTCCTTTGAGATACCTAGCCTTTCTGCCCACTGGTCCATATGAGAGCAGCTGAGTGTGTGGTCCTTATAACACTTACAATATTAATCTTTTTCAACCCATATACAAAAATAGCATCCTAACTGAAGCTACAATTCTACTAAACAACTAAAATCCTTAAAAATATGAGTGGATGGAATCAAGGGTAGATGGAATTTGGAATTTAAAGCACAGATAGATCAACCGTGAAATCATATAAATCATAGTATCTCAACAGTGTGGAAGCAGGCCATTCAGCCCACACCAACCCTCCGAAGAGCATCCTATCCAGACCCACCCTGTACCCTATCCCTGTAACCCTGAATTTCTCATGGCTAACCCACTAGCCTGCATATCCATAGTCATTATGGATAATTTAGTAAGCAAATTAGCACATCTTAGGAAGGAAACTGAAGCGTCCGGAAGGAAACACTTGCAGACACAGGGATGGCATGCAACCTTTACAGAGCCAGTCGCCCGAATGTGGAATCGAATCTGGGTTCATAACACTATGAGGCAGCAGCACTAACCATTGTGCCGTCCTAACTGAATCACAGAGCCAGGGACCCGGGTTTGATTCCTGCCTTGGGCGAGGTCTGTGCAGAGTTTGCAAATTCTCCCTATTCTGCGTGGGTTTCCTCCAGGTGTTCGGGTTTCCTCCCAAAGTCCACAGATTTGCAGGTCAGGTGAATTGGCCATGCTAAATTGCCCATAGCATTAGTCAGGGATAAATATAGGGTAGGGGAATGGGTCTAGGTGGGTCATTCTTCAGAGGGTTGGTGTGGACTTGTTGGGTCGAAGGGCCTGTTTCTGTACGTAGGGAAGTTAATCTAATCTAATGGTAGAACGGGCTCTAGGGGTTGAATGTTAAACATGGGAACACAGAAAAGAGCAGCAGGTGTAGGCCCTTGGGCCGCTCAAGCCTGCTATACCATTAATAATGATGGCTAATCATCCAACTTGATATCCTGTTTTTGCTTATATTCCTCATCCTTTGATCCCTTTAGCCCAATGAAATATCCACCTCCTTCTTCAAATCATACAATGTTTTGACGCCAATAGTTTTCTGTGGGAATGAATTCCACAGGCTTATTATTATGCGTGAATAAATTTCTCCTCATTGCAGTCCTAAATAGTTTAACCCATATCTTTGGACTGTGACCCTTGATCCTGCACTCCCTCACTGTTGGGAATATCCTAATTTGAATGTTATTATGTAATGGATATTCATTCTTTATAAATTCTGCCCCTCATTCCATTCGGAAGCTGGTATAAAGGAAATCTATCCCTCATAATTTGTTTGGGTTTTTTTAGTCTGTCTCTGACTTTCGTCTCTCCTTTAACCAAATTATTGGCTTTATTCTAGTTATAATGTTTTGGAGGCATACTACTGACTACATACACCGTTCCTGTGAATGCTTGAAGGAAATAATCGCTTAGATATTTCACTATTTTGTGCCCATTCTCGTCTTTCCATTTCTGTTCTTGCCTTTTACGATTTTCACTTCTTCCCTCTGTTAAAATATTGCATGTTTTCTAACATTATTGTTCAATCTGTGGTGCTCTGCTTTTTCTATGTGAATGTATGCATTTGCTGCATTTTCTTATATTCATCCATATGATCCTCATGGACCTTCCTGTGGAATTCCTCCTTTTCTATCACTCAGTTTGCTTCCTGATCCATTTTGGGTCTCGTGTACAATGAGCTTGTTCATTTAGGTATCAGGTATTTTGCACGCTCAGCTTTCTATTTTCTAAGGCATGCCACACTCCAAGCATTAGCAAACAACCTCTGCTACTTTATTTACATACTATTGAACTAGGAGCAATAAAATCATGATTGATCTGATTACTCCACATTCCTGTCTGGTCCTGAGGAGTAATATAGATGAAGAATAGGTGTTAATGATATTCATGATGGATGTAACTTGGTCAGCTGTACTGAGAGCAGACCCATGCAAACAAATATGGGGTTAGGGTTTTGGGGGAGAAGGAGATGGTAATCAAAATGGAGTACAGTGTCCATGGTTTGAAGTTGTTGATCTAAATGTTGAGTCCTGAGGGCTGTGAAGTGCTTAAGTGGAAAATAAGGGGCTGTTTCTTCAGTCTTGTTGGGTTATGCAATAATACTAAAGCACGCTGAAGACAGAAATGTTAGGTTGAGAATGAGATGGTATATTGAAGTGGCAAGCAACTGGAAGATTGGGTTTTGTGTTATTGACTGATCAGCCAGTCTACATTTGGTTTTGCCAATGTAGAGAACACCACACTGAACAACCATCATAGTAGGCTAGATTGAAAGAAGTATAATTGGGAGAAAGAATGAGATTCAAAATAGAACGGAATGAGTTAATTTGGACAGGAGCAGGCTGAAGCAATACATGTGAAGAGTCGGTCTTGATTGTGGATTTTTGGAAGGATGTAGAAGCAGTTCATTTCAGGTATTAATTTAATTTAATGAACCATGTCCACCAGTTTCCAATGCATTTCCATCCTTCATTGAATAAGAAGTCTAATACTTCAGACAGTACACTATACTAGATGTGGTCTCACAAATGTTCAATGTAATGTAAGCATGACCTTCGTAATTTTATATTCAATTCTCCTCTCAATTAATGATAACATTCTGTTAGCTTTCTTCATTATTTTCTATACCTGCATGCTAATGTTTTGCGATTCGTTCACAAGGATACCCAGATCCCTCTCAGAGCTCTGTAATCTCTTGCCATTAGATATAAGCTTCTTCTTTACTCTTCCTGCCAAAATGGACTATTTGACATTTTCCCACATTATACTTCATTTACCAGATTTTTTCCCAATGACTTAATCAACCTTTTGTATCCACCGTTTGTCCTTTTTACAACTTACTTTTCTACCTATCTTTGTGTCATCAGTAAATGTAGCAAACATATCTTTGGTCCCTTTATTCAAGTCAGTTATTAATAAATTGTAAAATTTTAAGGGGCCGACACTGATTGATGTGACACTTTGATCATGATATCATGCCAACCAGAAAATTACCGGCTTCTACTTTCTCCTGTTTCCTGCTATATAGCTAATCTTCTACTAATGCCAATATGTTGACCTTTTAGACCATGAGAGCTTTTGTTTTCTTATCAAATGTCTTCTGGTAAGCCAAGTACAACACATCCACTGGTTGTCCTCTATCAACAGCATATGTTGCTTCTTCAGAGAATTCTAATAGATTTGTTACGTTATTTCCCTTCCACAAAACTATGTTGACTCTGCGCAATTACCTTTAACTTGTCAAAGTGTCCAACTATAATGTCTAATTGACTTCTCATATCTTCCACATGATAGAAGTTAAACTAACTGGTCCATAGTTTCCTGTTTTCTGTCTTCCCTGCCCTAGATTTGAATAAAGGAGTTACTTTATTTTTCAATTGATTAGAACATTCTCCAAATCTCCAGAAGTTTGGAAAGTTCAAAGCAATGCATCACCTATCTCATGTGTCACTTCTTATAAAACTCTAGGTTGAAGTCCATCAAGAATCAAAGCCTTGTCAACCTGCAGGTCTAATTACTTGTTCAGTACCACTCACTTGATTGCAATTTTCTTGAGATTCTTCTTCCCTTGCCAGTTCTGGTTAACAATTATTTACTTATTCTCTCCAGCGAAGATTGATAGGAAATGCCGATGTAATGTATCTGCCATTTCCTTTTTTTCCACTGTTAATTCCCCAGTCTCACCTTCTCAAGGACTAGCTTTCTCTGTCCAACTGTTTTCTTTTTAAATAGCTATAGAAACTTTTCATATTTTATTTATATGTTAATTTTCTCCTCTTTATTAATCTTTTAGTTCGTCTTTGCTGATTTTAATATTGTCTTATCTTCTCACCTGCCACCTATCTTTAAGTTTGATAATATCTTTATCCTTCTGTAGTTAATTGTGATGGTGGGTCTTCCCCTTGCTATTTTTCTTTTTCATTGGAACATATCCCATGTATCTAAGTTATCCCCTAAAGTATCTGCCATTGTATTTGCTTTAGTTACTTCTTTATGGTATCTTTTAAAGTTAAATACTTAGTTTGTGGTCTAAGATATTACTGATGAACAGGTTATGGCAACTTTTGTTATCCATGTTAACCATTTTCCACTTCAATTTTTTGCATCTACTTTGCCGACATTATTAATACCAAGTCAAGTTGATCACTGGCTCATGTTAGCTCCTTGATGCTTAGGTTCATGAAAATTGTGCTCAGATTTTCAAACATATTTGTTCGTTTCTATTTATTTGGCTGAAACTTAAAATAACTTTATACATTCACATAAATCTTTCAATATTTCTTCATTTGCTGAATTTTAACCTCATTCAGATGTTCTGATGAGATTTCTGATAGAAAAACTACCAAAGATTTAAATCTTTTTACCTTAGCAATCATACAATTACCATTTTTTAAAATAACAAACTTAAAAAAACTATTAAAAAATTATTACTTACACTTGTGTCTTGCTAACAGCTTATCAGCTGATAATATTACAAATAATCTTTCATTTTTCTTCAAATGTAAATGGTGTGATACAAGTTTTTAACTACTTTAGAGACCTTACAGAGACCCATGTCTGGAGGTTAATGAAATGTATGTCTTGAGATCAGAGAACTGCAATGAGCTAGAGGCTAAGAAATGAGTCATTCTTCACTGAGTTGGAATGAATATATTGAGCTGTCATCAAGTTGTATTCTAGCTTGCTTGCAGTGGCATAAGAAGAGAAAGGTATCATTTAAAAAGTGAACCATATAGTTTCTGGAATGGATTTCTGAGAATTATAATTTCTACTGCAAAACACACATTGGAACCACATTCAGATGGTATCAATGTTTTTGTCTCAACTTTGCCATCACTGCTCATGTTTGTTCTAATTTAGAGATGCCGGTGTTGGACTGGGGTGTACAAAGTTAAAAATCACACGACACCAGTTTATAGTCCAACAGGTTTAATTGGAAGCACTAGCTGCTTCTTCATCAGGAGGTTGTCTGATGAAGGAGCAGTGCTCTGAAAGCTAGTGTTTCCAATTAAACCTGTTGGACTATAACCTGGTGTTGTGTGATTTTTAACCATGTTTGTTCTAGTTTGCTTTGATTCATACGTCCATGGTATTAACTGGGAATTGCTGAAGTATACATGGAACAGTTGTAAATAAGGCTGCCTTATAGTCCAGTACATGTTTTCTTGGCTTATTAGCAACTGGTGTGCAAATCTGATTTCCATGTTAACTGTACAGACAATTTTATTACTCATTATATTGGAAACACTTTATAAATGGGAGTCTACCACATCCTAAATAAAGTTAACTTCAAACTAATTAACACTTGGTTAATTGTAATAATTTCACAGCAGATAAGGTTCTTTCAAAAATAATGTGTTTTAGCTGTTTGTTGTACATGGGATATGGATAGTACTGGCTGAGTTGGCATTCATTGCTCATCTCTAACTGCCCTGCAAAAGGTGTTGGTGAGCTGTCCTACACCTTGAATAGCGACATACTTTAGGGTGTCAGGCAACTCAAACTGCCGTTGTGAAGGGATTTGGAGAAATGTGTTCCAGTGACAATGAAGGAACATCAGTATAGTTATCTGGCTTGGAGGAGAGTTTGCAGACGATAGCTCACTGGCACCTACTCATCTTGGTCTTCTTACTGAGGGAGTGAGAATGGACTATTTTTGTGACTTAATTTTCTTTTAAAAGTTGCATCTAAATTAAAAAAAAGAAATTGTTTATGTTCTAAAATATTCCATTTAATGCATGGAAATATATGTAATTGTGAATTAGTTACAAAGAATCCACAATCTGGCTAACTCTGTACACATTTACTTAATTGCATGTCGCTCTGTAGTAAAGTCTTATTGTGGATCAAGGAAAATGGATGCTAGTTCTTTTAAAACTATATTAACGTACAGACGATGCATTAAACTTTCTGCTGTTGTTGTCACCCAGCTTTGTTATAAGTGAAATATTGGCAACCTCAAAGGCAATATATTGTTAATAATGACAGTTCTCTTATCATTTCTTAAGATTAATGGTTGCAGAGAGCAACATTTGCACTGTGTTGGGGTTTGTTCCTTGCAGCATGAGTAACAGCAAGTGTCTGCTTCTTGATTAAGAAAGCCAGCACTGAAGGCTACCTCGAATTGACATTGTTTTCTCTCTGTCTTTTCAGTTCTGTTTGATGACTGCAATGGGAATGAAGGGCTGGAGTTTTCAATTTCTAACCCAGACTTTCGGGTCGAAGCAGATGGATCTGTGTTTGCTGTAAAAGAAATGGCAGCCCGCGTGCCAGGATTCCTCATCCAGGCAACGTCTGCTCATGCACAGGACTTGGCTGAAGTCTGGATTGTGGGGGAAGAAGGCAATCGTAGTAGTGTTTTAAAGGTAACAACAGAAAATATCTAAACATGTATGCAAAACCGACGTGCATTTTTAAAATTCATTTTTGTGGGAAGTGGCTGTAGCCGGCTGGCCAGCACTTATTGCCTGTCCCTAATTGCCCTCGAGAAGGTGGTGCTGAGCTGGCTTCTTGAGCTGCTACAGTCCAGCTGCTGTGAGTTGACCCACACTGCCTTTAGGGAGGGAACTCCAGGATTTTGACCCAGCGACAGGTAAAGGAACAGAGATATATTTCAAAGTGAGGATGGTGAGAGGGTTGTAGGGAAACTTGCATGTGGTGGTGTTTCCATTTATCTGTTGCCCTTGTCCTTCCAGATGGAAAGGGCAATTGGTTTGGAAGGTGCTATCTGAGGATCTTTGGTGAATTTCTGCAGTGCATCTTGTAGATAGTACACACTGCTGCTCCTGAGCATCAGTGGTAAACGGAGTGGATGTTTGTGACTATAATTCCATTCAGGCTTCTTGAGTGTTGTGAGGCTGCACCCATCCAGGCAAGTGGAGAGTATTCCATCATACTCCTATTTTTTTACACATAGATGGTAAACAAGCTTTGTGGGGTCAGGTGGTGAGTTACTCGCCACAGTATTCCTAGCCTCTGATCTGATTTTGTAGCCACTGTGTTCATATGGTGAGTCAAGTTGAGTTTCTGGTCAATGGTAACCCTAAGGATGTTGATAATAGGGAATTGAGTGATGGTAATGCCATTCACTCTCAAGGGACACTGGTTAGATTGTGATGGTCACAGCCTGGCATTTGCGTGGCATGAATGTTATTTGCCACTTGTCCAAGCCTGGATATTGTCCAGATGTCAGAACTATACATCACAGGAACAGACCTTTTGGCTCATCTTGTTGTGCCAAGCATGATACCAAATTAAAGTAATCCCTTCTGCCTGTCCTTGGTCCATCTTACTAAGATATTTATATCATCGATAGTCACAGTTGAAGTGCTGGAAGACTAGAGGTTGACTAATGTGGTGCCACTATTTAAGAACGGTGGTAAGGACAAGCCAGGGAACCATAGACCAGTGAGCCTGACGTTGGTGGTGGGCAGGTTGTTGGAGGGAATCCTGACAGACAGGATGTACTGTATTTGGAAATGCAAGGACTGGTTAGGGATAGTTAACATGGCTTTGTGCATGGGAAATCATGTCTTACAAATTTGAGTTTGTTGAAGAAGTAACAAAGAGAATTGATGAGGGCAGAACAGTGGATGTGATCTTTATGGACTTCAGTAAGGCATTCAACATGGTTCCCCATGGGACACTGGTTAGCAAGGTTAGATCTCATGGAATACAGGGAGAACTAGCCATTTGGATACAGAACTGGCTCAAGGTAGAAGACAGAGGTTGGTGGTGGAGGGTTGTTTTTCAGACTGGAGGCCTGTGACCAGTGGAGTGCTACAAGGATCGGTGCTGGGTCCACTACTTTTCATCATTTATATAAGGATGTGAGCATAAGAGGTATAGTTAGTAAGTTTGCAGATGACACCAAAATTGGAGGTGTAGTGAATAGCGAAGAAGGTTACCTCAGATTACAACGGGACCTTGATCAGATGAACCAGTGGGCTGAGGATTGGCAGGTGGAGTTTAATTTAGATAAATGTGGGGTGCTGCATTTTGGAAAAGCAAATCTTAGCAGACTTATACCCTTAATGGTAAGGTCCTAGGGAGTGCTGCTTAACAAAGAAACCTTGGAGTGCAAGTTCATAGCTCCTTGAAAGTGGAGTCGCAATTAGATAGGATAGTGAAGAAGGCGTTTGGTATGCTTTCCTTTATTGGTCAGAGTATTAAGTACAGGAGTTGGGAGCTGAAAAATGTGTTGCTGGAAAAGCGCAGCAGGTCAGGCAGCATCCAAGGAGCAGGAGAATCGACGTTTCGGGCATAAGCCCTTCTTCAGGAATGAGGAAGGTGTGCCAAGCAGGTTAAGATAAAAGGTAGGGAGGAGGGACTTGAACATCAACTAGCCACGAAACGACATGACCAGCTATCCCTAGTAGCCACACACGTAGACGACAAGCAACATGAATTTGACTGGGACAACACTACCATTATAGGCCAAGCGAAACAAAGAACAGCCAGGGAATTCCTAGAAGCATGGCACTCATCCACAAACTCCATCAACAAACACATCGACCTGGACCCAATATACCGGCCACTACAGCGGACAGCTGAAACTGACAACCGGAAGCGGCAGGGACAGGCCACTATAAATGCCGGAGGAAACACCACAGAAGCGCTTCACAGGAGGCTCCCAAGCACTGAGGATGTCACCTAGACATGGGACGAAAACGTTTGCAACAAAAACTTCCAGCTCGGCGAACAGAACCACAGCCACGAACACCCGAGCTACAAATCTTCTCACAAACTTTAAATAGACAAAATCTTTTCCCTGGGGTGGCGAAGTCCATAACTAGAGGGCATAGGTTTAGGGTGAGAGGGGAAAGATATAAAAGAGACCTAAGGGGCAAACTTTTCACGCTGAGGGTGGTACGTGTATGGAATGAGCTGCCAGAAAGCGATGGAGGCTGGTACAAGTGCAACATTTAACAGGCATCTTGATGGGTGCATGAATAGGAAGGGTTTGGAGGGATATGGGCTGTGTGCTGGCAAGTGGGACTAGATTAGGTTGGGATATCTGGTCGGCATGGACAGGTTTGACCGAAGGTTCTGTTTCCGTGCTCTACATGTCTATGACTCCATGACTGTATATCTCTCCATTCCTGACATCTTCATGTGCTTATCGAAAAATCCCCTTTAGTATCTGCCTCCATCACCACCCTTGGCAGTGCATTCCAGACTCCTACCACTTTCTGCATTTAAAATAAAAACTTGCCCCTCATACCTTTTGCATTTAAACATGGACTGCCTCAGTATCTGAGGAGTTGTGAATGGTGATGAACGTTGTTCAATCATTGATGAACATCCCCACTTCTAACCTTACGATGGAGGGAAATTTTGTACCTTCTTTGCAAATTTACACTTTTAATGGAATGGAATCGATTTCAATCTTTGATTTTATCTTTCCTGCACTGATGTTTAAAATTATTTCAGCCTGTTCATTCCAAATAGCCACATGCTAAATAATTTACAGTGTACAGAGCTTCATTAATGGCACTGACTGTCTTATAATTGTGATGAACAAGTAACAGAAGAAAATGAATTGGCAACTCTTGTGGAAAGTTATCAATATCAGTTGTTTTGTCTACAAAGATGCCAAGTAGACCTTTGTCCATGCGAAAGCAAGAGGTGCTGAATGTAAAAAAATGAGCAGTGACATCACTCTGGCTGATTCAAAAGCAGCCGATGCAGAAACTTGATGGATTGCCTATTCACTCCCTCTGATGGAGTAACAGGATGCCTGACATTAGAAAATCTAAATGCTGGGCAGCAGAATAGACTGAGTTGCAAGAAGTGAATTTGTCTGTCGAATCAGAGTTGTAAAATTCAAGGCTTTGGTGGACTCGTGAATTTGAGCAAGAGTCAGCACAGGGAGAAAGTGAGGACTGCAGATGCTGGAGATCAAAGTCGAAAGTGTGATGCTGGAAAAGCACAGCAGGTCAGGCAGCTTTACAAGTTGGGGAGACAGGCCGCCTACTTGCGGAACGTTTCAGAGAACACCTCTGGGACACCCGCCCCAACCAACCCAACCGCCCCATGGCGGAACACTTTAACTCCCCCTCCCACTCTGCCAAGGACATGCAGGTCCTTGGCCTCCTCCATTGCCAGACCATGGCAACACGATGCCTAGAGGAAGAGCGCCTCATCTTCTGCCTAGGAACCCTCCAACCACACGGGATGAATGCAGATTTCTCCAGCTTCCTCATTTCCCCTCCCCCCACCTTATCTCAGTACTAACCCTCGGACTCAGCACCGCCTTCTTGACGTGCAATCTTCTTCCGGACCTCTCCGCCCCCACCCCCTCTCTGGCCTATCGCCCTCACCTTAACCTCCTTCCACCTATCGCTTTCCCAACGCTCCTTCCCCAAGTCTCTCCTCCCTACTATTTATCTTAGCCTGCTTGGCACACCTTCCTCATTCCTGAAGAAGGGCTTATGCCCGAAGCGTCGATTCTCCTGCTCCTTGGATGCTGCCTGACCTGCTGCGCTTTTCCAGCAACACATTTTTCAGCTCTGATCTCCAGCATCTGCAGTCCTCACTTTCTCCTAGCATTACAAGTTAACCTGGAAAGACCTAAAGAGAGAGCTAAGAAGAGCCAGGAGGGGACATGAGAAGTCATTGGCAGGTAGGATCAAGGAAACCCCTAAAGTTTTCTATAGGTGTATTGAGAATAAAAGGATGACTAGAGAAAGATTAGGGACAATCAAGGACAGTAGTGGAAAGTTGTGCATGGATTCTGAGGAGTTAGGACAAGCATTAAATGAATTTTTTTGTCAGTATTCACACTGGAAAAGAATGTTGTTGAGGAGAATACTGAGATACAGGCTACTACACAAGATGGGATTGACGTTCATGAGGAGGTGGTGCTAGCAATTCTGGAAAATGTGAAAATAGATAAGACCCCTAGGCCAGATGGGATTTATCCTTGGATTCTTTGGGAAGTCAGGGAGGAAATTGCAGAGCCGTTACCTTTGATTTTTATGTTGTCATTGTCTACAAGAATAGTGTCAGAAGACTAGAGGATAGCAGGTGTTGTCCCTTGTTCAAGAAGGGGAATAGAGACAACCCTGGCAACTATAGACCAGTGAGCCTTACTTCGGTTGTGGGTAAAGTGTTAGAAAAGGTTATAAGAGATAGGTTTATAATCACTGAGAAAGGAATAATTTAATTAGGGATAGTCAACACGGTTTTGTGAAGGGTAGCTCATGCCTCACAAACCTTAGTGAGTTCTTTGAGGTGGTAACCAAACAGATGGATGAGGGTAAAGCGGTCCATGTGGCATACAGGGGAAACCTCGATTATCCAAACGAGATGGGCAAGCACTATTTCGTTCAGATAATTGATTATTCAGTTAATCGATTCCATACCTTTACTCTGGGGCTTGGAGTTTTCTATTAAGTCTGCTCCCCGTTCAGGAGACCAGCAGCAGCAGAGCGCACGCAAACCCTCGCCTGACCCCAACACCACCAAGCCTGCCCCCCCAAACCCTGTTCAACACCGCCGCCCCGCCTGCCTCCCAAACCCCATCCAAAATTGCACCCCCGCCTGCCCCCAAACTCCGTCCAAAACAGACCCCTGCCCAACTCCCCAAACCCTGTCCAACACCGTCCCCCCGTCTGCCCCCAAAACTGCCCCCTGCCCGCATCCCCCCCGCCTGCTCCTAACACCGCCTCTGCCCTCCCCATCTGCCCCCAACACCGCCCTCACCCACCCCCAACACTGTCCCCCGCGCAGCCCCTGTCCTCCCCCACCTCCACCTCCCCGGGGCAGCCGGACTGGACACCAACAACAAGATAGCTGCTGCTGTCTTTTGGGGGGTAGGGGTTGGGGGCGGGGGGTGAGTCTTTAAATAGCGCACACACATACACACCTTTTTACTGCAATATTTTGACAGGTTCCACTTCTGCCCTATACAAGACAATGTTAGAGAGATTATTTGGGGAAGGGGGGGTTTAGGGTACACACCTATGTAGAACTCCAGGGAAAGTGTGGGGGGAGAGAGAGAGAGCGAGAGAGAGGGGGTGGGAGGTCAGGCATTTAGAGACGGTGCCTGTGCTCCCATCAGTCCAGGACTGTTCTCAGCAGCACTTTTAATCGCTGTAAACAAAAGACGGGATCAGTGTTAGACACACATCTTTGATGTAATGTTTCTGACGGGACCTTGAGATCTCCTTCGGATAATCCGATTTTCAGATAATTGGTATTCGGACAATCGAGGTTCCTCAGTATATGGATTTCAGTAAGGTGTTTGATAAAGTTCCTAACGGTAGGTTATTGCACAAATACGGAGGCATGGGATTGAGGGTGATTTAACGGATTGGATCAGAAATTGGCTAGCTGAAAGGAGACAGGGTGGTGGTTGATGGGAAATATTAATCCTGAAGTTCAGTTACTAGTGGTGTACTGCAAGGATCTGTTTTGGGGTCCCTGCTGTTTGTCATTTTTATAAATGATCAAGATGGGGGCGTAGAAAGATAGGTTAGTAAATTTGCAGATGACACTAAGATCGGTGGAGTTGTGGATAGTGCTGAAGAATGTTGCTGGTTACAAAGGGACATAGCTAAGCTGCAGAGCTGGGCTAAGAGGTGGCAAATGGAGTTTAATGTGGAAAAGTGTGAGGTAATTCACTTTGGAAGGAGCAACAGGAATTGAAAGTACTGGGCTATTTATAAGATTCTTGGTAGTGTAGATAAGCAGAGAGATCCTGGTGACCATGGACGTAGATCACTGAAACTTGCCACCTAGGTTGATAGGGTTGTTAAGAAGGTTTGTTAGCTTCTATTGGCAAAGGGATTGAATTACAGAATCTGAGGTCATGCTGTAGTCGTATAAATTTCTGGTGCGGCCGCACTTGGAGTATTGCATACAGTTCTGGTCACCGCATTATTGGAAGGATGTAGAAACTTTGGAAAGGGTTCAGAGGAGCTTTACTAGGATGTTGCCTGGTGTGGAGGGAAGGTCTTATGAGGAAAGGCTGAGGGACTTGAGGCTGTTTTCATTCGAAAGAAGGTGGTTGAGAGATGACTTGTGACAGAAAAGATAATCAGAGGTTTAGATAGGGTGGACAGTGAGATCCTTTATCCTTGGATGGTGATGGCTAACATGAGGGGACATAGCTTTAAATTGAGGGGTGATAGATATAGGAGAGATGTCAGAGCTGGTTTCTTTACTCAGTGAATAGTAGGGGCGTGGGATGCCCTGCCTGCAACAGGATTACACTCGCTAACTTTGAGGCCATTTAAATGGTCATTGAATAAACATATGGATGAAAGGTTAGCTAGGCTTCAGATTGGTTCCACAGGTCAGCGAAACATCGAGGGCAGAAGTACCTGTACTGCGCTGTAATGTTCTATGTTCTATACCTGTCTGAACTCTGTCCTGATGTGGATTATTTCTCTCCTAGGATGAGAGTGGTAGATTTTAAGGGAGATGAAAGTGGGTTGCAGAGTTGTTACTTTTGATGCAGATGGGAAGCTGTCCCAAGGCACTGAGTAGGCAGCACAGAGGGCATGCAGAGTTAATGGTGTGTGGGGATGGAATGCTTGTGACCAAGCGGGAATGCTGTTGCACTCAATAGCTGGAGCCTTGGGAGGAGGTGGGTACGGTAACAAATTGAGTGTGATGGATCAGGGAGATGATGTTGGAACTTAATCTGGTGAAATTGGCCATTTTCCTAGAGTGCTGGGTAATTCTCCAGGCAGCTGAGACTGGTGGCAATCCCCTTCAGATACTTTGGTGATGTGGCTTCCACTGCTGGTGCTGGAAGAAGAGCACATCCTGCCTGTTGATCACCATGTCCAGCAGGATCTCGCCTTGTCCAGAAAACAGGTGGGGGTGGCTGATTTCCTCTGTCTGCTCTGTCTTGGACAAATGTCAGTATCTGAGGCTGACAACTGGAGAATGATGGTACTTGTCTGTGTGCACAATGGGCTTTTAAGGTTGGTGGAGGTACATGGGGCCAGGTCAATTCCATGATGCCTACAGAGTGTTGAGTCATTCTTGGGATGTTGAATGGTAAAGTTGGACCCCAGTCCAATGTGAGAGACACTGTAAAGGTGAGATAGGTTGTTAATAATTGGGTTTGGTAAGAAGCAGTAAGAATAGTTGCTAGACCTTGTGGTGGGAATTGCTCAACAAAACTCAACACAACTCACGCTTAGTTAAAAAAGAATAAGATTCAGCCCACTAGAGAGGCTTTCATGTACACAGAATAGCTAAGTGCTTCACAGCCAATAGATATCTTTTGAGATATAGTCACTCATGTAATATAAAGAAATCTGGAAAGCATTGTATACACAACTATGTGCCACAAACCACAATGAATGGGATGACTTAGTGTGTTTATAAAGGTGATGTTTAAAGAATAACTATTACAGAGTTGTACAGCATGGAAACAGACCCTCAGTCCACATTGACCATGTTCCCAACCTAAATTAGTCCATCTTGTCTCTGTTTGGCCCACATCCTTCCAAACCTTTGCAGTACATGAACTTATCCAAATGTTTTTTACATGTTACAACTGTACCTGCATCCACTGGCAGTTCATTCCACACATGAACCACTCTGAGCAAAAAAAATTAAATTGTCCCTCATGTCCTTTTTGAAACTTTATTGGTTGGGCATTGGAAGAACTCTCTTCTTTTTCTTTGAACAGGATCAGTGTCAACTTCATGCCCATATAAGAGGAAAACAGGGCCTAATTTTAATATCTCATTCCAGAGCCAGCTCTCTCAATATTGCCTTGAAATACCATCTTAGATTATGTGAACAACTCCCTGGAGTGAGTTTGAACGCTTGATCTTCTATCGCAGTGCTATAATTAAACTGAGGCTGACACCTGTGGTGAAAATGTTACTTTGCACCTGTCAGCACAAGATTGGATATCTTCCAGGGTGGTCTTGCAGGCTGGCATGGACTCTAACCTTATTGGAAGAGCAATAATTGAGCTGGATAATTGTCAGTGAACAGTCCTCTCAATCCCTTGTGCGCAAGGGAAGGTCATTGATGAAACAGCCAAAGATGATTGCACCAAGAACGCAAGCATTTTCTTCAGGTGTCTTGAAGTGTGACATGCTTCTCACACTTCATTCATGTGGTAATACCTCATTTTGCAGGCCATCAGAAGCAAGGTTCCAGTACTGTTATACTCCAGTACTTATCCACAGACTCTAAATGAAATCCACACTATACATTTAACAATAGGAATGTTTTTTCTAACCATATTTTTCATCAGATAGCCTTGGGGAATTCTGAAATACACAATGAGAACATATGCACTTTTATTAAGCTTAAAAAGAAAAAGTTATTTTACCAGGCTGTCACTATTCCACTCCACCTCCATATTTTAAAGAACCCAATTCCTTCAAATGTTTACAGCGGATTTTTTTTCTTATAGTTGCCTCCAGTAACTCAAGACTAGTTTTAACAAATGCAACTTGAAAAAGAACTAAAAATGAACCTACAATTAGCCACATATTTGTCAAATTAGCCCTGTGAGAAATTACGCTCCACATCATGCTCAACATATATTTTCATTCATTGATTTGTTTTTGGCTGAATTGGGGATTAATCTTTTGTCATTACAAAGCTATGTTATACTGAATATTAATATTTAACTGTGAACCTTTAAGCCACATAAAACATGAGCAGAAGTAGACCATTCAGTCCCTCAAATCTGCTCCAAACTTCACTGCGATTACAGCAGATCTGTTTGTGTTTGTCATCTATCCATTCCCCCACCTCCTCCCCCCCCAACATGCACGCACATGCATACACTAAACTTGACCCACTGCCTAACAACAAGTTGTCTTCACTGCCTTAAAAATATTCAGCGATCCTGCCTCCATCACTTTCTGAAGTTGTGCAACCCTCTGAGAGAATTAACATTTTTACAATCTCTCTCCTAAATCGTCAATTTTGAATTTTAAAACTGAGCCTTCTATTTCTGGATTGGCCCATAAGCAGAAACATCCTTTTGACATCCACTTTGTCAAGATCACTTAGGTACTGCTTACTCTTGTAAACTCCCAGCAGAAAGAAATCCTGTCGATCCAACCTAACCTCAAAGATCACCTACTCATTTCTGATGTCAATCCATTAAACCACCTCTGAACCAGCTCTAATACAAATACATCCTTTCTGAAGTAAGGAAACCTAACTGCACACAGTATTAAAGATGTGATCTCACCAATTTCATCAGCTGGTCTTATATATGTTGAACCTTTATTTATATAAGACACGTTTGCTGAACTAAGGAAACTGATTTGAGTGTGCTGCTAATTTGCACTTGAGAAGTCACCTTCCATTTCATGGAGATGCACAATCTAAGGAAATAAGATGAAGAATGTCTTATTCTACAGTTAATCAATAGAACAATGAAAATTAATCACCTTGGCAAGGAAACAATCTAATTTTTTTTCTTGTAATAAGTCAACAGGGAGAAAAGTCATTTGACAACCTTTGGTGTGGATATTGTTTTGAGAGACAGAGGTTGATACTGAAATAGCTCCATAAAGGCTGGTATCCTGTCACCAAGTCACCATTTATTTACACATGACAGTCCTTGACTTTAGTACTGCCTCATTCAGAGTCAAGTACAAGAGTGTCAGTATCTCAGACACTCAACCTTTTTATATATCAGCCAGAGCTCCCACTGTAGTAAGAAGAACAAAGAAAATTACAGCATAGGAACATGCTCTTTGGCTCTCTAAGCCTGCACCAATCCAGATCCTCTATCTAAACCTATCGCCTATTTTTCAAGGATCTGTATCCTTCTGCTCCCTGCCCATTCATGTATCTGTCTAAATACATCTTAAATGATGCTATCGTGCCCGTCTGTACCACCTCTTCTGGCAATGCATTCCAGACACCCACCATCCTCTGCCTAAAGAACTTTCCACGCATACCTCCCTTAAACTTTTCCCCTCTCACCTTGAACTCATGACCTCTAATAATTGAGTCTCCCACTCTGGGGAAAAAGCTTCTTGCTATCCACCCTGTCTATACCTCTCATGATTTTGTAGACCTCAATCAGGTTCCCCCTCAACCTCCATCTTTCCAAGGAAAAATAACGTTAATCTAATCAACCTCTCTTCATAGCTAACATCCTCCATATCAGACAACATCATGGCGAACCTCCTCTGCACCCTCTCCAAAGCATCCACATTGTTCTGATAATGTGGCAACCAGAACTGTACGCAGTGTTCCAAATGTAGCTGAAACAAAGTCTGATACAACTGTAACATGACCTGCCAACTCTTGTACTCAATACTCTGTCCATTGAAGGGAAGCATGCCTTCTTGACCACTCTATTGACTTGCATCGTCATCTTCAGAGAACAATGGACCTGAACACCCAGATCTCTCTATACATCAATTTTCTCCAGGACTTTTCCATTTACTGTATAGTTTGCTCTTGAATTGGATCTTCCAAAATGCATCACCTCACATTTGCCCGGATTGAACACCATCTGCCATTTGTCCACCTAACTCTCCAATCTATTTATGTTCTGCTGCATTCTCTGACAGTCCCCTTCACTACCTGCTACTCCACCAATCTTCGTGTCATCTGCAAACTTGCTAATCAGACCACCAGTACCTTTGTCCAGATTGTTTATGTATGTCACAAACAACAGCGGTCCCAGCATGGATCCCTGTGGAACACCACTGGTCACAGGTCTCCATTTTGAGAAACTCCCTTCTACTACTACTCTCTGTCTCTTGTTGCCCAGCCAGTTTTCTATCCATCCAGCTAGTACATCCTGCACCTCATGCGACTTCACCTTCTCCATCAGCCAACCATGGGGAACCTTATCAAACACCATACTGAAGCCCATGTATATGACCACAACAGCCTTTCCCTCATCAATCAACTTTGTCACTTCCTCAAAGAATTCTATTAAGTTGGTAAGACATGACCTTCCCTGTACAAAACCATGCTGCCTATCACTGATAAGCCCATTTTCGTCCAAATGTAAATAGATCCTATCCCTCAGTATCTTCTCTAGCAGCTTCCCTACCATTGACATCAGGCTCACCGGTCTATAATTACTTGGATTATCCCTCCTACCCTTCTTAAACAAGGGGACAGCATTAGCAATTCCCCAGTCCTCTGGGACCTCATCTGTGTTCAAAGATGCTGCAAAAATATCTGTTAAGGCTCTAGCTATTTCCTCTCTGACTTAACTCAGTAACCTGGGACAGATCTCATTCAAACCTATCTGCTTTAATGTCGTTTAGAATACCCAGCTCTTCCTACCTTCTTATGCTGACTTGAGCTAGAGTAATAAAAATCTATTCCTAACCTGAACATCCGTCATGTCCCTCTCCGCAGTGAATACTGATGCAAAGTGTTCATTAAGAATCTCACCCATTTTCTCTGACTCCACACATAACTTACCTCCTTTCTCCTTGAGTGGGCCAATCCATTTTTCCTACCCTGTTTACCCTGTTGCTCCTTATAGACGATAAAAAGGCTTTGAGATTTTCCTTATCCCTGTTTGCTAAAGATATTTCATGATTTCTTTTAGCCCTCTTAATTCCTCGTTTCAGATTGGTCCTACATTCCCGATATCCTTCCAAAGCTTTGTCTGTTTGCAGTCGCCTAGACCTTATGTATTCTTGCTTTTTCCTCTTAGCTGGTCTCACAATTTCACCGATCATCTATGCCTAATCTTGCCATTTCTATCCCTCATTTTTACAGGGACATGTCTCTCTTGCACTCTAATCAACCTTTCTTTAAAATCTTCCCACATGTCAAGTGTGGATTTACCTTCAAACAATGGCTCCCAGTTCACATTCCCTGGCTCTTGGCGAATTTTATTACAGTTGGCCTTCCCCCAATTTAGCACTCGTTTTTTGGACCACTCTCATCTTTGTCCATGACTATTCTAAAACTTATGGAATTGTGATCACTATTCAAAAATAATCCCCTACTGAAACTTCAACTACCTGGCCAGGCTAATTCCCCAACATCAGGTCCAATATGGCCCCTTTGCTGAGTTGGACTATTTACATACTGCTCTACAAAACCCACCTGGATGTTCCTTACAAATTCTGCTCCACCTCAACCTCTAACACTAAGTGAATCCCAGTCAGTGTTGGGAAAATCAAAATCTCCCATCACCACCACCCTGTTGTGCCTGCATCTATCCATAGACTGTTTACATATTTGTACCTCTATCTCATACTCACTGTTGGGAGGCCTGCAGTACAGCCCCAACATTGTTACTGTGCCCTTCCTATTTCTGAGCTCTGCTCATATAGCCTCACTGTTCGAGTACTGCCTTCCTTCGGCACAGCTGCGATATCCTCTCTGACTAGTAATGCAACTCCTCCACCCCTTTTACCTCTCTCTCTATCCTGCCTGAAGCATTAATATTTAGATGTCAATTTTGTTACTCCCTCAACCAAATCTCAGTAATAGCAATGACATCATACTCCCAGGTACTAATCCAAGCCCTAAATTCATCTGCCTTACCTACTACACTTCTCACATTAAAACAAATACACCTATCTCTGTGTTCATTATCTGCTCCCTGCCTACTCTTCCCCTTAGTCACGTTGACTTCATTATCTAGTTCCTTACAGGCTTTAGTTAATGTCCACTAACTTCCTCATATGGTTCCCATACCCCTGCAACATTAGTTTAAACCCTCCCCAACAGCTTTAGTAAAAGCACCCCCAGGACATTGGTTTCAGTCTGGCCCAGGTATAGACTGTTCAATTTGTAATAGTCCCATCTCCCCCAGAACCAGTCCCAATGTCCTAAAAAGCTGAACCCCTCCTCCTGCACCATCTCTCAAGTCAAGCACTCATCCTGCCTAAAGTTTCATTTCTGTGCTGACTAGCATGTGGCACTGGTAGCAATTGTGAGATTACTACCTCTGAGGTCCTACTTTTTATATTAGATCCTAACTCCTTAAATTCTGCTTGTAGGACCTCATCCCGTTTTTCTACCTACATCATTGGTGCCTATATGCACCATGACAGCTGGCTGTTCACCCTCCCCCTTCAGAATGTTCTGCAGCTGATCTGATGCATCCTTAACCTGTGCTCCTGTGAGGCAACGTACCATTCGGGAGTCTCATTTTCAATCTCTGAACTGCCTATCTACTCCACTTGGCCACTGTCCAAATATATCAGTTCACTCATCTTCCCAGACCATAATTTGACTGCTCCCACTCAGCTCCTCGCTCACACTGCTTCCGCCACTGCTGCAAAATGGAGGCTGTGGATTCCACGAGGGTAAGTATTCAAAGGGTAAATTTACTTTCTCAGCAGACCCCTGGTCCTCACTCTCATCGTTCCCACTGCTGCTGCAAAATGGAGCTAAATAATTCCACAGAAGCTGGTATCCCGTCACCGAGTCACCCTTCATTTAGCCATGGATAGTCTTGTCACTGATCCAGCTTCCTCAGAGCCAGCTCTCCAAGTGAACAGGATGTCTGACTGTTCTTTTATTTTGATGGCCAGGGATGGATACCTCAAAAAACAGATGCAGCCTTCCCACACTGCAACTTTACCACAAAAGTAATGATCCCTCTTGAAATAACTGCACAGAGGCTGACATTCTGTCACCAAGCCACTCTTTATTTACACATGGAGAGTCCTTGACACTGAGACAGTCCTGTTCTTTTTTTTCCCAGCACCCATGTTGTGTGTGTGTAGGTGTGAGACACAAGGTGTATGAATCTTTATTCAATTTCCACCACCAGGAAGATAGGAAACACCTGGGTGGCCAGTGACAAGCAGTGCCCTTCACAAAAGGCAATGCTGTGTGATCAAACATTGAAGGGGAGGGCAGGGATTAAATAAAAAAAAGAGTTGGAGGGGGGAATAATGCACTCCACTCCCTGTGGCGCCCACCTCTCCCTGAACAACTCCAGGGTGTTGTGGAGACCGTGTCCAAGGACACCCGGGCTCTAATGTAACCACGGAAGACACTCCTGTTCTTATTTGTGAACCAGGGCTCCCTGAATGGACCAGATTAATAGCCCCAATCAGGGAACTCATTCTGGGAGGTCCAGCTGGCTAAAGTCATTCCAATCACTGCATCCCTGCTCCTCTAGGTCTGAGGGTTAATGTTGGTTCTTTTTCTTTGTGGCTCCTCCTGAGGCACTTTAGCACTGGATCAGATTCCTCCAACTCTCCCTCTGTTACAGCGAGTGTGTAATGCACAATAGCTTGTGTCTTGTCCCCAGAGCATCTCGGAAGAAATTCATTCTCTTCTTCAGGCGACAAAGGCAATGACGTGCAAATCCTGCTGTGTCCATCTCAGATTCTGAGGTATGTTCAACGGTTGACAGAGAGGGAGAGCCCACAGGTTCTGGAATAGTTGGAAAGGCTGCCAATTAGCCAGGTACATTTTACTTTCACAGTGCTTTGTGGGCTAGCAGCTTGCATATCGTCCATGTACTTGTTCGCACCTACCCGAACTTGATACATCACTGGACCTGACCTTGCATTGGTCACGCCTCTTACCATACAGGGCTATGCTGGTGATTTGTACACCAAACGTCATCCCCTGAAGTTAATTGTCTCTCTTGCTTCATGGAGCCTTGTGTCTGGCATTGGCGTTCTTGCCTTATTCTCTTTATGTGGGCCCAGCAGGGGTTTATGGTCCATTATTCTTGCAAACTTACATCCATAAAGGAATTGATGGAATTTCTTGACTCCAAAAATGATGGCCAAACCTCCTTTCTCTATCTCATCATATTTAATGTGTTTTGATGAGAAAATGACTGGCTGAGTGAAGTCTTAATTAAACATCCAGATGTTTTTCAGGAAGGTCTACAAAAGGAACAAAAGGCCAACTTGCATGCTGACCAGGAAGCAATTCCATGATTTGGCATGGCCTATCCGCTACCTTACAGGCAAAAGTAGAGGCAGAAATCAGAAGGCTGGAAAGCAAAGAAATCATCAAACCAGCCCAGTTGGGCCTTCCTCTCCATTGGGCCACCTATGACCTAATACTACTTCAGTGCCATATGGGTAGGCATCACATGTCTGTACCAGATCTTGCTTGGGATTGCAATATGCCAACACCTTAGAGGATGCCAGTTATTTCTTCATTTCCCTGAAAGCTATGGCTTGGGTATGCAACCCTTTCCAAGGCTAACCCTTTTATAAGAGTTGATACAAAGGTGCAGTGATGGAGGCCAGGTTATTTTTGAACTTTTCATCATGATTCACTTGTCCAAGGATTGATCTCAGCTTTGATACAGACCTGGAAGCCTGGGCGCCATTGATCGCTTTTATCTTCTTGATGACCTGGTCTTGTAGACTCTGTAGCCCAAGTAGGTCACTTGTGGTGTGTGGAACACACATTATTCCCTTTTAAGGTACATGTCCACCAGGGAGAAACATGTAAGGACAATGTCCAAGTTCTCCCAAGTGCTCCTTATTGGTCTTCTGTGTTATTTGCACGTCATCTAGATCAATGGCAACCTGAGGTAGACTTCATAAAAATATTCTCCATCACCCACAGGAAAATTTCACAGGCTTACAATCCCCCTAATGACAGTCTTGTATATTGATACAAACCCTTGTGAGTATTAATTGCAGCATACTTCTGGTAACCTTCATCTAATCACAATTGCAAGTACACATTAGTGGGCGGCACGGTGGCACAGTGGTTAGCACTGCTGCCTCGCAGCGCCAGAGACCCGGGTTCAATTCCCGACTCAGGCGACTGACTGTGTGGAGTTTGCACGTTCTCCCCGTGTCTGCGTGGGTTTCCTCCGGGGGCTCTGGTTTCCTCCCACAGTCCAAAGATGTGCAAGTCAGGTGATTTGGCCATGCTAAATTGCCCGTAGTGTTAGGTAAAGGGGTAAATGTAGGGGTATGGGTGGGTTACGCTTCGGCGGGTCGGTGTGGACTTGTTGGGCCGAAGGGCCTGTTTCCACACTGTAAGTAATCTAATCTATTCTAAAAAAAAGTAATCTAATCTAATCTAATCTACACATGGTTCATGTCCATCTTCGTGAAGGACAGCACCCCTGCCAACTCAGTGTATAAATCCTTTACATAAGAATTTGGATATTCATCCAGCTGCAAAAGATGGTTTAAAATCCCACAAAGGTGAACCGACCCATCAGCCTTCACAGTCGTTACCACCCAAGTGGCTCACATAAACTGGGCTGGTTTGATGATTTCTTTGCTTTCCAGCCTTCTGATTTCTGCCTCTCCTTTTGCCTGTAAGGTAGCGGATGGGCCATGCCAAATCATGGAATTGCTTCCTGGTCAGCATGCAAGTTGGCCTTTTGTTCCTTTTGTAGACCTTCCTGAAAAACATCTGGATGTTTAATTAAGACTTCACTCAGCCAGTCATTTTCTCATCAAAACACATTAAGCCAATCTGGGTGAATCTTTCTCAACTAATTCTGCTGCATCAGGCTTGGGCTTGAGCCTTTTACTACAATCAGTGGGAACTGAACTAGTTGCTTCTCATAAGAGACTGGAATTGAAGTTGTACACTTAATCTGTAAAGGTTCCTTGGTAAAAGTTTTCATTCTCGCTGAGGCCTTGCGTAAACCTAAGGGTTGGGGTCCAGGGCGAATTTTGTTAAAGACTGGTTCAGCGATCACTGAAACAGCCATGTTGGCATTGCCCTCGTTAGAATCGCGTGACCATTTAAATGGGTGTTTATTTTGGTTCAGATTTGGACGTTGCTAAGCAATTTAATTGTTCTGAACCAAATTTAGCTGAACTTTTCCATAGTGGGTACCGGTCTATGAGTTCTCTTATTCAATTTAGGTCTTGTGGGAATCTCTTGCTGTCTTGATTCCGTATCTAAATTGGCTTGCCTGAAGAAAATTTTAAATGTTTGGCCGAGGCATGGGTTTATCTTTGAGTTTTGCTGTGGGCTAACCTAGAGTCCCTCTATTCAGGATATGTCCTGAGGCTGTGCAATTGCCTTCACTCAAATGGTGTTCCCCAAGCTCAGTTGGACAGGTGAGGGTAGCTACTTCCATCAGAAAACCCTGTAACTCATATGCTCTACTTGCTGCATTTTCCAATGATAAAGCCTGTTTGAAGTCCAGTTGGTGATTTTTCATGGTTACATCATTAACCTCACTCTAGTCACCACTGAAATAATGCCACAGAATACGGTATCCTGTCACCAGGTCACCTTTTATTTGCACGTGGAGAGTCCTTGATCCAGCTCTCTCAAAGACAACTCTCAGAGTCATAGGATGACTGACATTCCTGTTCATATCTGTCAGCCAGGACTCCTTGATTGGAGCCCCAATCAGGGAACTCATTACCTCAATCAGGATGACCTCGTTACGATCACTACAGATACTAACTGCAGCTGGGTAGCTGTCTCGTGCCCCTTCCCTCAGAACCTCAAGAATATGTATCTGGGTTCATTCTTACAACTGCACATAATTAGTGCATATTAAATTTGTAATCTGGTATTCTTACAAAACATAAAACTTATGCCACACCCAAACAAGAAGTGGGAGTAGGGGAAAACTGATCTCCTCCTCACCCTGTCACCTGAATAATATAAGCAGGAATATTTTATTATTTTTCACTCTGTTACAGTGAACAATATACCTATAACTGGAAAGCACTCATCTAGCAAAGTTGATGTTCACTTGGGGAAGTGGAGGTTATGGATGGCAATTGAGATTGACACCAAATCATTTGCACTTCTGTCACAACAGCCCCCAGAGATTTTCATTCTGAGGCCTTGTCAGCTTAACTCCATTTGTCTTCTGTTTGAATCTGGTGGGAAGTGGCACCTGGGAATGAGGTGTTGGATAGTACTTGGTAGCCACTGAGGAGCTGCCACAGACATTCAGATTAATGAATGGATTTAGGTTAGGAGGAGAGCATGAAGAGGAAAGGCTAGATTTCCTGATGCAGCCCTGAAGAATATTCCCAAAGAGTGAGAAAAAGATGTCGCCTGTATTTCTGGGCCACCTGGAGATTAATGTTTCAAGTTTCATATCTTTACCTCATGTGCACTGTTTAGATTAGACTAGATTAGATTACATTACAGTGTGGAAACAGGCCCTTCGGTCCAACAAGTCCACATCGACCTGCCGAAGCGCAACCCACCCATACCCCTACATTTACCCCTTACCTAACACTACGGGCAATTTACCTGCACATCTTTGGACTGTGGGAGGAAACCGGAGCACCCGGAGGAAACCCACGCAGACACAGGGAGAACGTGCAAACTCCACACAGACAGTCACCTGAGGCGGGAAATGAACCCGGATGTTGTTTAAGGATGTCTTACTCACAACTCAATTCTTAAAAAAATGTTAATATACATTTGATTTTAATGGGAACAGTAGAATAATGATACATTTGTACAATTGACTAATAGATTGTTTTCACATAATATTTGTTGATGAAGTTTACCAATTAAATATTATTAATTTTTCAGTTTTTTTGCCATTTTGTCATGGGTTGTCTATTGAATGAATGAATCACTGAACGAATGATTGAGTTCTGCAGCTATAGTTTTGCTGAGGGACGTCTGATTTCACTGGCATTACACAGGTTTCTTCCAGGGAAATCAGTATAAACCACTGGATAAAATTAAAGATCTCGAGAGAATATAAATTTTGGTCTAATTTGATTAAAGATTAATTTTGAGATAATGCAGTGTTAAAATAATCTACTGTTCATCATATGTTGAACTGCTAATGCAGAAAAAGCTATGGGGACCTGTAAGGGCCATGGCTCAGCAACCAGTAAAGCTGCCTCATGTCTCAGCTAATATGGTGATTTTAGAAACAATCTCTTTTGTCAGCATCTTCTTTCCCCTGTTAATTAACAAGTCATTAGGCCAAGCACGATAACATAAAAAACATGACTTATCCAATTTCAGTTGGATGTTTAAACATGTAATAACCTACTGTATCTCAGTAAACTATTAATAGGCTGCCACAACTGGTGTAATATTTTAGATGTAAGTTTCAATATGATATTATGAAGACTATGGGGATATATTATTGCTAGTGTTATTGTTAACCCAGACACCCAGGTAATTTTCTGGGGACCTGGGTTAAAATCCTGACGTGGAATTTGAATTCAATTTTTAAAAATCTGGAACTAAGGGGTGAATGATGGCCATGAACCCATTGTGGATTGTCAGGAAAATCTATCTGGTTCACTAATACCCTTAAGGAAGAAACTGCTGCCCTTAACTGGTCTAGTCTACACAAGAGTCCAAACCCATAACTATGTCATTGACTCTTAACTGCCTTTGGCAATTAGAGTGGGCAATAAATACTGGCCAAGCCAGTGACACCCATATCCCTTGAATGGAGAAGATGAAGAAATAACAAAGAAACCAATGTCTTTTTGTTCACACTGCAATCCAGTGTTCTCTGACCCACTGTCTGTAAAGGAATCTGATATGCTATTTGAACCTCAGCTCAGTTCTGACTCCGTGGCCATAACATTTATCTCCATGACTGTGGCTGTTATACTCTGCCTCAGTTCATCTACTGCAGCTACTTTTATCAAGATATTGTTTACCTCTGAACTTTACTGTTCAGTTCTCTTCTGTCTGGTCTCTCACTGTGCAGCCCTTACATAAATGTGAGCTTATCAAAATGCTGCTGCCTGTGTCCTAACTCATAACAATTCTGTTCAACCATCACCCACATACTCATTGACTTAATTGACTCCTGGTCTGGCAATGCTATGATGGTAAAATTCTTATTCTGATTTTCAAATGCCTTCACAGCCTCACCCTGATGCCCCCACCACAGATTCACCTGCACCTCCACCCACATCATCTACTGCATCCGCTGCAGCCGGTGTGGCCTCCTCTATATTGGGGAGACAGGCCGCCTACTTGCGGAGCGATTCAGAGAGCACCTCTGGGCCACCCGGACGAACCAACCCAACCACCCTGTAGCACAGCATTTCAACTCCCCCTCCCACTCCACCGAGGATATGCAGGTCATTGGACTCATCCACCGCCAAACCACAACAACGCGACGGTCGGAGGAGGAGCGTCTTATCTTCCGACTGGGAACCCTCCAACCACAGGGGATGAACTTGGACTTCACCAGTTTCTTCATCCCTCCTCCCCCCACCTTGTCTCAGCCGAATCCCTCCAGCCCGGCACCGCCTTCCTGACCTGCAGTCTTCTTCTACTCCATCCTACTCTGACCTATCACCCTCACCTTGACCTCTTTCCACCTATCACATTTCCAACGCCCCTCCTCCAAGTCCCTCCTCCCTACCTTTTATCTTCTCCTGCTGAACACTCTCTGCTCATTCCTGAAGAAGGGCCTGTGCCCGAAACGTCGAATCTCCTGTTCCCTGGATGCTGCCTGACCTGCTGTGCTGTTCCAGCAATAAAGTTTCAACTTTGATCTCCAGCATCTGCAGACCTCACTTCCGCCCCCACCTCTGTAATCTTCCCCAGAACATCAATCCTTTGAGATTTTATGTGTTCCTCTAATTCTAGCTTCTAAATGTATTTCTCATTTTCATTGTTCGAGAATTAAGGCCTTTGCATCAGAAACCTCACTGCTTCTCTGTCTCTCACTCCTCCTTTAATATGCTGCTTAGTACCAGTGCCAATATATTATTATTGATGTGATGTGATATATAAATATCTGGGACTTGTTTCTTTTTTTAAGTAGCCATTGCTGTTAACCCAGATCTGATCTGTCCTCATGGTCTTACGTGGATATTGTGATGGACTTTCTGCCTTGAGCAGTGTTTCCATACCAGATGAGATGATACATATGCTAACTCCCTTGACAAAACAATGAGATGTGGGTAAAATTGTACTGAGGAATTCAACAGAATTTATTACAGCTCCTAGTTCAACATGATTACAATTTTTGATTTGGTTCAACACTGTCACATGTACCTAGGTTTTGTTTTGCATGCAGATATGCAGATAGGCAGATCATACCATACAAACTGCATTAGGGTAATAAAACAGAGTGAAGAATACAATGTTCCAAGAAGAAGAATACAATGTGAAGAATACAACAACTACAGAGGTGCACAAGCAGTGAGATCAGTGTTAAGCTTAAAACTTGAGGGGTCCCTTCAGAAGTCTAAAAGCAGCAGTGAAGAAGATGTTCTTGAATCTGTTTGTGCATGTGTTTAAGTTTTTGTAATCTTCTGTCCGCCTGAAGAGGTTGGAAGAGATTATAACCGGAGTGGGCAGGGTCTTTAATTATATTGGCTGCCTTTCCAAGCCAACCTTCCTTTCGCTGACTCCATCTATATTTCTCGCTGCAATCACATGGCATTCACATGGTATGTGCTACAGCTAGCCAATTTACATGTAAGTTGTACCATGCTTTCCACAATGAGATGGGAAACTTTATACCATCAGGTCACATGTGGCTTTACCCAAAGGGATAGGCTTAATGCTATAATACATTACTTATTCCAGATGACATGATGACCCTGTTCCTTCAGTGTATATTAGCTGATATAGAAACATAGCACATCAATTATTGGTGTAAATTTTGATGATAATGCTGCTGTGAAGTGTTTTTGGATGGTTTTCTATGTTAAAAGCCTACATTTGCGCAAGCGCAAGTTGTTGAAACATAGTAATAAAATGTGAAATTGCTTCTTTTTAAAAATAAATTACAATATTTAAATTTAATACATAAAGTTAAATTATACTTGTTCCAGCTAAAGATTTCATGCCATAGCATATTGTGTGAATTGTCAAAAGAATTATTTCAAATGATCACGAGGTAGCACATTAAAAAAATTGATACATAAAACGTTTTTTCTTTTCCTTTCCTGCACGATGGGGTACCTGTTGAGGTCCATTGTGTAAATATTTGGATTTTCAGAATGCATTTAATTTACCATACAATCATACAACAAGATATTACAAAAGTTTAGGGCTCAAAAGACTGAGAGTAATTCATGAGCATAAATTCTGGATTGGTTAACAAGAACAAAAGCAAATGTAAGAATAAAGGGGATTCTTTTCAGAGTGGCCAGCTATAACTGATGGAGTGTCACAAAGATTAGTGCTTGGGTCTCTTGGAATTGGATGAGGGAACCAAATGCGATCAAGCCAAATTTGCTGCTGATACAAAGCTAAGCATTTTTAAAAGCATGTTTGAAAACCATGATTTTTAGACTGCTGAAGTCTGCCCAAATAATTTTAATTTGGGATGTTTAACAGGTCGCACAGAATGTCATTTTTGTTTTTGTCCACAGTAAAAGCCAAAGGTAAATCCTCAGTGTAAGACACAACATTATCCACTTTTCCAGGCTGAAAATTACCATTTTTAATTTGTCAGTGTCACATTAGTCTTGCTGGATTGTATTGTCTCAAAAATGCTTACTGACACTAAAGTAATAAAGCTAGGCTTTAGACAGATTAAAGGGACCTGATTTCTTAATAATCCTTCACCGCAGGTGCAACAACTTTTTTTTAAAGCTGAGAACATCATTTGATTTATTCGGCTGTGCGCTGCTTGATCTTGGGCCTACTGAGATTTTAAGAATATGAATTATGTTATTAGGCTCACAAGCCTTGGTATCTAAAAATGTCATTTTTTTCCCTGTCTTATATTTCCATGCCACAAAGGACCCATACAGTTTGAAACTGTGGTGGGTGTTTGTGTGAGCATGGTAATTGGCTAGCAGCAATTTCCATGGCGACAACCAAGAACATCAGGGTCAGAAGCAACCTAATTAAAAATAAATATGATTCTGGAAGAAGTGTGGACCAGTCAACACTGAATCCAATGTCTTTGCAGTTTTAGTTATAAAATTGTAGGATATTTTTAGCATTTACTTATACTTCGCAGGGCAATGAAAGTCAAAAGGCAAGGGGAGAAAGGAAATTTTTCTTACAATTTGCTTACTTTTGGGTCACTGTGGGATATATCGGTTCTTTTTTCCTCAAGTGTGGTTGCAGAGTGGGGAGGAGGGAGACATTTGAACACAATCAGGATATATCAGTTTTGTAGATATTTATAACTGAGAAGTCTGATGTCTGTCACAATTGCTGGCATTAATTTGAAAAGTTATTTCAGCGTTTAGCATGTGAGAGTTTATACCTCCCTGTCCGTTCTGCCCTCCCTGCATCTTACACCAAGTATCATTGAGAAGCTTTGTGCAGAGCTGCTTATGGCCATTATTAATGTTGCAATGAGATGCTTGGTTCTGGTTGGGCAATAACTCGCATGTTTCTTTTCCCTCAATCTGTCTGCAGTTATGAGCCTCAGTTTACCAGTTGATAGCCATGATAAAGAACTTGTCATTGTGGGGTCGCTGCTGAGAATCAGTGCTTGACAGTTTGCAGCTTTGTACAAACAAGTGTCTTTAAGTTTAGTTTTCAGATTTATTTGTCATACAAATGGTGAACGAGATGACAGGACAGTCACCAATCTCTCATCATGACCAAATAAAGCTGGTCCTAAGATCTCAGTAGTACTGTATTATACTTATTAATGGTGATGAGGACTTTTTGAAACTTGGAGCTTTGCTACTGGGTATCACATAGCAGGAAGGCAAACATTTCAATTAAACCCATCAAAAATTATAATAAATGTAGTGAGCTGTTCCAAAGGACTGATATGTACAGCTAAAATAATTAGGGGCTTATTTTAAGTGTCGTGGTAGATGCTGTCTGTATGATATTTCTTCTGCACAACATTGATTCAGGTTGCAGCAAGAGTTAGGGTTAGAAAGAAGGACAATGTTATCATTTCAAAGAGAAACACCTCAGTGTTGTGAAGTGAAAAGGTATCAGATGGGGCTGAGGAAATGATTCAGCCTGTAAACAACCTGTTGATTTGACAATGGAGCTCAAAATTCTAAGTACTTTTTGTGATTCATCCACCATGGTTGCTGTATGGTCATTGCTTAATGGGTTATCACTCCCACATTGCTTTTAACCTCTTCTCTGGCTAGTTCAACACCATTCATTCAACCTGACCCCCATTTTATTTTGCAATGTGCAAGACCTTGTATTTGTGAAATTGAGAATATCATGATCAACTTAATCATGTCAAATTGTAAACTTGTCAATGCTTTATTTTTAAAAAGGATGGACACTTTTGGATTTGAACTACAGACAATATTGAGTTTCCAGTGAATACCTAATCAAATACATGATGTGGAAGTAGAATATAGAACATAGAACATTACAGCGCAGTACAGGCCCTTCAGCCCTCAATGTTGTGTTGACCTGTGGAACCAATGTGAAGCCATCTATCCTACACTATTCCATTCTTGTCCATATGCCTATCCAATGACCATTTAAATGTCCTTAAATTTGGCGAGTCTACTACTGTTGCAGGCAGTGTGTTCCATGCCCCTACTACTCTGAATAAGGAAGCTACCTCTGAAATCTGTCCTATATCTATCACTCCTCAATTTAAAGCTATGTCCCCTCATGCTTGCCATCGCCATCCGAGGAAAAAGGCTCTCACTGTCCAACCTATCTAACCCTCTGATTATCTTGTATGTCTCAATCACCTCTCAACCTTCTTCTCTCTGACAAAAACAGCCTCAAGTCCCTCAGCCTTTCCTTGTAAGGCCTTCCCTCCATACCTGCCAACATCCGAGTAAATCGCCTCTGAACCCTTTCCAAAGCTTCCGCATCCCTCCTGTAATGTGGTGACCAGAACTGTATGCAATACTCCAAATGTGGCTGCACCAGAGTTTTGTACAGCTACAGCATGACCTCATGGTTCCAAAACTCAATCCCTCTACCAGTAAAAACTAACACACTATATGCCTTCTTAACAACCCTATCAACTTGGGTGGCAACTTTTAAGGGTCTATGTATCTGGACACTGAGATCTCTCTGCTCATCTACACTACCAAGAATTTTTACCATTAGCCCAGTATTCTGCATTGCTGTTCTTCCTTCCAAAGTGAATCACCTCACACTTTTCCACATAAAACTCCATTTGCGACCTTTCAGCCTAGCTCTGCAGCTTACCTAAATCTTTCAGTGACAAAAAATGTTGTGGGTTATTATCCACAATTCTACCGAACTTAGTGTCATTCGCAAATTTACTCACCCATCCCTCTATGCCCTCATCCAGGTCATTTATAAAAATGACAAACAACAGAGGACCCAAAACACATCCTTGTGGTATCCCACTAGTAACTGAACTCCAGGATGAATATTTCCCATCAACCACCACCGTCTGTTTTCTTTCAGCGAGCCTATTTCTGATCCAAATCGCTAAATCACCCTTAATCCCATGCCTCCGTATTTTGTGCAATAGCCTGCTATGTGGAACGTTATTAAATGCCTTACTGAAATCCATATACACCACATCAACCACTTTACCCTCATTCACCTGTTTGGTCACCTTCTCAAAAAACTCAGTGAGGTTTGTGAGGCATGACCTACCCTTCACAAAGCCATCTTCACTCTCCCTAATCAACTTATTCCTTTCGATGATAATAAATCCTAACTCTTATAACCCTTTCCAATACTTAATCCACAGCTGAAGTAAGGTTTACAGTTCTATAATTTCCAGGGTTGTCTCTACTCCCCTTCTTCAAAACAGGGTAGTATTCGCTATCCTCCAGTCTTCTGGCCCTATTCCTGTACACAATAATGATATAATGAAGGTGCTGGTGTTGGGCAGGGGTAGACAAAGTTGACAATCACACAACACCATGTTATAGTCCAACAGGTTTATTTGGAAGTACAAGCTTTGGGAGTGCTGCTCCTTTGTCAGCTGCCTGATGAAGGAGCTCTGAAAGCTTGTACTTCCAAATAAACCTGTTGGATGATAATCTGGTGTTGTGTGATTTTTAATTAAATACAGACATAGGTGCAGATACCTCACCATCACCTAGGGAATCCATACATAATTGTTTAAAGGTGGACCAGCAAAAATGACAATGGAGTTTCCAGACTGCCTGTCTCCATGTTCCGTACTGGACAAAAGGGAGGATCAAAACCTCATGCCCACTGTCACTTCATTTGTAACATAATGGTCTCCCTCGTTTGGCCAATCAAGTAACCTGCAACACAGGATGTGGAATAACACGATTCCCGCCCATTAGTTAAAAAAGATCAGCTAAGAGCTATTAAGAGGCAAAACTATCAGTTGCCAGTCAGACTGCGAAACTGGGTGCAAATCATCAAGCAGCTAGCATTCAAAAACTGATCCAGTTTCAAAGTTCATTTGACTGGATACTCAAATACAACAAACCACTCAAACTTTAAATCCATCGATTTATAAGATCCTCACTTTAACTTTAAAGCATCAAATACATGCGAGAAATTCTAAATCTGCCACATGAAAGACCAGAGGTCATAAGTCAGAGACTGGATTTACTGTTATGATCTGAGATGATGGGAGTAATGGACAAGTCATATCCCAGAATGAAACCTCAGGCCCAACATCACACTTCCTATTTTGCGTGCATACTGGTTATCCTATCAGACAACAAGGTACCAACATGATATGTGCTTTCTAACATCTACTTGGTAACTTACTTCCTGAAGAACCAAGGAGTTTGGTCGTACAAATCTGTCCCTTCAAAATTGTGTTAACTGTGACCTACTAGTTTATCTTCACATAGATTCTCCTTGGCTTTGTCCTCAGTGGTCAATTCTGTTTTTTCGTAGTTACTTGATTAGCAGTTAAAAGATTGGAGCAAAATGGAGGAAAAGAGGCCACTTTTTCTCCATTCAGGAACTTCAGGATCTCTCTACTATGACAATAGGAAGTACTATGGAAGAAAAAAAGGAGATAGGAGGAACGTGGACCCAGAGCCACATTGTCAGAATATATAGATAGAAGATTTACATGCATTTGGAAAGGCAAGGACTGATTAGGGATAGTCACATGTCTCACACACTTAATTGAGTTTTCTTGAAGAAGTAAAAAGAGGATTGATGAAGACAAAGTGGTAGACGTGATCTATATGGATGTCAGTAAGGCATTTGACAAGGTTCCTCATAAGATTCTGGATAACAAGGTGAGATCACATGGAATACAGGGAGAATTAGCCATTTGGATACAGAACTGGTTTGAAAGTAAAAGATAGAGGGTAGTGGTGGCGGGTTGCTTTTCAGACTGGAGGTCTGTGACCAATGGTGTGCTACAAGGATCAGTGTTGGGTTCACTGCTTTTCGTCATTTATGTAAATGATTTGGATGTGAACATAGGAGTTATAGTTTGTTGGTGTAGTGGACAGTGAAGAAAGTTACCTCAAAGTACAACTGGATCTTGATCAGATAGCCAATGGGCTGAGGAGTGGCAGACAGAGTTTAATTTAGATAAATGTGAGGTGCTGCATTTTTGAGAAGCAAGTCTTAGCAGGCCTTATACAGCTAATGGTAATGTCCTGGGGAGTGTTGCTGAACAAAGAAACCTTGGAGTGAAGATTCATACGCCTTGAAAGTAGAGTCACAGGTAGATAGGATAGTGATGAAAGCGTTTGGTATGCTTTCCTTTATTGGTCAGAGTATTGAGTACAGGACGTGGGAGGTCATGTTGCGGGTGTACTGGACATTGGAATATGGTGTGCAATTCTGGTCTCCTTCCTATTGGAAGGATGTTGGGATACTTGAATGGGTTCGGACAGGATTTACAAGGATGTTGCCAGGGTTGGAGGACTTGAGCAATAAAGAAAGGCTGAATAGGGCTAGGGCTGTTTTCCCTGCAGTGTTGGAGGCTGAGATGTGACCTTATAGAGGTTTATGAAATCATGAGGGGCTTGGGTAGGATAAATAGACAAGGTCGTTTTTCTGGGGTGTGGGAGTCCAGAACTCAAGGGCATAGGTTTAGGACGAGAAGGGAAAAATCTTAAAGGGACCTAAGGGGCAATGTTTTCACACAGAGGGTGGTGCGTGTATGGAATGAGCTGCCAGAGGAAGTGGTGGAGGCTGGTACAATTACGCCATTTAAAAGGCATCTGGATGGGTATATGAATAGGAAGGGTTTCATGGGATATGGAGAAAGTGAGGACTGCAGATACTGGAGATCAGAGCTGAAAATGTGTTGCTGGAAAAGCGCAGCAGGTCAGGCAGCATCCAAGGAGCAGAAGAATCGACGTTTCGGGCATGAGGATTTCCTGAAGAAGGGCTCATGCCCGAAACGTCGATTCCCCTGCTCCTTGGATGCTGCCTGACCTGCTGCGCTTTTCCAGCAACACATTTTCAGCTTCATGGGATATGGGCCAAGTACTGGCAAATGGGACTAGATTAGGTTAGGATATCTGGTCAACATGGATGAATTGGACCAAATGGTCTGTTTCCATGCTGTACATCTCTCTGACTCTGTGATTCAAAGTGAGAAAGAGCTGTTCATTGACTGCTACACTACCGAGGACCACCCCCATTCAATAATGAACACTTAATACTGCCTAGTAACAATGAAGAAAAGAGCTGAATGAGGTATTTGAGGTGAGTATTTGGACAAAGTAAAAATGGTTTCCATTATGTATATTTTGTAAAGAGGCAACCATAGACCATAAGTCTCCATATAAATAGGCAGGGAATGGGGGGATACACACTGTAGAGGCTAAAAGGTTTATAGTTTAGAAAGGCATCATGTGTTGGCAGTCTTGGTGTGCTGAGAGCCCTTTTCCCATGCTGTACACCTCTTTGTTTTTTTCTTGCTTTGCATGTCAATGAGTAGTTTTTTATTCGTGGTTTGTGTCAAGGAGTAGCTCATTGACTCTAAACTACTTCGAAGTACTAAAATGTGTTAGCATGCTTGTATTTTAATCAATAGCTTTTCAAAGCAGCTATAATACTTGCATTGGCTTGGTGAGTTATTTTCACTCAATAGTTGAGCATTATAGACCTGAAAGAGGCAAATTCCATCATGGGTCTTTTGAGATGTCAAGCAGTTGAAGTGCTCAAATTGACTTACATTATTTTGAATTATAAATGGAAAGGTCAGAATTCTTTTCACCTGACTTTTTCAGAACCCACACACTCTAAGTATGCAAGTGTGAACATCAGAAGTCAATGAGATTGGATACGACTGTGATGTCGTCTTATCTAAATAGCATTCCTCGTGTGAAGCTTAGTGATTTATAACTCAGCTTCTATTGCAGAAAGTAAGAACTCATGATGTAGAAATAATGTTAGAACAAATGGAGGATTGCTTAGCTAACAGGAAGCAAAAATCTGGGATAAATGTGTTATTTTCAGTTTGGCAAGCTGTTATGGAATGTAGCAGGAATCAGTGTTGGGACCTCATTCTATATCAATGATTTGGAATGAAAGGACACAAAGTATGGATGCAAAATTTGCTGATGATGCAAAGAAACAGACAAATATCAACTGTCAAGGACATAATCTTCCAAATTTCTTTGCAAACCAAGTGTGCAAAATAAAATTGGTAGAGTCTCAGCTGGGAAAGTATGAACAGGTCCACTTTGGGTGGAAGAACAGAAAAATCTGTCCATTATTTGAATGTTGAGAGATTACAGAACCTGACAGTACGGGGGAATCTGGATGACACGGCAAGTAGATCGCACAAATTCAGAATACAAGTTTAGCAAGTGACTAGGGAGGCAAGTAGAACGTTGATGTTTATGTGGCGATGTTGAAAAGAGAAGTAGGCAAGTGTTCCAGCTGTATATGGAGTAGATAGAAATGGTTGTGGGTTGGGAAGGTGTTGTCTAAGAATCTTTGGTGAACTTCTCCAGTGCATGCTAAAATAAAATAGGACACTGCAGTAAACGAGTATTAGTGGTGGAAGGAGTGGATGCTTGTGGATGTGGTGCCAATCAAGTGGGCTGCTTTGTTCTGGGTGGTGTCAAGCTTCTTGAGGGTTGTTGGAGCTGCTTCCATCGAGGCAAGTGGAGAATATTCTGATTTGTGCCTTATAGATGTTGGACAAATTCAGGGAGTCCACAGGTGAGTTCTGGTCAATGGTAAGCCAGAGGATGTTGGTAGTAAAGGATTCAGTGATGGTAACATGATGATGACATCATTGACTTTTGAGAGGAGATGATGAGATGGTCATTCCATGGCATTTGCATTGTGTGAATGTTAATTGCTACTTGTCAACCAAGCCTGGATTTTGTCTGGGTCTTGTTGCATTTAAACATATACTGTTTCAGTATCTGAGGGGTTGTGAATGGTGCTGAACATTGTGCACTCATTGGCAAACATTCCAACTTCTAAACTTATGGATGGATGTAAGGTCATTGATGAAGCAACTGAAGATGGTTGGGCCTAGGACACTGCCCTGAGGAACTCCTGCAGACATGTCCTGGAGCTGAGATGACTGACCTCCAACCACAACCATCTTCCTATGTGTCAAGCATGATTCCACCAGCAGAGAGGTTTCCTCCAATTCCCATTGATTCCAGGCTTCACTTAAAAACTCTGTGATGCCACTCAGTTAAGTGTGGCCTTGATGTCAAAGGCTGTCACTCTTATTCATCTCTGGAATTCAACTCTTTTGTCTATGTTTGAACCAAGGCTTCAATGAGATCTGGAGCTGAATGGGCCTGGCAGAAACAAAACTGGGTGTCACTGAGCAAGATATTGCTGAGCAAGTGCCGCTTGATAACATTGTTGATGACACCTTCCATCACTTTACTGATTGATTGAGAGTAGACTGAAGGAGTAATAATTGGCTGAGTTGGAGTTGACCTGCTATTTCTGTACAGGGCCTATCTGGGCAAATTTCCACCTTATTATTTAGATGCTAGTGTTGTAGCTCTACTGGAGCAGCTTGGCTAGGGGAAGTAGCAGGTTCTGGAGCACAAGTCTTCAGTACCATTGTCAGAATGTTGTCAGGGTCCATAGCCTTTGCAGTATCCAATGGATGAAGAAGTGGAAGCGTGGCTGAGTAGGTTTGCCGATGGCACAAAGGTTGGTGGGTGTTGTAGTTAGTGTCGAGGGCTGTTGCAGGCTACAACAAGGCATTGACAGGCTTCAGAACTGGGCTGAGAAATAGCAGATGGAGGTCAACCTGGATAAATGCGAAGTTTTTATTTATTACTTATTAAGTTTTATTGTCACGTGAATGCAATTATCAGGATACAGGAGCGCAGTGAAAAGTTTACAATGCTGCCATTCACGGCACCATCTTAGGTACAAGGTACCTAGGTCCAAAATCTTAGGAAAAAAGTAGAAAAATAAAGCAGTATAAAGCTGTAAATAAGAAATATAGTTAAAAGTTCCAAATTACAATCCTTTTTTAGCCATGGACCCACAGTCCCTCCATGCTGGGCTTTCCTTACATGGGCTCAATTATGGAAGGCTGAATGCAGGTTTAAAGACCGGATTCTTGGCAGTGTGGAAGACCAGCGGCATCTAGGGTCCAAGTGCATAGATCCTTCAAAGTTGCCACCAAGTTAATTGGGCTGTTAAGGCATATGGTGTCTTGGATTTCATTACCAGGGTGACTGAGTTTAAAAGCCATGAGGTTTTGCTGCAGCTCTATAAAATCCTGGTCCAGTTCCGGTCACCTCATTATAGGAAGGCTGTAGATGCTTCAGAGAGGGTGCAGAGGGGATTTACCAGGATGCTGCCTGGATTGGAGGGCTTGCCTTACGAAGTGAGGTTGAGTGAGCTCGGGCTTTTGCATTGGATAGAAGAAGGAAGAGAGGTGACTTGATACAGGTGTACAAGATGATGAGAGACATAGATAGAGTGGATAGCCAGAGACTTTTCCCCAGGGCAGAAATAGTTATCATGAGAGGACATAATTTTAAGGTGATTGGAGGAAGTTATAAGGGAGGTGTCAGAGGTTGGTTCTTTTCGCAGAGAGTGGTGGGTGCGTGGAATGCACTGCCAGTGGTGGTAGTAGAGTCAGAGACATTAGGGACATTTGGCGAATGCTGAAAAAGCACATGGACAGCAGTTCATTGAGGGGTGTGTGGGTTCGGTTGATCATAGATTAAGATAAATGCTCGGCACAACATCATGGGCTAAAGGGCCTGCACTATGCTGTACTGTCCTATGTTCTATCCAGTGCCTCCAAGCATTTCTTAATAGCATGGAGAGTGAATTGAAATTGCTGAAAACTGCTATTTGTGATGCTGGGTACCACTGGAGAGACCGAACTGGATCATCCAATCGACAATTCTGGATAAAGTTTGCTGTGAATGCTTCAGCCTTATCTTTTGCATTGATGTGTTACACTCTTCCATTTTTGTGTTGGGGATTTTTGTGGAGCCTCTCCCTTCAGTCAGTTATTTAATTGTCCACCACCATTCCCAATTGGATTTTGCAGGACTGTAGGGCTTAGATCTGATCTGTTGGTTGTGGGACTGCTTATTTCTGCCTGTCATTTGTTACTTGTGCTATCTAGTATGCGAGGAATCCTGTTCGGTAGCTTCATCAGATTGACACCTCATCTTCAGGTATGCGTGGTGCTGCTCCTGGCATGCCCTCCTGCATTCTCCATTGAACTAGGGTTGATCCTCTGGCTTGATGGTAATGGATGAGTGCGGGATATTATGGGATATACGGGTTGTGCTGGAGTACAGTTCTGCTGCTGTTGATGGCCCACAGTGCCTCATGGATATCCAGTCTTCAGTTGCTAGATCTGTTTAAAGTCTCTCCCATTTAGTATAGTGATAGTGCCACACAACACAATGGAGGGTATTCTCAATGTGAAGGTGGTACTTGGTCTCCACATGGACTGTGAGATAGTCATTCTTACTGGTAACTACCATGGACAGATGCATCTACAACCGGCAGATTAGTAAGGATGAGGTCAAGTATGTTTTTCCCTCTTTCTGGTTCCCTCAGAGACTGAGAGGAACTACTGGAGACCCAGTCTAGCAGCTGTGTCCTTTAGAACTCAACCAGCTCAATTATTACTGCCACTGCTGAGCCACTCTTAGTAGTGAACATTAAAATACCACACCTGGATTACATTCCATGCCCTTCCCACCCTCCATGCTTCCTTCAAGTATTGTTCAACTTGGTGGAGTACTGATTCACCAGTCAGGGGAGAATGGTACATGGGGACTGGAGTCTTTGGTGAGGACTTCTTCCTGAGTGTATACCACTGTGCTGCCACCTCTGTTTGGTCTGTCCTGCAGTGGAATAGGAGATATACAGTGATGATGTTTGTCTGTAAGATATGATTCCATGAGTATGATTGTGTCATGATGTTGTTTAACTCGTCTGTTAGATAGCTCTGCCAGTAAAGAGGAATCTGCAGAGTTCAGATTAGATTAGATTAGATTAGATTAAATTAGATTACTTACAGTGTGGAAACAGGCCCTTCAGCCCAACAAGAGCAACCCACCCAGACCCATTCCCCTACATTTACCCCTTCACTTAACACTATGGGCAATTTAGCATGGCCAATTCACCTGACCTGCACATCTTTGGACTGTGGGAGGAAACCGGAGCACCTGGAGGAAACCTACACAGACACGAGGAGAATGTGCAAACTCCACACAGACAGTTGCCCGAGGTGACAGGGCTGTTTCCGCTGTTGTCATTTCCGGTGCCGAGATCAATGCCAGGTGGTCTGTCCAGTTTTAGTTCTTTGTTGTGACATTGTAGCAGTTGATAAGCTGAGTGGCTTGCTTGGCCATTGAGAGTTAACCACATTGCCATGGAATCATATGTAGGCCAGACCAGTTGAGGATGGCAGATGTCCTTCCCTGAAGGACATTAGTGAACCATGAGTGCACAATAGTAGTTAGGTACAAGTTACTTGGTGTGATAGACATTGTTATAAAGTTCTGAGGGAGACAAATGTTAATGGATCTTCTCCTAGATCCAGAGTACTCCTCCAACCATGTCCACATTGCATCATCAGATTGAGCACTGCTTAATACATTCCTCAGATTTAAATTTATACAACAGTGTAGATTGAGTCCGTACCCACTGAAGCTCAAAACAATGAGGGGTGATCTTATAGCAACATAAGATCCTGAGTAACATAATGGATGCTTCCCTTTATGGGCGAGTCTAGATCTGGAGCACATAAATTAAAAATTAAGTGCCTTCCATATAGAATAGAAATGAGAAGGGTGTGTGTTTTCCTTCTAGAGGGCAGTTAGTCTCTTGAAATCTCTTCCCCAGAGGCTGGCTCATTATATCTAGCTCTGCCTTGAATATATTTAATGATGATATGGAGGAGCTGGTGTTGGGCCGGGGTGGACAAGCTCAGAAATCACATGACACCAGGTTATAGTCCAACTGGTTTATTTGAAATCACAAGCTTACAGACCAGTGTTCCTTCATCAGGTGAAATCTTGACCTGATGAAGGAGCAGCGCTCCGAATGCTTGTGATTTCAAATAAACCTGTTTGACTATAACCTGGTGTCATGTGACTTCTAACCTAGATAGAATTATGATCGAGGTAATCCAAGGTTATAAGTGGCCAGACAAGAAAATGGAATAGAGGCCACAGTTGCACCTGCTGTGATCTTATTGAACAGAAGATCAGGCTTGATGGGCTGAATGGCTGATTCCTGCTCCTCATTCTTTTGAGCAGATGTGGTTAGTTGCTGCAGTACACCATAAAGAGCAAATGCTGCAGCCACAATATACTGATGGTAGAGGGAATGGATATTTAAACCAGTGGTCACATCGACTTCATCAGCCTGGCTAGTGTTAAAGATCATTTAACTTGAATGTTTTTTAAAACCTCACTCAATTGAGTAGTTTTAGGAAGGGGAGTCAACTACTTAAGTGGTTCCTTTCATGGGTTAGAGGTTGATTGGCATTGCATTAACAATTATCATGTCATTAAAAAGGATAATTACACTCTTAATTATTAGACTGAACTCCCTTGGTAGATTTAATGGGCAATTGATGTGCAACATTTTTAAGGGGAACCTAAGGGCAAAATATCATTTATGTGTAACAAATGGCAGAGCAATGTAAATTGACCAGCTCTCTCTCCATCCACTGAATTTGCTGATGTTAATTATTAATAACCATAAAATTATAAAGTTGTGAAGGTGGCGTTCTTGCACTGCAGTGATAATGCCCCCACCTCTGGGCCAGAATGTCTGGGCTTCAAGCCCCACCTGATCCAAGTGTGTGTCATAACAAATCTGAACAGGTTGATTAACAATACCGGAAATTGTTATGGTGCAGAAGGAGGCTGTTCGGCCCATTGTGTGCTTGCTGTGCATTTTGTTATTCTTGTAACCTTATGACATTTACAGGATAGAGGGAGGCCAGTCAGCCCATTGTATCAATTCCAGTCAACAAAGATGGTGACTACACCCACATCCCATTTTCCAACTTAGGTCCAATAGCTCTGGAGCAAATGACAACAAAGATGAATGTCTAAATACTGCTCATATGTTAGAGTTTCTGACTGAACCTCCCTTTTAGATACTGAATTCCAACTCCCATCATCTTCTGAGTGAAAAACGTTCTCCTCAACTGTCCTCTTGGCTTCCTGTCTTAAAGCTATATGTTCTGATTTTGGCCTATCCATGATGGTAAAAGTGCAACACTTACATCAAGTCTCCCCTCAAACTTCATTGTTCCATGTAAAACAATTCAGCCTATCCAATCTTTTGTCGTAGCTCAGACCTTGCAGCCCAGTCAGCATCCTGGTAAATCTTAACTGTACCCTTTCTAGTGCAATCACGTCCTTATAATGAGGTGGCCAGAATGAAAGCAGAATTCCAGTTGCCTAACCAGCGGTTTGTCCAGTTCCATAACCTCCTTGCTCTTGTATTCTCTGCCTCAACTAATAAAGACAAGTATTGAATATGCTTTCTTAAACACCTTACTTTCCTGCCCTGCTACCTTCGGGGATCTGTGAAAATGCACACTGTGCTCCCTCTGGTCTTCAGTACTTCCAGGGTTCTAGCATTCATAACCCCTTGATTTATTGGTTTCCCAAAGTGCATTACCTCCCACTTCCCCAGGTTGAATTTAATTTGCCACTGCTCTACTCACCTGACCAGTCCATTGATACCCTCTGGTTTATCACACTTGTTTCTTTTCCATATCACTTTAAATCAATGCCCCCTTGCTCTTTTATAGGTGGGAACAGCCTCTCCCTATTCCCTCTATCCAGCCTGCTCGTGATTTTGAAAAGCTCTGTTAAATATCCTGTCAGCGTCCTCTTTAAGAACAGTTCCAATTTCTTCATTCTATCCTCATAACTGAAGTGATCATGCCCGAAATCCAAATCATTAATGTAGAACCCAAGCAGTAAGGGGCCCAGCACTGAGCCCTGTAGAACCCCACCACTGAATACGTACTTCCAGTTACAAAAGCATTCTCTCGCATCAAACTCTGCTTCCTGCCTCTCAGTCAGCTTTGGATCCAAATAGCAAATTCTGTGTCTTATGATCCTGCCCCACTGGTTACCTGATGAAGGAGCAGCACTCTGAAAGCTCGCCCTTCCAAATAAACCTGTTGGACTTTAACCTGGTGTTGTGTGATTTTTAACTATTTAAATAGTCATCCAATGACCTCTTGAATGTTTCAATTGAAACTGCCTCCATGACATGTCCAAGAGATGCTTTCTACATCCAGAACACTTGCTGAGTAAAAACATTTGTCTCACCTCACATTTGCTTCCTTTAGAAGACACTTCCAATCAGTGTCCTGTGGTTCTTGCTCCTTTTATGAGCAGGAACGTTTTCCCCCTATCTGGTCTGACCTGACCCCTCACGACTTTGAGGACTTTCATCAAATCTCCTCTCAGCCATCACCTTTCCAAGGAAAGCAGTCCCAACTTCGCCAATCTATTCGGTAACTGAAGTTTATCTTCCCTGGAGCCATTCTTGTAAAGTTCAAATGTCAATTTTGATCTCGCTCTCTCTCTGCACCTTCTTCACGGCTATAACACTGTACTCAGCATTCTGTTCTGCTACCCTGATGCACTTTGTATGGTACGGTCTTCCTGTATAGCATGCAGAACAACAATTCTCACTGTATCTCAGTACATGTGACAACAATAAGTCAAACTCAAAATCACTACAATGCGTTCACATCCTTCCTAATGTGTGGCATCCTGAACTGTACACAATACTCCATCTGAGGTCTATCTGAGGATAGGTTTAGCGTTGCTTCATTGACAACTCTATACTTGTCCTGCTATTATGACTTATGCACTCACAGGCCCTGCACAGCTATTAGAATAGTACCTTTTACTTTGTACTGTCTCACCATGCATTATATCACTTGGGGTGGCACGGTGGCCCTGTGGTTAGCACTGCTGTCTCACAGCACTAGGGTCCTAAGTTCAATTCCAGCTTCGGGTGACTGTCTGTGTGGAGTTTGCACATTCTCCCCATGTCTGAGTGGGTTTGCTCCAGTTTCCTCCCACAGTCCAAAGATGTGCAGGGCAGGTGAATAGGCTGTGCTAGATTGCCCGCAGTCTGACGTGCGTTAGTCAGAGGGAAATGGATCTGGGTGGGTTACTCTTCGGAGGGTTGGTGTAGACTTGTTGGGCCGAAGGGCCTGTTTCCACACTGTAGGGAATCTAATCATTTCTCCGCATGAACTTAAACTGCCACCTATCCATCCACTCCACTAACTTGTCAATTTTAAAGAAAAATTCTACACCATCTCCTCACAATTTACAATTCTTCAGAGTTTTATTCGTAAACATTGAAATAGCCCCTGCAAACCAAGATCTAGGTCATGCCCATAAATCAGGAAAAGCAAGGGTCCCAATAATGGCCCTGGAGAATTTCCCAACAAATCGTCTGCAGTCTGAAAAGTACCATTACTCGGTGTTTCCAATACGCAGACAATTCAGACTCCCTGTTGCTACTATCCCTTTTCATAGAATCATAAAATCCCTACAGTATGGAAACAGGCCATTGGCCCAACAAATCTACACCAACCCTCTGAAGAGTATCCCATCCAGACCCATTCTCTTATTACTCTACATTTCACCAGACTAATGCCCCTAACCTACACATCCCTAAACACTATGGGCAATTTAACATGGTCAATTCGCCTAACCTGCACATCCTTGGACTGTGGAAGGAAACCAGAGCACCTGGAGGAAACTCACACAGACTTGGGCAGAACATACAAACTCCACACAGACAGTCGCCCAAGGCTGGAATCGAACCTGGTTCCCTGGCATTGTGAGACACTGTGAGGAAGCACTGGCTTTTGTTCCATGGCTTATCTTTTTTTCTGCATAACTCAGTTATGTGGCATATGTTGTTAAAAGATTATTCATTTTAGCAAGATCTGGGCATTGAATTTTATACAGTATATCAGGAGACATTGGAAATTGCAATTTAATGAGGACAGCTATGAGACACTTTATTTGGGAGGACAGGAACAAGTTATAATAGAAAATATTTGAAGAAAAGATGTTGAAAGATAAGAGTAAACAGAGGAACCTAGGACCCTCTCAAGTTCTCTGAAGTGCAAATGCAGATTGGACAAATACAAATGGCCATCAAAATTTTGGGGTTTTGTAAATGGAGGCATTCATTCCAAGAATCAATCAATGGATTTGCATATGTCAGAAATGAAGTCACAGTATGAGTGTAGTGTGTATTATGGGCACACAGTTTCACTTCAGAGAAAGCAAAGGAAATTCAAATAAGGTTTTTGAAATTGTGCAGGGTTTTGATAAATTGAAGTGAAGAAAATCTGTTTACACCAATTAGGGAGTTGGCAACCAGAATTACATTCTCATTCATCCAAGAGCAATAGGAGATTTAGGAAAAGTTCATTTGTTTGTAAAGTTGATTGAGTGTAGAGTGCTTTATTGCAGGAAGCAGTTAAAACAGAGACCACTGGATCATATAAGGGAAAATTGGATCAATATTTGAAACAGAGATGGATACAGCACCATAGGGAGAGCATGGGGCAAGTGGATTAAATTTAGAACACTCGTGGGACAAAGCTACTGTTAGTACAATGGAGCAATTGGCCTCCTTCTGTGTTATAATTTCACATGGACCTTCAGTCCAATTTAATCAACTCAAGTAAAACAAATCTCTTCTAACATACTTTTTTTTGAAGAAGTGAATTTGTATAGAATTATTAACTGTTAGTTGAACAATATCCTTTGTGTCTGTGAGATGAAAGAATTATTTTAATTATTATTATTCAGGGATTTTGATTTTGACCTCGTGTTCAAACTTTGCTGATGCATTACATAATCCGTTTATTATCATTATCTGTCTGAATATTTTGACAATTTGAATCATGCCACTAACATCCTTTTTTTTCCACTGCAAGCACATTGAGTTGTGATTTTTTATAATTTGGAAAATGAAGTGGTAAAATAACTCCTGTTGTTTGCAGTGACATTTTCTTTGAATAGTTCATTTTGAAAGTGGACATGTACAGAAACAGATACAGAAATCTAATTGGGGGCAAGATGAGTAACACAGAATAAAATAATCTGTTTCAATTCATCAAATTGCTTTGAAATCAATCCAGTGAAAGTTTCACTCATTAGTCTGGGCTAAATCTGAATCTAATTCTCAGTGGTGAAGAATAAGGGTTTAAATAACTGCCCAGTGTCTCTGAAAGTAAATTAATGGAAAGGTTAAAAATTGGGTTACTATGCTTTTAAACAATTTTGAGCCTTTTGCAGTTTAATCATAAAAAAGGAAATTCAAATAAATACAGCAGGAGCACTGGTAAATCTAATTTTTGAGTTATTAAAGACAGTGTCATGTCCTGTAAATGTAATTTTTTTGCAGCAGGTGATCCCTTTTATATTTAGCCAGTAAATTTACCATGCTGTTAAAAAGAATGTGTAATGCTGATGTCACTGCAGGGCTGTCTTCATTCTGTCTTGGCTCTTTCTTCCATGTGAATCTTTTTAGCTTATTTTGTCATTCAACATTTTTGCTTTCCTTTCTATAAGAAAGAACTAAATGTGTGGTGAAGGTGTGCAATCTCTGCTTTTACACCCCCAACATGTTGTAATTACTCTGTGCTTCACACCTTTTTTCCCTTCATTATGTTGTGGTGGAAAATGATCAACAATGGCATTCAATAGGGTGGGGTTATTGGTTAGAGGTCCCAGGAAAACTGATACTCATCTGCTTCTTCTACCCTCGCCCTTTGTTACTCATGCTGTTCTCCATCACTCCACTAGTAGGGCCCATTGGGTTATCCACTACTGCCAATAACTTGTTTTCTTCCAACCTTTCACAAAATGCAGTCATTGAAGTTTGTACTTCCTCTTTTTAGTGACTTAAAACTTTACTGTTGTATTCTCCCTTCACATTTCCTCAAATCGCCTAAAATTCTGCATGAAATAAAATTAGGGCAAATGGTCAGGTACCTTCTAGCTTTGTCCTGCCTGCAAATTACTTTCCATAAGAACATAAGAACTAGGAGCAGGAGTAGGCCATCTGGTGAAGGGCTTTTGCCCGAAACATCGATTCTTCTGCTCCTTGGATACTGCCTGACCTCCTGTGCTTTTCCAGTGCCACACTTTCGACATCTGGCCTATCAAGCCTGTTGCGCCATTCAATAAGATCATGGCTACTCTTTTCATGGACTCAACTCCACTTACCCACCCGCTCATCACACCCCTTTATTCTTTCCTATTCAAAAATCTGTTTTTGCCTTAAAAATGTTCAACAAGGTGCCTCAACTGTTTCACTGGGCAGAGAATTCCATAGACACTCAACCTTCTGGGTGAAGAAGATCCCCCTCAACTCAGTCCTAAATTAGCTCCCCCCTTATTTTGAGGCTATGACCCCTGATTCTAGTTTCACCTACCAGTGTGAACAACCTCCCTGCTTCTATCTTAGCTACTTCCTTCATAATTTTATATGTTTCGATAAGATTCCCTCTCATTCTTTGAAATTCCAAAGAATATTGTCCCAGTCCACTCAACCTCTCTCATAAGTCAACCCTCTCAATTTTGGAATTAGCCTAGTGAACCTCCTATGCACCCCCTCCAGGGCCAGTACACCCTTTCTCAAGGAAGGAGACCAAAACTGTAGATGTGGTCTCACTAGCAACCTATACAGCTGCATGCATAACCTTCCAATTCTTAAACTCTATTCCTCTAGCAATGAAGGACAGTAAAGGAAATTCTCTTTTTCCTGCACAGAACTTTGCTTTCAAAATGCTTTTATTTATGTAGGCTCTCATGAAATGGGAGCAGAAGTGTTCTTCCAACCTCCTGCCTGTCACCCTCAAAACTGTAACTGTACTATTTAAGAAGGATTTTGCTAAGGCTACACAAATGAGGATAGTAAATAAATTTAGAGTGCATGAGACTGGGGGAATATACTAGTATATGTTGACAATTAATTGGTAAACAAAAAACAAAAGTAGGAATGAATGAATCATTCTCAGAACATCAAGTGGTTAATACTGGAGTATAAGGGTCAGTTCTGGGCCCAGTCCATAGCAATCTTTTGGATATGGAGACGAGTTAAATATCTGTTGATGATATCAAACTAGGTGGGAAGGTAAATTGTGAAGAGAATGCAAAGAGGCTTCAAGATGACTTAGATATATTAGACTAATATATATACTTACGTATATGAACTAGAAGATGGCAGATAAATTGTAATTGTTAATAAGTGGTTAATTATAAAGCATATTTATTATAATATAAAATAAGTTTGAGATGATTCACTTTGGTAAAATAAATTGCAGAATATTTCACAAATGGGTGAGAGGTTGCTATATGTGGGTTTCCTTGTCCATGTGTCATTAAAAGATAACATGCAAGTGTAGCAAAAAATTAGGAAAGCAAAATGTTAGGTTGACATTCGTTTCAAGGGGATTTGGGTTCTGAAGATGGTTTGCTGGAGTTGTATCGAGCCTTGGTGAGGCTTCATCTAGAGTTTTGCATACACTTTTGATCTCCTGACCAAGGGAAGATGTACTTGGCAGAGAGATAGTTTCATTCAGGCTCACCAGATTAATCCTGGCCATGGCTGGACTGGTTTATGTGGAGAGATTGAGGAGGCTCTGCTGTACTCCCTGAAGTTTCAAACAATGAAAGGTGATCTCATTAAAACTTCATAAAATTCTTACAGGCTGTGAGAGGGTCAATGTAGATCAGTCATGTCTCTTGGTTGGTGACCTAGAACCGTGGGACATAATCTTGGGATAAGAGGTTGGCCATTTAAAATGGAGATGAGGAGGAATTTCTTCACTCTGAGGATGGTTCCAGAGGTTGATATGTTACTGGTGATTGATGGCATATAATGATAGTGAAATGAAGTAATGTTGAGGTAGATGATCAGCCAAGATTTCATTATATAACGGAGCTCATAAGCTGAATCCTACATTCACACCTTCTTGTAAGAAGTTTGAATGAGACCACCTTTCATTTTTCTAAGTTTCAGAGGATCGAGGCTGAGTCTATTTGACACTTTTTCAGAAGACAATCTCGTCACCCCAAGAATTGCAAGGTTGACAAGACTGTACTTCCAGGGCCTTCACCAATCTCAGGTGTTCCATCCAGTATCATTTGTTTGATTAGAATGAAAAACAGTTGATAACTGAGTGGCTTGCTTGGTCCTTTCAGAGATAGTTAAGTGTCCATCACATTGTTTTGTATCTGGAGTCACTTGTAAGCCGGGCCAAGTATGGACAGCAATTTCCTTCTTAAATTATGCTATGTTTCAATCATTTCCAGGGAATAGGTAACAACACAAACAAAAAAAAACAAAGAACAGAGGATACTGGAAATCAGAAATTGTTGGAAAAACTCAGCAGGTCAGGCAGCACATGTGGAGAAAGCAGATTTAATGTTTCAGGTCCAATGACTCTCCTTCAGAACAGAACAGCACCATCACATCATTTCCAGCAACACAATTTTGAACTTTGGTCTTCATCTCTGCTCTAATTTTCAGTGTTTGCTAAGTGCCCTTCATACGCTTTTATAGCCAATTCACGTGTTGGACAATTTCTGAGAAATGTGAAACTTAAATTGGCAGCATAGTTTATGAGCTTTGGTTAATTAACTTTTCTTCAATTAATTTAAGTGGTCCTCTCATCTCATATCCATAAATTAATTCAAAAGGACTAAAGCTAGTGGGCTCATTTAGAAGATTCCTAAGTCCAAGTAGCCACAAAATAATTCCCTTGTTCCAATCATTAGAACATTCTAACCAATAAGCTCTAATCTTGAACTTTAAAGTTTGATGCTATTTTTCCATTAAGGGTCATAAGCTGAAGATATAAAGTTCTTAATTCTCAAACTAGTAATTATTCACAGAACTTAGAAAAGCACAGCACAGAACAGGCCCTTCTTCCCTCGATGTTGTGCTAACCTTTTTATCCTACTCTAAGATCAGACTAACCAACATATCATACATTTTACTATCTTCCATGTGCCTATCCAGGAGTCACTTAAATGCCCCTAATGTATCTGACTCCACTACTATCGTTGGCAGTGCATTCCACACACTCACCACTCTCTGTGTAAAGAACCTACCTCTGATGCCTCCCCTAATCATTCGTCCAACCACTTTAAAGTTATGCCCACTCACAAGAGCATTTCTGCCCTGGGAAAAAGTCTCTAGCTATTCCCTCTATCTCGGTCTCTTATCATCTTGTACACCTCTATCAAGTTACTTCTCATCCTACTTCGCTCTAATGAGAAAAGCCCTAGCTCCCTCAACCTTACTTCATAAGACATGCCCTCCAGTCCAGGCAGCATCCTGGTAAATCTCCTCTGCATCCTTTCTAAAGCTTCCACATCCTGTCTATAAAGAGGTGACCAGAACTGAATAGAGTATTCCAAGTGTGGTCCAACACAGGGCTTTATAGAGCTGCAGCATAACCTCGCGGCTCTTAAATTCAATTCCCCTGCTCATGAAAACCAACACACGATATCCTTCCTTTATAACTCTATCAATTTTAGTGGCAACTTTGAGGGACCTATGGACATAGACTGCAAGATCCCTCTGTTCTTCCACACTGCAAGAATCCTGCCTTTAACCCTGTATTCTGCATTCAAATTTGACATTCCAAAATTAATCACTTCACTCTTTTCCAAGTTGAACTCCATCTGCCACTTAGCAGCCCAGTTCTGCATCCTGTCAATGTCCCATTGCAATCTACAACAGCCACCCTTCCACTATCCACCATTCCAAAACCTTTGTATCATCAGCAAACTTACTAACCTACTCTTCCACTTTGTCATCCAAGTCATTTATAAAAATCACAAAGAGCACAGGTCCCAGAAATGATCCCTGCGGAACACCACTGGTCACCGAGCTCCAGGCTGAATACTTTCCATCAACTACCACCCTCTGTCTTCTATGAGCCAGTCAATTCTGTATCCGGACAGCCAGATTTCTCTGTATTCCATGCCTCCTTACTTTCTGAATGAGCCTCTCATGGAGAACTTTATCAAAAATCTTGCTAACATCCATGTACACCACATCCACTGCTTTTTCTTCATCAATATGTTTTGTCACATCCTCAAGGAATTCAATAAGGTTTGTGAGGCATGACTTGCCCCTCACAAAGCCGTGCTGACTATCTCTAATCAAGCAATGATTTTCCAAGTAATCATAAACCCTGTCTCTCAAAATCCTCTCCAATAATTTGTCCATCACAGACATATGACTGACTAGTCTGTAGCTCCCAGGATTATCCCTATTCCCTTTCTTGAAAAAGGGAGTAACAATTGCCACCCTCCAATCATCTGCCATTGCTCCAGTGAATAATGAGGACACAAAGATCATTGCTAAAGACATAGAACTCTCTTCCCTTGCTTCCCGTAGTAACCTTGGGTATATCCTGTCTGGGCAAAAGTGAGGACTGCAGATGCTGGAAACCAGAGTTTAGATCAGAGTGGTGCTGGAAAAGCACAGCAGGTCAGGCAGCATCCGAGGAGCTGGAAAATTGGCGTTTGATTCCTGATGAAGGGCTTTTGCCCAAAACGTCGATTTTTCTGCTCCTCAGAAGCTGCCTGACCTGCTGTGCTTTTCCAGCACCACTCTGATCTATATCCTGTCTGGCCCAGGGGACGTAGCTATCCTTATGATTTTCAAAATTTTCAGCAACATCAACCTGTTTGAGCATATCAGTTTGTTTCACGCTGTCCTCACAAATATCAAGATCCCACTCAATAGTGAATACTAAAGCAAAGTATTCATTAAGGACGTCCTGTACCTCCTCCAACTCCAGGAGCAAGTTCCCTCCAGTATCCCTGAATGGCCCTACCCTCACTCTGGACATCCTCTTGTTCCTCACATAAATGTAGAATGCCTTGGGGTTTTCCATAATCCAACCTGCCATGGCTTTTTCATGCCCCCTTTTAGCTCTTCTAAGTCCATTCTTCAGTTACTTCCTGGCTACTTTGTAACCCTGTGGAGCCCTGTCTGATTCTTGCCTGCTCAACCTTAAGTAAGCTTCCTTCTTCCTCTTGACGAGATGTTCCACATCCCCTGTCAACCACAGTTCTTTCAACCTACCGTCCTTTGCTTGCCTTTGTGGGACAAACCGGTCCAGCACTATCAGCAAATACTCCCTAAACAACCTCTACATTTCTGTTGTACATTTCCCTAAGAACATCTGTTCCCAATTTAGGTGCCCCAGTTCCTGCCGAATAGCATTTTAATTCCCCCTCCCCCATACTTTCCCATACTGTCTGCTCCTATCCCTCTCCATGACTATGGTAAAGGTCAGGGCGTTGTGATCACTATCACCGAAATGCTGTCCCACCGAGAGATCTGACATCTGGCCTGGGTTCATTGCCAAGCACTAAATCTAATAAAGCCTCCCTTGTAGTCAACCTATCTACATGTTGAGTGAGGAACTCTTCTGGACATATCTGACAAAAACAGCTCAATCCAAACTATTTGAACTAAGGAGATTCCAATCAATAGTAGGGAAATTAAAGTCACTGATGACAATAACCCTGTTACTTCTGCACCTTTCCAAAATCTGCCTCCCAATCTGCTCCTCCCTGTTTCTGTTGCTACTGCAGGGTCTACAGAAAACTCCCAATAAAATGACTGCTCCTTTCCTTTTTCTGCCTTCCACCCAAACTGACTCTGTAGATAAACCCTCCTTGACAACCTCCCTTTCTGCAGCTGTGCCACTATCCCTGATTAGCAATGCCACTCCTCACCTCTATTACCTCCTCCCACCTATTCATTCTGAAACAACTAAACCCTGGAACATTCAACATCCATTTCTGCCCTTGTGATGTCCAAGTTTCCATAATGGCCACTAAACATCATAGTTTCAAGTATTGATCCATGCTGTAAGTTTATCACCCTTATTCCTGATACTTCTTGCATTAAAATAGACACACTTCAACCCATCACACTGACTGCACCTTTGCCCTATCAACAGTCTATTCCTCCTCACAGACTGTCTGCACACTGTATCTGGGTGTTCATTGCCTACTCCATCAGCTGATCCAGTTCCCAGCCCTCTGCCAATCCAGTTTAAACCCTCCTGTGGAGCTTAGCCACAGCCCACGTATATTAGTTCGTGTACCCAGCAATCCCCGTGTCCGCATATACTCTTGTTGAGCCTTCACTCCACTGATTCATGAGATAAGTCTTTAAGAGGGAAATTTACCTTCCCAGCAGCCCCCGGTCCATGCTCTCACCACTCCCACTGCAAATGGAGGCTGCTAATTCACGAGATACGCCTTTAAGAGGGAAAATTCCTTTGATTATCTGTTATTTGAGCCATGTATTTCTTCAGATAATCCATATTTTGTTAAAGAAAACTTTGAATTAACTTTCCACTGCCATTTTTGCAGTAATTTTTTCTGAATGCCGTACATCAGGAAATGTTATGGAAAAATCAATAAAAGATACTGATTCTGATTTTGATTTTATGTAGGGTTCCTATACAATTTATTAAGACCTTGCTAAACGGACTAATCGAGGGTTGTATGTGATGTATGACATATGTGAGAAGTCTATGAAATTTATAAACTACTTGTAAAACTTCATTATGATACTCAGATGGAACTACCATCTGGTGGACCACTGGCTGTTCCTCGTTAGCTGATCATTGAGGTGATCTCCATTTCCTCATGAATAGATTGTCTTTCAAATAAAAAACACATTGTTTCTAGTTCATTCTGAGTTGGCTGTTTGATATTACCATTTTCCAATTCCAAAACTTTTCATTGCGTGTCCTTTAAAGACCATCTCAGCCTCGATCTCTTTACCCTGTTTGCAGTCACTGTTAGAAATATCGAAAGGTGTTATTCTTCTTAAGGCTTCACTGCCCAAAAATGAGAAGTTTGACTGCCTGCTATTCTGTCAGTAAGGGCTGAACCAGAATCTAAAGATTGATTCTTTCTTCAAATAACCAAAATTCTGACAGAATGTCAGTGGAATGCCAAACCATCATTTGATGTGTGCTTTCCATTTGCATTGTGCTCTAGATATATTAAAAAAAACTGTATTGCACTGTACAGATTTTTCCATTTCTCATTTCTTGTTGCAGGCTTGCTACTCTCTTTTATTTGTGGCTGTAATCTTAAATGTAGAAGATGGCTTCTCTTTCTTTTGTTGCAAATCTAAACCTAATTGTTGGCTTATTTTTTGTTTTGTTCTGATTTTAAAGCTTACAGGTTTGTAGCTGCAGGTCTTTGCCTTCAGGTTGTATTACACCAAACAAAGAAAAATTATGTCGGACATGTTTGTTTTGATTTTTGCGCCTATACCAGAAAATAAAATGGTAGAAGTGACCAATATTTGGCAATAGCTAAAGTCTCTTCAGTCTGAGAAAAGTTCACATTTATAAGCTGCATTTTTATCAAGGAGTGCTTTGCAACTGTCCTTTCAGGACTATGGAAAATATACGTCTTTTTATTTTAAAGAAGGGTCAGCAACAGTTTCTTGTTTTGTTTTTAAGAGAGAGAAAAATAATTCCATAGAGGCCAGTGCCCCATCACCAAGTCACCCTTGATTAACATGGAGAATCCTTGATACTGAGCCAGCTCCCCCAGAGCCAACTCTGAGTGAACAGGATGTCTGACGCTCCCATTCTTATCATTGAGCCAGGGCTCACTGAATGAGGCTGTTAATCTGGTCCAATCAGGGAACTCATTTTATGAGTTCCATCTGGCTGAGCTCATTACAGTCACAACATCCCTTCCCCTCTGAGTCCAAGGGTCCTTTTTTGCTTGTAGCTCTTTCTGAGTCCACATACTGGCAGTAACTACAATGGTTTGCCAGCCCGGTCCTGAAGAAAATTTTAACCATTTGGCTGAGCTTTGTTTTGGGGTTTTGCTGTGGGCTGATCCAGAGGCCCTCTGTTCAAGATATGTCCTGAGCTTATGCAGTTGCCTTCACTGAAGTGGTATTGTCCAAGCTCAGTTGGACTGGCAATGATGTCCACTTCCACTGGAATATCCTGCAAGTCAAATGCTCCTCGCTGCATTTTCCAATAATAAAGCCAGTTGTAGTGCTTGTTTGAAGTTGGGCTTCATGTAGTAGGTGACATAATTAAATCCCACATACCAAACAGTGTCTCAGCATCTCATACAGGTTAAACCAAAGTCACCTACCTCTGTCAGTCTTCTTAACCTAGTCATAAATCCCAATACAGATTCTCAAATCGCTGAGTAAAAACAGTAGTATCTAAATTTGAGGAGATTTGGGGTTGTAATGTTCCTTAAATCCATCACCTCTTGAATGATTTTGATATCTCATGCCTCAGGGAAAGTTTGATTCCCAGTACTTGAAAAAGCCATGGATCCACAAGCTATCAGGAGAATTATTCATTTCTTTTCAGCTGCCCCATTCTCATTTGCCCATCAAAAAAAGACACATTCTTTTCACAGACTGGGCCCAGTCTTCAAAGCAGAAGTGAATGAATAAGCTTCCCAAATGATGGCATGATGCCAGAAATGCTCACCCCAACTCCAAGACGACTGAGGCAATCAAATTCCTCCAGGAATGCGCTTTTCTCTTGTTGCCACTGAATTTACTCCACAGAGGCGGGATTTCTGTCACCAATTCACCTTTTAATTACACATGGAGAGTCTTTGACACTGATCCAGATCCTTCAGAGCCAGCACTGAGTGAACAGGATGTCTGACACTCTTAATAAAAACTGAAGGAACTGCAGATGCTGTAAATCAGGAACAAAAACAAAAATTGCTGAAGAATCTCAGCAGTTCTGGCAGCATCTGTAGAGAGAAATGTGGATTAATGTTTCAGGTCATGTGACCCTTCCTCAGAACTGAGGAAGGGTCACATGACTTGAAATCCTAACTATGATATCTCTCCACAAGTGCTGCAGGACCCGCTGAGCTGTTTCAGCAATTTCTGTTTTTGTGTCTGCCACTCTTGTTCTTACCTGTCAGCCAGGGCTCCCTGATTGGATCAGAGTAACAGCCTCAATCAGCAAACTCATATTCTACGAAGTGCACCTGGCTGATCTTATTATAATCGCGACAGAGAGTGAGATAGAATACTTAATGTGCTGAAATATAGCTTTGTAGCCTTCAGGTTTCATTGGAGTGCTTTCATTTGCTGGTGAGTTTACCTCACCTAATTTTGATTGCAGTTCTGAATTCTGATTGATGGACAGCAGCTAAGGAAAAGACTTTCCACAACTGCTTGTTGTTTTGTCATATGTTTAGCCTTTAGCATTGACTTAATGTCACCAACCAACTGTCATAAATAAATGTTATTGCCATCTTGCTACCGTTATGTGGTTTGTGGCTTTAATAATTACATTTGCCCACTTAATTATGATGACTTGGATTATATTTGAGACCAACATCTTGAAGTTTATTTGCAACATATCCACAATATTACAGACTTACAAGCATGGTCTGTGATTACTGATGTTACTGTATACAATGGACTTCTAACCTTCTGAGTGAAGACTTTATGCTGACTCCATTACAAAGAGAGAGGGGCTGCAGATGAGACAGGTACATTTACAGCAAAATATCTCTAGTTCTAGTGGCATATAACTGACCTGAATAAACAAGTCCATCTCGTCTGGAATGTGTGTGATAATACATTAGAGCTGGGTGAGGTCAAATTAGGAGCGTTGGATAGGGATTGGGATTAGTAGGGTAGTCAGAATCGATGAGGGGCTTGATTAGAAGGTTTGGGGTTAAGTAGGAGGTGTAAGAGTGTCAGAGTGACAGTTTGGAAGGTTGTGGAGGGACCCACTGTTTTGTTCCCCAGGAAATATAGTAGAACTTATCAGTGGAACACACGTAAACTGTTAACCAGGAAATATTGGAACTGACTGAAGAATAACTCAGAAGAAGAAACGTTTTGAAGGGTTCAGGGGAGTAGGGGAATTTACAGTCAGAGGTTCAAACATACCTGAGAATTCCCATAGAGTCAGTGCATCAGTATGTCCACAGCCATAGGTCTATGAACCTTGGGATGTCATAGAGGCATAGAGATGTACAGCACGTAAACAGACCCTTCAGACCAAATCATCCATACAGACCAGATTTCCCAACTTAATCTCGTCCCATTTGTCAGTGTTTGACCAATATCCCTCTAAACCCTTCCTTTTCATATACCCATCCAGATGCCTTTTAAATGTTGTACTTGTACTAGCCTCCACCACTTGCTCTGGCAGCTCATTCCATACACACACCACCCTCTGTGTGAGAAAGTTGTCTCTTAGGTCCCTTTTAAATTTTGCCCTTCTCACCCTAAATCTATGCCGTCTAATTCTGGACTCACCCACCCCAGAGAAAAGACCTTGTCTGTTTACCCTATCCACAACCCTCATGATTTTATAAACCTCCATAAGATTATCCCTCAGCCTCCGATGCTCCAGCGAAAACAGCCCCTAGCCCATTCAGCCTCTCCCTATAGCTCAAACCCTCTAACCCTGGCAAAGATGTGCAACGGGTTTCTGACTGTTCAGACACTGGAAGGTCAGGGCCATTTTAATTGACGAGTGTTTGAATGTAATGCTTTTCATGATAATCCTGTGGATTCTTCTGCAAAGTCTGACATGTCCTGCCTTGAGTTATACTATTATTGACTAACTTCAAGAGACAATAACTAAAAAGATTCCAAATTCACAGAGGAACAACACAAATGTATTGTTTTCTTCATAAAAGTCATTAATTGTCCTTGTAGTGGTACACAAGAATTTGAAGAGGTGAAATTGTAAAATCTTTGTTCAAAATTCTTGCCACAATTTGGATTGTTCCTCCTTATTGCACCTGTTTTCCGTACAAATGTTAATACTGGATTTTCTTCATTCTGATAAATGGCAGTTTGAGCCCAGCAGTAGATAATTAAGCTATTATACAGACTTCACGTATGGTTTGAGGTGCACACAGGGCTGTTCATAGCAAGAAAGGATAATTATTTTATAAACACATGACACACCAGTTGACAGGAGATGTAGGAGTCCTAATTCTAGTTTTCTCAGTCCTGCAACAGTTTGGCACAAGCATGTCCACTATCCAGCTGCATTAGCATTTGTGTCAATTAATCACTTTTGCAGAATAATGTTCGCAAACAGTTAAAATGTAAGAGCAAAGGAATTCTATTAAATAAAATTGCACTGATGCCATGGTGGAGCAACAGAATTGTCACTTTTATAAAAATCTTATTGCTGTAAAATAACAATATTACAGATCTGCCATCAGTAACACCTAATTGAAGTACACTCGTGCCTTAATACCTCGAGTGACAAAAAAAATTGATTTTGACACTAAATACACACATCAGCTGAGTCAAATAATTACCTCAGCTGAACTAATGGGAAATCTTGTTTAAGCACACAAAAAATGGCTGCTCTATTGGAAGTTATGATATTGCATTTAAAACTGTTAGCCAACAGGCTTTTCAAATTAGTTCCCCAATGATGGAGACATGTGAGCAACACTTGAAAGTCTGGTGCATTTCAATTTTGAAACAGTTTAGTTTGAAGCAAACTGACTGCTGAGATTTTTTGACTGTTACTGACAGATATCATCTGGGCTAAAGGAACAATTAATGTCACTTTTTATCTCTCTCATGCATTTCCAGATAACTGAGAGCAGGTGACTCCAACAGCAGGCAAATGTGACAATGTTGTTAATTTCTGCTGCAAATGATAAGGGCAGGAATCAGGTGACCAGGCAATTATAATCATTTAGGAAACTTAATTACTCACTGATATCTTTCTCCGTCCCAACCATCATCAATTTTAAACCTGCTCTTTTGATCAAACAGGATGTTGTCCTTTAACTATACAAATCAGGCACCGATGGCAGCAATTGGGCTCAGCAGATATTTTGAACAGTATCTTTTGGGGAAATTGTAGCAGCTTTTCTTAGTAGGTGACCAAAAGGGATGGGGGTGGAGATTGGGAGTGGGGTGGGGGGTAGGGTGCAGGCATAGAACATAGAACATAGAACAGCACAGCACAGAACAGGCCCTTCGGCCCACGATGTTGTGCCGAACATTTGTCCTAGCTTAAGCACCTATCCATGTCCCTATCCAATTGCCGCTTAAAGGCCACCAATGATTCTGAATCTGCCACTCCCACAGGCAGTGCATTCCATGCCCCCATCACTCTCTGGGTAAAGAACCTACTCCTGACATCCCCCCATACCTTCCACCCTTCACCTTAAATTTATGTCCCCTTGTAACACTCTGTTGTACCCGGAGAAAAAGTCTCTGACTGTCTACTCTATCTATTCCTCTGATCATTCTATAAACCTCTATCAAGTCACCCCTCATCCTTTGCTGTTCCAATGAAAAAAGGCCTAGCACTCTCAACCTATCCTCGTATGACCTATTCTCCATTCCAGGCAACATCCTGGTAAATCTTCTCTGCACCCTCTCCAAAGCTTTCACATCTTTCCTAAAGTGAGGCGACCAGAACTGCACACAGTACTCCAAATGTGGCCTTACCAAGGTCCTGTACAGCTGTAACATCACCTCACGACTCTTGAATTCAATCCCTCTGCTAATGAACGCTAATACACCATAGGCCTTCTTACAAGTTCTATCCACTTGAGTGGCAACTTTCAAAGAGCTATGAACATAGACCCCAAGATCCCTCTGCTCCTCCACCTTACTAAGAACCCTACCGTTAACCCTGTATTCCGCATTCTTTTTGTCCTTCCAAAATGGACAACCTCACACTTGACAGGGTTGAACTCCATCTGCCACTCCTCAGCCCAGCTCAGCATCATATCAGCATGTGCGTGCTGGGGGGAGCTGTCAGGGGGTGAGTGACACAATCATGGTCTCAATCTTCTGCCTCAGTGTGAAAATGGGTGATGCTGAAAATGAATGCAGTTTCCAACACCATCACGTTCTTCCCAAACAATTGTGGTTAAAATTGCTCTGTTGGACTCCCTTATCCCACCCAGACCTGCCCCTCCAATAACTTTCCTTTCCTTGAGAGAAGTTCCCCCAAGACTGCCCTCTTGCTAAAGTGCATTCTCTTAGCATCTAATAAATGGTGTCTTTCTGCCTTTCATTCAGCTTTTACTTTCCATCAGTTTTGCATATACCACTAGCTGAGGAGATGCAGGCAAGACTCTAATGATAATGTTGCCTGAGCATCATATAAGAAGGTCTGCTTGGTTTGCCATCCATTTCAGACCTGCTTGCTTGATTATTTCCTGATGTTAAAATGCTATTGTGTCACTCAAAAAGGGTGGTCTTCCACTTCTATGAATTTTCTTTTGGAATTATTATACAAAGTTTCCTGCAACTTAAACCCACTTTTCAATTGAGCTTCAATGAATGGCTTTTGAGTTTTTAAGAATCTTCTTCTGAGGGAGCTTATTAGATTGAAAGAAAGAAGTCACGATACAGTTACAAGATTCTGCCCCACGTTTACTGAGGTGTCAGTGGGGGAGCACTTGGGGCCAGCGACCATAATTCTATTAGATTTAAAATAATGATAGTAAAGGATAGACCAGATATAAAAGTTGAAGTTCTAAATCGGAGAAAGGCCAATTTTGACGGTATTAGGCAAGAATTTTCAAAAGCTGATTGGGGGCAGATGTTCGCAGGTAAAGGGACGGCCTTCAGAAATGAGATTATGAGAATCCAGAGAAAGTATACTCCTGTCAGGGTGAAAGGAAAGACTGGTAGGTATAGAGAATGCTGGATGATTAAAGAAATTGAGGGTTTGGTTAAGAAAAAGAAGGAAGCATATGTAAGGTATACACAGGATAGATTGAGTGAATCCTTAGAAGAGTATAAAGGAAGTAGGAGTACTCTTAAGAGGGCAGTCAGGAGGGCAAAAAGGGGACATGAGATAGCTTTGGCAAATAGAATTAAGGAGAATCCGAAGAGTTTTTACAAATACATTAAGGACAAAAGGGTAACTAGGGAGAGAATAGGCCCCCTCAAAGATCAGCAAGGCGGCCTTTGTGTGGAGCTGCAGAAAATGGGGGAGATATTAAATGAGTATTTTGCATCAGTATTTACTGTGGAAAAGGATATGGAAGATATAGACTATAGAGAAATAGATGGTGACATCTTGTAAAATTTCCATATTACAGTGGAGGATGTGCTGGATGTCTTGAAACGGGTAAAGGTGAATAAATCCCCAGGATCTGATCAGGTGTACCCGAGAACTCTGTGTGAAACTAGAGAGGTGATTGCTGGGCCTCTTGCTGAGATATTTGTATCTCAGCAAGGTGAGTTGCCGGAAGATTGGATGTTAGCTAATGTGGTGCCACTGAAGGGTGGTAAGGACAAGCCAGGGAATTATAGACCAGTGAGCCTGACATCGGTGGTGGACAAGTTGTTGGAGGGAATCCTGAGGGACAGGATGTACATGTATTTGGAAAGGCAAGGACTGATTAGGCATAGTCAACATGGCTTTGTGGGTGTGAAATCATGTCTCATAAACTTGATTGAATTTTTTGAGGAAGTAACAAAGAGGATTGATGAGAGCAGAGCGGTAGATGTGATCTATATGGACTTCAGTAAGACGTTCGACAAGGTTCCCCATGGGAGACTGATTAGCAAGGTTAGATCTCGTGGAATGTAGGGAAAACTAGCTATTTGGATACAGAACTGGCTCAAAGGTAGAAGACAGAGGGTGGTGGTGGAGGGTTGTTTTTCAGACTGGAGGCTTGTGACCAGTGGAGTGTCACAAGGATCGGTGCTGGGTTGTCTACTTTTTGTCATTTACATAAATGATTTGGATGCGAGCATAAGAGGTACAGTTAGTAAGTTTGCAGATTACACCAAAATTGGAGGTGTAGTGGACAGCGAAGAGGGTTACCTTAGATTACAATAGAATCTTGACCAGATGGGCCAATGGGCTGAGAAGTGACAGATGGAGTTTAATTCAGATAATGCGAAGTGCTGCATTTTGGGAAAGCAAATCTTAGCAGGACTTATACACTTAATGGTAAGGTCCTAGGGAGTGTTGCTGAACAAAGAGACCTTGGAGTGCAGGTTCATAGCTCCTTGAAAGTGGAGTCGCAAGTTGATAGGATAGTGAAGAAGGCGTTTGGTATGCTTTCCTTTATTTGTCAGAGTATTGAGTACAGGAGTTGGGAGGTCATGCTATGGCTGTACAAGACACTGGTTAGGCCACTGTTGGAATATTGTGTGCAATTCTGGTCTCTTTCCTATCGGAAAAACTCAAATGGGTTCAGAAAAGATTTACAAGGATGTTGCCAGGGTTGGAGGATTTGAGCTATAGGGAGCGGCTGAACAGGCTGGGGCTGAGGGGTGACCTTATGGAGGTTTACAAAATTATGAGCGGCATGGATAGGCTAGATAGGCAAAGTCTTTTCTCTGCGGTCAGGGAGTCCAAAACTAGAGGGCATAGGTTTAGGGTGAGAGGGGAAAGATATAAAAGAGACCTAAGGGACAACTTTTTCACACAGAGGGTGGTATGTGCATGGAATGAGCTGCCAGAGGAAGTGGTGGAGGCTGGTACAATTGCAACATTTATGAGGCATTTGGATGGGTATATGAATAGGAAGGGTTTGGAGGGATATGGGCCGGGTGCTGGCAGGTGGGACCAGATTGGGTTGGGATATCTGGTCGGCATGGACGGGTTGGACCGAAGGGTCTGTTTCCATGCTGTACATCTCTATGACTAATTGACGAAGTCAAATCTGGTCATCCTTTTCCTATCCCGATCATAAAATTTGAATGGTACTTCCTGTATTGCTTGAAAATGTGCAAATGATAACAGGCGATGTAATCAGGTTTCGAATAGAGGTTAATAATGTGAATAGAATTGAAATCGATCAAAGATATGAGGTAAAAAAATTGGGATGACTACAAATAAATATAAATTTGTGAACAATGCACTTATTTTAGCAAAGATGGAAAATGAAATGAGCATATTTTCACCACAAAAAAAAAGTTTATAGGTAAAATTTTTATTCATTCTCCTCTTACAGACATCTCAAGGAAATTATACAGGCTTGATGGCCTTTTTTATACACTTAAATTCAATCCCTTTTCTTTAAGAAACAACTTTTGACTCACCTTTTTGTTAACTGCGCATGCAATTGGATATATTTTTAGATATTAAAAGAAATAATTTACCATTATTTTCATCTTGTGATTAGAGGAGCTATTGCTATTACAATAAAATAGATTTTTTTTTCACAGAACATCAATTCGCGGTTCATTCTTAGAATATTAATTTGATAGAAAACTCATAATTGCACTATAGACTTCACAGACGCCCTAACTGCCATGTCTATAAAACCTATATTCCCTTATTATTCAATACTGTTCTTTTGTGGGCTTAATAAAATTAACTCTTCCTAGTGCACTATAAGCTGTGCATGTGAACTCATCCGAAATGTACAACTTTTTGTGTCCTTTCAAAATTGTATTTTTTTGTAAGCCTTGTTCTATATTTAGATTTGTGCAACAATTATATTTTAATTTTATAACCTTTCTATTTTAATGTAAGAATAGCCCAAATACAAAAGCAAAATTAACACTAAAGTGAAAGGTTGTAATTAAAATTACAATTAACATGTCTAAAGTCATTATCAAAATTTAACAAATAATTGTGTCTGTTACTTCGTGCACTCAAACTGCTGTTGTCTAAAGCATTTTACATGGTTAACAACACAATAGCATATTGGCTATGTACAAACATTGAATGAAACATATTAATGAAATTTTAACATGCATTGATAACTGTATTATTTCTGCTTCGGCGATTCACTCTGTGCCTAATTTGGGACAAATGAATAATAAACCTACTTGTCATTGCGTTGCCTTTTTCATTATTTCCAAAGATAGTTTAACGGTCAAATAATCAGAAGATTGTAAATGCAGGCTTTTCTCACTGGTTTAAGGACATTATTTGTACTGGCATCATCAAGCAGCAGTACTAAGGCAGAAGTACACTTATCAAAGATGCCATTTTTAAGATAAGACCTTTTACTCAACCACCTGTCTGACTCATCAAATAAATGAAAAAAACATTTCTGTCAAGAAGACCTCGAGAATTCTGGTGCCTTTTCCAATGTTTATCCCTTCACAAACATCACTAAAACGTATAGTCATTCATCTCCTTGCTGTTCGTGACATCTTGCCACAAAAAAATGCTTTTGATGTTTACAAGGACGGCTATACTTTAGAGATATCTTACTGGCCATGAGGTGCATTTGGATGTTTTGAGGTCATAAACAGAAAGTGCAGGTGCAAGTTAATTTCTCAATTCTTTTCAATCTGCTATATTCATTTTCTATCTAAGTATATTTCATGCTTGGGTTAAATGATTCAGTAACCAGGCAGAACTATTTTTGCACTGGTTTTGTTAAGTAAATGCTTTAGAAAGGTCGAGCTTGTCAAGGTTTTGCAAACTAGCCAGGTGGTAGAAACAGAGTGGAGTCTCCTGTTCTGGAGGTTGTGAATTTGAAAGTGGGAAGACAATTTAATTAGGCTGGTTTTAATTAATTTCTGGGCAGGAAATGGCATGGTTGATTTTCCCAGATTGCTGCCAACAGGTTAGTCAGTATCTTAAATGACAACTTCACTTTTAAGGTTTAAGATCTTTCTCATTTCTGGGGTAGGGTTTTAGTTTGGAATATGAACATAGTTTATCTCATCACAGTTGCTGTTCTCTGTTACTGCTTCATTAATGTTTATGTAGTGTCAAGTGTGGGTTTTAAAATGCTGTTGCTTTAAGAAAAGATTGAGGGATGCGTGATCAAAATTTTGTTGTTATTGTATTGCGGAAGTGTAGCATTGGTTCACAAACTGAAATTGTATAGGACATGTTGTTACAGAGAGTTTTATGCACTGCTATTACAATTTAAAGAAAACTGCAAGTAAATTATATTCACTTCAAGTCATCTTGACAAACCCTTAACTCTTTTCCCAAAGCCTAAATGGTCTTCCTGTTCCAAAGCCTAATGTTACAGTAATTTTTAAGGTAGTTCTGTTTGTTAATCATTTGTATTGTTTGTGCCTAACTAGTTATCTCTGCGATGCAACAATGGGTTAAGGGATTGCTGCACTTTGTCAATACCACATATTGGAGTTACTAATGTTTTAGAAACTCATTCACTGAAGTGAAAGGCATAATTAATTTAATACCCAGTCACTGCTGAATATGAGCCTTTGCGCTCATTAAATAACCCATATAATTCATTGCTAATCTTGTCAGCATGTCCTGTTACTTACAGACACCATGTCCAGGCTTAACTCTTTAAAATTAGTGTAATGGTAAACATATTTACAAAAGGATGGAACTTGATTTAATGTGTTGCATTCTATGCTATTGACTGTTTTATCTCCACTTTCTCTCAAATTCCTGATTTTCTGAGGTAAAAATTACTCTTTTATGCAGAAAAAAATGAAACTTGTTATACCTATGTAATCACTACAACCCTTTTTTTGATTTTTTTTCTGTTTGAAGGAGAGCCTGAAGATTGGAAACATCTCCACTCTCCACAGAAGGAAAAGAGCTTTGATAGCTCCTCCCATTTCGTTCCCTGAGAATCAAAGAGGACCATTTCCAAAAGTTATTGGACGGGTAAGGATTATGAGAATGGATTTGTTTTCACTGATTTACATTGATAATTGTCCATCCATTTCATGAGTAGGCAGCTCAATTAAATTTAAGGAGATTTAGTTTACATTAAACTAATTTGAATTTGTGAGGTGGAAATAGTTCACACTTGAGCCTATGCACGTTTCAATTTGCAGTAAAGGCTGTCACAATAAGACTGACAAACATCACCTTGATCCTTCTGCATCACCAAGGAGTAAGCTGCATGTGGGAAGCCTTTGTCTAACCCAAGTGTAAACTGGCTGAGGATAGTAGGTCTATACTCTCTAGGGCTTAGAAGAATAAGAGATAATCTAACTGCAACATGCCAGATTTTAAAGGGGCTAGACATGGTAGATGCAGAGATTCAAAGTTTGTGAGAAGATTTGTAGCTCGGGTGCTCGTTGTTGTGGTTCTGTTCGCCGAGCCGGGAATTTGTGTTGCAGACGTTTAATCCCCTGTTTAGGTGACATCCTCAGTGCTTGGGAGCCTCATGTGAAGTGCTTCTGTGATCTTTCCTCCGGCATTTGTAGTGGTTTGAATCTGCTGCTTCCGGTTGTCAGTTCCAGCTGTTCGTTGCAGTGGTCGGTATATTTGGTCCAGGTCGATGTGCTTATTGATTGAATCTGTACCACAAAGGTTGGAGGAAAGATCACAGAAGCGCTTCACAGAAGGCTCCCAAGCACTGAGGATGTCACCTAGACAGGGGACAAAACGTCTGCAACACAAATTCCCGGCTCAGCGAACAGAACCACAACAACAGATACAGAGATTATTTCAATTGACTGGGGAATCTGGAATGCAAGAGTTCAGTCTCAGGTTAAGGACCGATCATTCAGTGACCAAGTACTGTCGACTGTCACAGTCTAATGTTCAGAACCATATCCTGATGGGAGCACTATATCTTGGGACAGCCACAGCAAAAGCTCAACCTGGAATGCATTGAGCCATGTTCCATCACATCCCCAGGAAACAGGAACTGTGTAAAAGCACTCGGACTGTCTGCATGAGAGATTGTTTGACATGAAAAATAATTGTACATCATAAATATAACCTGTAATAGCAGGTGTAGCGAAAGAGTTCAGGTGCTGTATTAAAAAGAACTGATCTGTCAACCTGTTGTACAATGCACTGTCACACATTTATGAGTAAAGTATATTTTATGTAATGTTTAAAAAAGGGGGCCAATCATCTAGGACTGAGACGAAGGAATTTTCTTCACCCAAAGGTTGGGTGAGTCTTTGGGATTCTCATTGATGTTCCATCACCGAATGTAATTATGACTGAGCCAGATTGTTATCACTTAAGAAGTCAAGGTTAATGGGGAGTGAGCAAGAAAAAGGAGTTAAACTAGAAGATCAGCCATGATTGTAATGCTTGATGGAGCAGCTCAAGGTGCCACTCCTGCCACTTTACTGTTATCGCTGTCATCTAAACTTGTTATGTTCTCCAGAGCTTGTGCCTGTTGCAGATGAAAGTTAGTGCCATAGACACTGGCGTAGCTCTCATTTTCTATTTCGAAGAGGGGAATGTGGAAAATGGCTGACGGTGTTCAATGTTGAGCAGAGAGATCTGAAATGGGTGTTCGTTCAGCTATTTTCAATAAATATTTTCAATAAAATAGCTGATTTTGATTTCAAGCTAGGGCCAAACCAGTCTGCTAAATCCACTCACTAGTTATGTATTTCCATCATATGTTTTAAGTTGTGCATCTTCTTGTGCTCCCAATAAATGGCAAAACTAGGGTCTCCTTTGTCTCTCCTTAAACTCCTTAAACATAAGGAATTTTACATATTGGACCAAAGTAGCTCGGTCATTTGTATCTGTAAAAACAAACGTGTTTATGAAAATTTAAATCGCATGATGAGCTGTATATTTAACTTGATCATTTTATGAGATCACAAGCAGGAATAGCATACCCAGCAGTCAACAGTGTTACCTAATGGACTAAATGTATCATTTCAGCACAGGTCACTAAGTATGGCCTGAAATAATGCCACCTTTTATACAACCCACCTAAGTTAAGTCAACAGAAAATAAATTGAACCTGTGAACATAACAAGTGGATCATCCACAATACTAAGTTTACTGCCAGTCACCAAAAGTATAAATATATCCAATAATCCAGAAAATTCAGCTTCACAGATGTCTGCTATGTTATATGTTTAGAACCACTGATTATATGTCTTATTGCATTGACCACAAATTTGTTTTAATCTGGATTGCGTTATTTAGTTCGTATGCATTTCATGGAATACCTGTGAGGGAAGATTATTTTTGACTTACTCTGTTTCCGACAAAGCCATAATCCTTTTAAAACCTCTCCTAAATTACTACATGTGCTGTTTAATCATGCTGTTTTTTCCATTCACTGCTCAGACTCTCACTCAGTCTTTTTGAGATCTCGATACACGTTTTGCATAAAACCAGAGTTTACAGACAAAACACTGCTCCTGCAATTTATGCATTTGCTTAATTCAGCATTTTATTTACACAGCAGATGGTGTGTGATTTTAGAAGAAAGAAATGCATTATCAAAGCTGCTGACATACTTCAGTACTTACCGAAATAGATCAGTTTACAAACCAATTTACAATGTGCATTTATATAGAACCTTTAATACAAGAATAACATTCTAAAGCACTTCGCCAGAATACTGAAAAGATACACATCAAAATGATGAAGGGTAAAAGAACAGAACTAGTGAATGTGATGGGTTTTGAGGAGGGTTTGAGGTCATGACACAGGCAAGAGGGGTAGGTCATTCAGTCCTTTGAGCCTGTGTGTCATCCAGTTAGATAGAGTCATAGAGTCATAGAATCATAGAGATGTACAGCATGGAAACAGTCCCTTCGGTCCAACCCATCCATGCTGACCAGATATCCTAACCTAATCCAGTCCCGCCTGCCAGCACCTTGCCCATATCCCTCCAATCCCTTCCTATTCATATACCCATCCAAATGCCTCTTAAATATTGCAATTGTACCATTCTCCACCATTTCCCTGGCAGCTCATTCCATACACGTACCACCCTCTTTGTGAAAAAGTTGCCCCATAGGTCTCTTTTATATCTTTCCCCTCTTACCCTAAACCTATGCCCTCTAGTTCTGGACTCCCCGACCCCAGGGAAAAGACTTTGCATATTTACCCGAACTATGCCCCTCAAAATTTTGTAAACCTCTATACGGTCACCCCTCAGCCTCTGACGCTCCAGGGAAAACAGCCCCAGCCTGTTCAACCTCTCCCTATAGCTCAAATCCTCCAACCCTGGCAACATCCTTGTAAATCTTTTCTGAACTCTTTCAAGTTTCACAACTTCTCTCTGATAGGAAGGAGACCACTCAGTAAGGTGTTCGACAAGGTTCCCCCTGGGAGACTGATTAGCAAGGTTAGATCTCATAGAATACAGCAATGATCGATATCATCACTCTATTTATCTGTGTCTACTCTATCAAATCCCTTTATTAGTCCAAATATCTCAAAGATTATCATTGAAAACAAACAGAAGAGAAACAGGCTATGAAACATGCTTTCATAATTTCAGCCCTGGTATCGTTCTGGATTTATGCCTCACCCTGCAAAGGGAATTACTGTGTACGTTTCCCGAGGCTAGGTAGCCAAAGGTGAAAGCAGTAAAGCAGATTTCTCTGAGCACAGGTTGTGCAATGGAAGCATCATTTTCTCCTTTAAAAAGAACTCCAACCTTCTTGGCAGAAAGACAATATTCCATTCACCTTTTTGATTATCTGTACCAACAATGAGATTTATGTACATGATGACCTGAGTTGATTTGCTCCTCGAAAACTTCAGTGAGATTTTTGATTTGACTTCCTTTGATTCAAAGTGATGATATCATCAGGGGATACAAAACAGTAGAGGGAATGAATGATGGAATGGAGCCAATGTAGCTGAACACAGATACTCAAATAATCGGGGATTATCAGAGGAATAATGTGTCAACAAATGTTAGTGAATTCATTGATGCATATGCACCACATTGCAATGTTCGCTTGTCACATGTTAATGATATTTTTGTCAGTGTTTCCACCCAATTTCTACCTATCTTTTCATTCATTGAGGAGATCTGGGTTTTGCTGGCTAGACTGGTATTTATTGCCCATTCCTAAATTTTCTTGAGGAGGCATTGGTCTGTTGGCTTCTCAAACTGCTGCAGTTCATTTGGTGTAAGTAAACCCACAAGGGCTAGAAGTGAGCTCTAGGAATTTGACCCCATGACAGTGAAGTAATGGCATTTTATTTCCAAGTCAGGATGGAGCTGTTTTCTAAGGAGCCTGGGTGGATCTCTGCAGTGCATCTTGTAGATGATACATACTATTGATATTATATGTCAGTAGTGGAGGGAATGGATGTTTATAGACGTGTTGCCAGTGAAGCAGACTTCTTTATCCTGGATGGTGTCACGCTTCTTGAGTGTTTTTTTAGGGTTGCACTCATCCAGACAAAGGAAGATCATTTCAGAACACTCCTGACTTGGGCCTTGTAGAAATGGACATGCATTTGGGGAGTGAGGAGGAGAATTACTCACTGTTGGATTCCAAATCTCATACCTGCTGTTGCAGCTGCAATCTTTATATGGGTAGTCCAGTTTCTGCTCAGTGTTAACTCCCAAGCTGTTGATAATGGACAATTCAGCCATGGCAGTGCCAATAAATGTTGAAGGATGATGGCTAGATTCTCACTTGTTGGATATGACACTGACACTTGGGACCCTGGGTTCAAATCCTGCCATAGCAGATGTTGGAATTTGAATTCAATAAAAATCTGGGATTAAGGATACACTGATGACCATGAAACCATTGTCAATTGTCAGAAAAGCCACCTTGTTCACTAGTGTCCTTTAGGGAAAGAAATCGGTCCTTTTTACCTGGTCTGGCACTGGTGACTCCAGACCCCGAGCAAAGTGGTTGTTTCGTATCTGCAAATAGGCAATTAGAATGAGCAATAAAAGTGTTAGCTTAGCCAGATATACCATATCCCATGATTGAACTTCAAAAAAATTACTAGGCACTTTCCGAGCCTGGGTATTGTTTACATTTTGCTCGATTTAGCCAGAGGCTGCTCGAGTATCTGAGGAATCTCAGGTGGTGCTGAACATTGTGAAATCATCAGTGACTATCCCCTTTGTGATCTAATGATGAAGGGAAGACCATTGATGAAGCATCTGAAGACTTTTGGGCCTTAGACCATATTGAGGAACTCCCACGGAGATGCCTTGGATTTGAGATGACTGACTTCTAAAAGAACAACCATTTTCCCTTGTACTAGCAATGACTCGAAGAGAATTTTCCCCAGTTCCCATTGACTCTAATTTTATTAGGGGTCCTTTATGCAACACTTGGTAAAATGCCATTTTCATGTCAAGGGCATTCAGTTTCCCCTCCCCATTCTTAAATGCTAGAGTCCGATTCCACGTGCTTTCAACATCTTACGTGAGCAGCCTATGGAGTGTCATTATCTGCAGGCTGACTCAAGTGAGATGTACATCATTGCCTGAGCTTATCGCGTCCTTGAGGAGGGGAAAATAACATGTTTGTGCAACAACTTTGTAAACTGATTTATAAAGAATACATTTCTTATCTTGTATGTAATGCACAGAGGAAATCTCCGCTACAAACGTCTGGGCACCGAACCATGCCTTTGCAGAGCTCATTGTGCAGTAATCGGGAACAGTGAACAGAGAGACAGAGGTCAATTGTAAACTCTCTGACATTGCCTACCAGTGGTCTGCTAAATCTGTGCAAATTGCCTGTTTAGTTATATGGAGCAAAAGATCCTAACATTTGATTTTACATTGGGCTATCCTCTTGCCAATTGTGAGACTGAGCTGTTATTTTCAATTGTTTGAACACGATAGATGCAAAAGCAGATTAATGCTGTAATAATCAGATAGATTTTCAACCTATCGCCCACATGGAGAAGTGAAATTGACTGCTCATTAGAGAAACTGCCTAAGATTCACCTCTATCGAAAATCTGCTCACACTTTGCAATCTGTCTCAAATAATATCTTCTGTTTAATCAGAACCTCATATGATTGTGGTAAAGTTAGGAATGATCAGTGTAGCAGTTCCAATTCCATTTTGTATAAAAGCCATCGTGATATTTGCGAATTATTTTTCCTCCTTGGCTTCCTTGATAAAATAGTATCAAAACAATGCCTGGAAAGGGGCAATCATAGCAATTGAAAAATGCTACACTTCAAGGATAGCAGAACTCACTTTCTAAGATGGATTTTGTGTTATTGTCCTTCGAATAATGCTGCATTGAAGAGAAGATGAAATGGAACAAAAGTAATTTGCCTGCCACTTGATTGGTGTTTGAACTGTGTGTTGATGTGATTGTGCTGTATTTACTTATAGTTTGTTCTGGTTAGGCAGAAAAGTGGAAAATGATTGCACCACTCTGTGATACTACAAAAGACAGTAGTGCTGAACCAATCTTTTATTGGTTGCTTTGTCATGGAGTGCAATTTGGAGTCTTTGCACAATGTTCGTTCACAAAGATGAGAATGAAATGCACTTTTCCACTATTTACATTTCTTTGCCTGTTTAAGTTCAAGTGCGAGTGGATATTATTGAATTGCCAGCTTAATGCATGCATTCATTTTCATGGAACAGAGTCAGTCATGTCTTATGAGACAATTTGTATTAGCCTGGTTCACAACAGACCTAAATCCTGCACATTATAACACGTTAGAAAATGGGAGGCAGCACAATTGTGGAAACATTAAAAGGAAGAGAAAATCATTGTCTTCATAGAAAATCATTTGCATTTAAAAACTTTCTTAAAACTTTTCTGCTGAGAGTGGATGGACTTATACTTCAGTAAATGATTATGCTTGCAAAGCAATAAGTCCCTTAAAGTACAAGTAAAGTTTACATAGTTTTCCATGATTGAAGTGATTGTTGATTTGTCTATCTGCCACATTGCCCAATGATCAAAGAGAAATACAATCTAATTGGGAATACACCCACAACATAAAATCTCTACAGTATGGAAGCAGGCCATTGAGTCCACACCAACCCTCCGAAGAACATCCCACTCAGACCCACCCCCTCCCCTATCCCCGTAACCCTGCATTTCCATTGGTTAACCCAGTGAGCCCCTGTGACAATTTCCCATAGCCAATCTACCTAGCCTGCACATCTTTGGAATGTGGGAGAAAACTGGGGCACCCAGAGGAAAGCAATGCAGACACAGGGAGAATGTGCAAACATTACACAGTTACACAAGACTGGAATTTAATCTGGGTGTCTGGTGCTGTGAAGCAGCAGTGCTAACCAGTGAGTCACCTTGCTATTCCACCTGTAGGTTTCCCTCCAAGCCATACACAGTCCTTTCTTGGAACTACATTGCTGTATATTCATTGTTGCTGGTTGAAAATCATGGAATTCCCTTCCTAACATCATTCTGGGTGTGCCTAATACCCGGGACTGCAACAGTAACTCTCCACCACCTTGTCAGGGGAAATTAGAGGTGGGTAATAAATGCTGACTAGTGGTGCTTACATCCTGTGAATGCATGTCTTTTAATAAATAGCCAGAAATGCATAGACTTAGTACTGTATACACTTCTGCACTTGTGGCATTTATTTTTTGTAAATATTCAACATGACGCCAAATCTAAGATTTATTCTTAAGAACAATCAACCTTATTATGCAAGTGTCTGCAATGATAAACTATTAAAAATTAGGAGTTCATTATCCATGTTGCAAATCAAAATATGTTTTGAGTTCAGTGCCTGCAAAATTTAGTTTAGTAAACATTTAAGCTGTTCTGTACAATTTTGGCTAAAATCTTTCAATGCAAGACTTACATACTGAATTTTGTGTTTAAGCAAGTAATGTTGAGTTTTGTCATGTTTCATCATCATAGACCTCATCACTGGTGGGAACAGTTGACATGATTCTGGATTCATGAAAAAGCAGCATGTGGGTGAAGAATGTTGGGGGGAGGGGGAAGGACGAGGTTGTGTGGAGGGTGCAGTCCAAGCTCCAAGCTCCTTGGGGAACGTGGAAGGTAATGGTGCAGGAGCAGATCAAGAAGCCACTGTCAGTGATTCTCTGGCTGAAACAGGATACACATGAATGAAATCACACACAAGTTTGCTTCCATCTAGCTGGATAAGAGATGGGGAGGTGACGATGCATATTTATGTGGTAACCACATTAAAGGCAACAGACAGGTTTGGAATGGCGAGGAAGGAATGTTTATCTTGGTTGCAGTTATATGAGATAACATTTGTGACTTTGACAAGAGTTAAATTCATATTTTGATGGAGCAAACGTGACTGGAAGAATTCAAGCAAGGAATTACAGGAAGGATGGACATGGATTTGGAAAAATTTAGTATGTTCAAAGACAACGAAGAGAAATGGGTGGATCAAGAGACGTCACTAGTTATAAGTTTAAAGGGATCGAGGATTAATTAATTTTATCCTTGATCGATGACAGATTTGAAGAAGAGGGAAGTAGTGCCTGAGGAGAAAGACCTGTTAATAATGCGCATGTAAAGTAGGAGCCAGGACAACAGGTTTGTCAGAATGGGGTTTCAGGAACATGGGGTATTTCTCAGGGACAAGATTAACTTAGACAGTGGGGATGGAGGAAACTTTCTAATCAAGGTTAAGACGAAGAGAACTGGAGGGCATGTTGGTCTGGCTGGGTTAAGGGAATAGCAGGAAGCAGTAGAGGCAGCTGATTAGATAGTTTTGTTTTTGAAACAAAGAAATTCATGAGGTGATTGGAGTTGTTGGAGGAGCATGTGAATGAGGCAGCACAGGTTGTTTTAAGAACTTAATATTGGTGGAATAGAGAAGCCAAGTGTCTTATTTGCTTCAGGGATCATCATTGAATAGTGGGGTGTTTAAGTGATAGAGTGCACCATTCCTTACTGCTTTATGTGGTGTCTCAGAGATGGAATTGAATGCATAAATTATTCTCCAAAGTGTTTGCATCTGAAGTCCCATGGCCTGGAGGGATTGGTCATGTGACTCATAAAGGTGGCAAGGGGAAATTGTTCCAATTGTCAAGGACAGCACAAATGGTGGAGGGAATGGGATTTAATGAGTCAGTAGCCACTGAAATATCATAATGTATTCAAGGCCAAAGACTAGATAACTCAGAATTTGAGACTACAGTATTATTTGGAGAGAGAGTTCTTTCCAGGCTCCGTCAAAGGAAAGAGGGGTGGCATGTGAGTAGATATGAGAAATTATGAAGGATTAATGTCTCCAATACACCAGGTATTCAAAAGTAAGGTGAGAAAGTTGAAATTTTATTTGAAAACAACCGTTCAGGGGTTCAGTTTACATTCTCCAAAGTTCAGAACAACTGGCTTGTAGGTGCATATTGGGAAACCACCTCATGTGACACTGGCTTCTTTTGTGGCTTTCTTCCAGAATAAAGATCTTCAAACATGCAATACAAGTCCTACATTTTACAAAGTGAATCACAGTTAATAATATTTGAAAGGTTTCTCATTTTAATTTCTGGCGCTAATAAAAATTATGGAGATCATGAATGCATACTCTCCTGAAAAGAAAACATGAGGTAGTTAGGGTAATTGCATCGTATGAGATAAATTAAACTATCTAAAGCCATAGAAGTCTTAAATCTAAAGGCAGAAAGTGAGGTAGCAGATGAGAAGGTAAGCACAAATGTCATGGACTGTATGGCCTTCCGTGCTGTAGTCATGAATTAGAATTTTGTCTCATGTTTTCTGGGTCCTGAATTTAAGACTACCTCATTAAATTTAGGTGAATTCTCAGAATAATTCTCATTCAGAGAAATTAAAGAGATTGCTGTTATTAAAATGATAAAGGACACATTGGGGCTCATTTTTAGAAGCTTCACTTTTTTTTACTTCATTTGTGGGACTTGGGTGTCACTGGTGGGCCAGCATTGACAGCCCATACCCGTTTGAGAAGGTGGTGGTGAGCTGCCTTCTTGAATCACTGCTGTCTCTGACCTGCTCTTGTAGCCACTGTGTTTATGTGGTAAAATTAAAATACTCTTGAAATTAAAATACACTTACTGTGAAGATCTCAGTTGTGAACTCTGGTAAATTTCATAGTCACAAATTTTTTAACACAACAAAAAATTTGAGATATAATCCTTGTGAATAAGTCTTCACATGATATGTTATTCTATAAGACCACTACCAAATCTCATCGATGTAATAAATGCCCTTTATTTGCATGGTATGTGTTTCAAAGAGTGACATAGACCTCATGTATATTGGTTAAATAAATGTTCCATAATTCCGTTCTGTTTTAGCAGGCACATTGCTTTGGTGGAGATTTTAATAGTCCTACATTACGTGCTAGACTATGTTCTCAAATATTCATTTTGTTAAGTCTAATGAAAAGCAGAGCAAATAATTAATAGCAGTTTCCCTAACAGAAAACACTTAGCTTTTATATCCTATACCTGATCTTCAGGCAATTTACTCATTACACTATTACAAAGGTCCTTAGTTAATGGGTAATTAGCAACTGTCCATAAAAGACTGTAGACATTGCTCTCCATTAGAGGGAGAGACACAATTGGTTAGATTGCTTTAGGATTACAGTTCATATTTAAGGTGGGGCAGAGTAAAGAGGCAGGTCTCCATGAACTACAAAAGCTATGCAGGGATTTGATCTAGGCTGTTGGTATCAGTCTGCACCACACGCTAACCAACTGAGCTAGACATGATGGGCATTCTGGGCTAAATCAAAAGACTGATATCTTATTCCTGCTATTGCTCAATTTTGTTATGACTTCAAGTCCTGAAAGCCCAGATGGAAGGACAGCTGAAATAAAGAGAAGGAAAGAATATTAATTAAGATTTCTTTTTTTCATGCTGGGCAGACCTTTTACTCAGGTGAGGTCAACTGACCTGCTTAAATACCTTAATGTGAACAAGCATCAAAAGAGCATCCGTTCTGTTTGTAGAAATAACAAACATTGTTAATTCCCTGTGTGGGATTGCTCATTAAAAACAAATTAAAGGTATTTTGTGCGATGAACGATTCCTATTCATAGTCTTACTCATAATGTAATATGGTCGTTTTGCTTGAGACCCTTGTGATGCTCAGACAGAATGTTTCTATCTATGCAGATTCGAAGACATAACATGACATTAAGAATAAAACCCTTCCATAGAGCAAGCTCACTTTAGCGAGTTTGTGTAGAGTCGTTGCCACATCTCATTAACAACCATAGTAACAGCTAGGCTGACTGATTGTGGATTGGCAATAGTTAGAGACTCCAGAACAAAAGAGGACAGCACTCTTCCTAACACCTGCTGGTAGATACAACAATGAACAAATTACCCTTCAAAAGCAGATTCCTTTCTAATTGTTTGACTCATTAGATCATTAAACAACATAATTCCTGAAAGACATTATACATTCAGACAATTGCTGAATTTCAAGCCTTAAAAAAACTATATAATACTCAAAGACAACCATAGTTGGATTACAGAGATAAAACATGATAACAACATGAAAAAGGACCTTCACTCCATCCTATTTGTGAAGTTAAAAACCACACAACACCAGGTTATAGTCCGCCAGGTTTAATTGGAAGCACACTAGCTTTCGGAGTGTCACTCCTTCATCAGGTGGTGAAGGAGCAGCACTCCGAAAGCTAATGCTTCCAATTAAACCTTTTGGACTATAACCTGGTGTTGTGTGGTTTTTAACATTGCATACCCTAGTCCAACACCGGCATCTCCAAATCATGACTACTATCTGTGAAGGCTTTCTGCAAGAGTAAATCTGTTTGTCCATTCTGCTCCCCTTTCTCCATAGCCTTGCATTTTTTTCTTTTCAAGGGCATTACTAAATCATTTTTTAAAAATACTATTGCAGGTCTCCATTAAATGCTTAGGCAGTGTATTCCAGTGCAAAATATTTTTTTCTCGAATTGGCATTGGTTGTTTTATTAATCATTTTAAATAAGTATCCCTTGGTTCTTAAACAACCTTGCACTGAGAGCAGTTTCACACTATCTAATCTGTTTAGAGCCTTCTTAATTTTTGGTGTCTCCGTTAAAGCCTAGCCTTCTATTCTTTGTGGGAGCAATCTCAGCTTCTCCGATTTTTCAATTTAACTGACATCCTTCATTCCTCAAACTATTAATATTTAATGTGCAATGTTCATCTCCACACTAAATATATTATATTGAAGTAATAGATTACAATAGAGATTGATAAGAAAACTCGCACTGTTTGGAAAAACACTGTGGAAATTAAGGACAAATTTGATAACAAAGTTTAAAATTGTGAAGGAATTCAATAATGTTGACACATAGTGACTGACGATTCAGAGTTATGGTTGATATTCATTGTAACACTGGAGAGAAAAAAGAGATTCAGATCAGTCAGCAAGAAAAACATTATTATACAGAAGTTTGTGGAATAATGGAATGCAACACTGGATCACTGGATTGAGAAACATGCAGTCCTTTGAACATATTCAATCATTGAATGACATTTTGACTGATACAAATTTTAATTCGACCAACTTTGTCTCACAAAAATCTATTGAACTTCGTTAAAATTATTAGTTAAGCTTTTTGTAGAGAGTTTTTGTGCCATTCTTTACATGCAGATGCATTTTTACCTTGTTTTCTGAATGGCTGTACTGACATTATGGTAATTAGGAGAAAGTGAGGACTCCAGATGCTGGAAAGTCAGAGTCAAGTTAAAGATTTCTAGATTTTGACTTTGGACCCGGATGGCAGGGGTCAAATGCAGGTCACGATCATATGCTGGGTCACAAAAAGTAAATCCACATTCATTTGCCTCGACTGACCAATTAGTGGCCATAGGTCATGCTTTTCTGCAATTATGGATTGTGGACGGGTTCTTGAAGCTGGGTGACTGACAGAACATACTCCAGAACAGAATTGGTTGCAACATAAGCACATAGAAAATAGGAGCAGGAGGAGGCCATTTGGCCCTTCAAGCCTGCTCTGCCATTCAATATGATCATGGCTGATCATCCAATTCAGTACCATGTTTTCCCCCCTTCCTGCATATACCCTTTGAATACTTTAACCTTAAATATATCAAACTCTTCTTGAAAACATCAATTGTTTTAGCCTAGGCACTTTCTATGGCAGACAATTCCACAGGTTCACCACTCACTGGCTGAAGATATCTCACTTCTAAATCCCATATCTTAGACTGGGACTCTGATTCTGAACTTGCTGGTCAAGCGGAACATCTTTCTTCAGTTTACCCTGTCCAGGCCTGTTAAAATCGTATTCGTTTTATGAAATTCTCTGCCTTGCCCCCCACATTCCTCCACCCCAACCCTCATTCTTCTAAAGTCTAGTGAGTATAGTCTAAAAAATCCAGAGATTCTTCACATGTCAGTCCTGGCATTGCAGGAAGCAGTCTGGTTCATTGCACTTCTTCCATAGATAGAATATTCTTCCCCAAGTAGGGAGACCAAGGCTGCTCATTATAGTCTAGGTGTAGGTTCACAAAGTCAAGTAAGGCAAAGAAAGGGAGGCCGTTTTCAGTGATTGCAGTTGTCAGACCACCTTTGTGGAGGGGAAACTCTTTCTTTCACAATGTGTCCTCCAGCCATAGTTGTGGCCATATAGACAGATGGATCTTCAGAATCTTTCTGGAGAGCTGGCTTCCTGATCTGCTGCTGGGAGACCACTTTCAGATAACTACTGTACTCTATCACCTTGGGGAACTTACAGCAAACTGGGAAAAAAATCAAGTTGGGATTTGGCCTATTTTGTTATTAGAATGGTCAGAGATGTTATTGCACACCTCTGGAGTAGGTAGGACATGAACTTCGGTCTCTTGGTCCGGGGTAGGGACAATACCACTATAGCATAAGGAGGCCCTCAAGTTGAGCTTTGGTTCCTGGCTCTAGTTGACCTTTTTTAAGGCCTAAATTGACCTTAATTAGATGTTCCACTGCCAATTTAGATTTCTGGAATATTGTTTGATTGGAGAGGGGATGGTGGCACCTAACTGACACACCAGTTGCTGAGGAAAAATTGCATGCCCACCTGCCTTTGTTCCCGCTCCATATTAAGTGAAAATCCTGCTCAATGCTTCCTGGTCCTAGACTCTCCCACCAATGGAATAAAGTTTCTCTCTGAGTTTTGGAAAAGATTTGGAGAAGTTTCTCTCTATCTCCCCTTTAAATAATTTTCAAATCTTGAACAACTCACCTTTAAATTTTGGTATTCAACAGATTGGGCCTATGTTTATATCATCACTCCTTACAATCTACCCCTTGATGTCCGAATGACATTCTGGTGAATCTGCATTGCACTCCTTCGAAGAACACTTTGTAATGTGGTAACCAGAACTGTAAACTATAAACTAAATTTTAAAGCTGAATATCCTCAACTTTTTTTTTCATAATGCTTTTGGTTATTATTGTTCTTGATTACAATATTTTAATGATATATATGGACCCCAAAATCTTTTTGGACCTCCATTGTTCCTGGCTATTCATTATTTAATTAATCCTCAAACCTATCTTTGATCCACACCTCTTGCTAATTAGACATAAAAAGATATACTTATTGTTCTTGGTCACACAGCAAATCATCTATCCATGTTACCCATTTTACTTTGAATTTCTATTTCCTGTCATAACTATTAAATGCCTCTGGAAGTACTGGTATACCGCATCTACAGGTTCCCCTTTATCCATAGTGCCTGTCCTTCAAAGAACTCCAATAAATTAGTTCAACATATCTTTCTTTTGACGAAACAATGCTGACCCTTCCTGGTTACATTACATTTTTGTTGAGTGTGCAGCTGCAATCCATCCAATAATTTATTTTAACACTGTCTCCACAACAGATGTCAAGTGATAGTTTCCCATTTTCTGCATTCCTCCATTCTTGAGTAGAAAGGTTTTCAGTGCAATGAATTTTTTTCTTGAATTGAGGAAATATTGGAAAATTAACATGGGCATATCTATGATCCCATTAGCAATGCCTTTTAAGACTCAAGGATGAAATCTGTTTGAGCTTACAGACTTGGTTAGTCCACAGCCAATGTTTTGCACCCTCTATGCTCTTGAACATGTAAATCATGATTGACTGGCCAGTTACAATCCCTGACAGTCAATGTCACCACCTGAGTATGTTCCCTTACCACACACATGTCAATTATCATTCCACTGCGTGACTTCTGCTTCTGAAAAGTTTTGTTGCATTTTGCAGAAATCGATTATCCTGATTTCCCCTCTTTTCTCAATTACCATTTTAAAATCCACCAGTAAGCATGAGCAAATAAAGTTATGGAATTGTCTCACATAATGACTGTTGCTAATATTGTAAACTCAATTCGAGGAAGAACCCTTCAGCATCGTTTGACTTTGTCTTGTAAGGATTTAAACAATGTTGCCTCTGGTGAAATAATCCTCCATACTGATTGAGGTGGTTAAGTCGAGGGAAGGTCCAGAAAAGATTTTTAGGGTCTGATGCCTGAAACCTTCCCTAAATCAAGGAATGAAGTGTGCAGTGAATTGTCATTAGAATACACGGTTGCTTAACTTTGCTTCCTTACATACGTACACACATAACCTCAAAGCTGAATGAGCAGAACTGTGACCTGAAGGGAAAAGACAGAGACTTAGCACATATGATTAGTGGGGTGAATGCATTCAATTTGAAACTGGTTCTGTGGCCTTCCCAATTTAAATAAAATGCAGCAACATTTCTTGAGTCTGGAAAAGATACGAGAAAAGATGACTCTGTCTACATTTCCCACTGCCTTGGGAAAGCAGTCAACATAATCAAAGATGCTGTGGTTCTGTTCGCCGAGCTGGAAGTTTTTGTTGCAAACGTTTTGTCCCCTGTCTAGGTGACATCCTCAGTGCTTGGGAGCCTCCTGTGAAGCGCTTCTGTGGTGTTTCCTCCGGCATTTATAGTGGCCTGTCCCTGCCGCTTCCGGTTGTCAGTTTCAGCTGTCCGCTGTAGTGGCCGGTATATTTGGTCCAGGTCTATGTGTTTGTTGATGGAGTTTGTGGATGAGTGCCATGCTTCTAGGAATTCCCTGGCTGTTCTTTGTTTCACTTGCCCTATAATGGTAGTGTTGTCCCAGTCAAATTCATGTTGCTTGTCGTCTGCGTGTGTGGCTACTAGGGATAGCTGGTCGTGTCGTTTCGTGACTAGTTGATGTTCGTGGATGCGGATCGTTAGCTGTCTTCCTGTTTGGAGACAGCTAACGATCCGCATCCACGAACATCAACTAGCCACGAAATGACACGACCAGCTATCCCTAGTAGCCACACACGCAGACGACAAGCAACATGAATTTGACTGGGACAACACTACCATTATAGGGCAAGTGAAACAAAGAACAGCCAGGGAATTCCTAGAAGCATGGCACTCATCCACAAACTCCATCAACAAACACATAGACCTGGACCCAATATACCGGCCACTACAGCGGACAACTGAAACTGACAACCGGAAGCGGCAGGGACAGGCCACTATAAATGCCAGAGGAAACACCACAGAAGCGCTTCACAGGAGGCTCCCAAGCACTGAGGATGTCACCTAGACAGGGGACAAAACGTTTGCAACAAAAACTTCCAGCTCGGCGAACAGAACCACAGCAACGAGCACCCGAGCTACAAATCTTCTCACAAACTTTGAATAATCAAAGATCCCTCCCACCCCGGTTCCACTCTCTTCCACCCTCTTCTATCAGGCAGAAGATACAAAAGTTTGAAAACACACAACAGATTTAAGAACAGCTTCTTACCTGCTGTTATCATACTTATGAACAGACCCCTCATATATTAGAGTTCACATTTTTTTGCACCTTGTGTCCAGCTGTATTCTGCATTCTGTTCTATTACCTTAATGTAGGAGAAAGTGAGGACTGCAGATGCTGGGGATCAGAGCTTAAAAATGTGTTGCTGGAAAAGCGCAGCAGGTCAGGCAGCATCAAAGGAGCAGGAGAATCGACGTTTCGGGCATAAGCCCTTCCTGCCCGAAACGTCGATTCTCCTTCTCCTTTGATGCTGCCTAACCTGCTGCGCTTTTCCAGCAACACATTTTTAAGCTATTACCTTGATGTACTTCAGTAAGATGTTATTTGTTTGGTTAGCACACAACACAATATGTTTTACTATATCTCAGCAATGACAATAATAAATCACATCAAAATACAGCCTGTTTTTTCATTGGTTCTTGTGAGTACATCCCTCTACTTCATTTCCCTTATGTTTAACTAGTTTTCCCTTCAAGGCACCAATGCCATTTGCCTCAAATACACCTTGTCATATGGAGGTCTACATTCTTGTCACTCCTTGGGTAAAAATATTTCTGTGACAAAGTGAGGACTGCAGATGCTGGAGACTTAGTGTGAATTTGTTTAAGGTGCTCTTGTGGCACAGACCCTGTATCTGTGGTAGGAGACCTGGGTACAAGATTCATCTGTTATGTGTTCATAACATATCTAAGCTGGTTGATTAAACATATATAGGGTCTGTTCTCATCTTAACATTTTTCCAATTTTGCCAGAAGGCAGCTAGTTTTTGTTTGTTCTAATACAAAGCCAGGGGAAAGGATTTGGAAGAGAGTGGAGGTTAGGATGATTCCCAATATCATGTGAAACAGGAGCAATCCATATAAATTACAAAGACACAGCACTCTGCCAGATCCTATTTGCAATATGTGATTGCTTTCTGAACAAAATGTGACTTCCTTAAACAAACCTTTTGTTTGATGTAATGAAATTTTGCTTCTTGGCCCTTCCTGAATCAAGGGACAGTGTATTTCAATTGGTTGATTGAATTGTCAATTAGATCAATGATGGAGTTTTGCTGTCTCCCCAGTTTAAAACAAAATCAGATGGCTTTGATCCTGAATTGACACCAAACTGATGAGAGTCTGACAGCCATGCTGAGTATCTGAAATAAAAATGTGTTCTCATCACCAACATTACCATCACAAAATACAAATCAATATTATGCACTACGCTTAACCATGAATTCCAGGAGCCTGGAAATCCATTCCTTGCCCACTGCCAATTCTCATTTTGCTGTCATCTAGGAAAGGTGAAGAAGTCGATCCATAACAGACTTGCTCCATGTAGTTATCCTTTTCTTGTGGTTTATTGCACCTTTCCTCTGATTACTGTCGTTGAATGATTCTAACTGAGTAAGCAGCCCCTTTGGGGACTGGGTTCAGTGGGGTGCCTGCATGCAATGAGGTAAAAGCCCACATCCAACTTCAATTCACAATTGAGGTCACTGAAGGTCACAGGGTTTGGGGGGGAGGTGGGAGGGCTCAACAGAGTTTATTAAATTTTACAGCGCAGAGAGTACGGAAAGGGTCAGGAATCTAACTTCAGGCACAGAAGGTGGATAAGGGGAGAAGAGGGAGGCAGATGACGCAGGACTGAGGGTGTTGTACTTAAATTCACACAGTATACAAAACAAGGTGAATGAGTTTGTAGCGCAGATTGAAATTGGCAGGTTTGATGCTGTGGGTATCACAAAGACGTGGCTGCAACGGGATCAGGGATGGGAACTAGGTATCCAAAGATACATGACCTAGCGAAAGGACAAGCAAGTGGGCAAAGGTTGCCTTGTTAGCAAGAAATTAAATTAAACAATAGCAATAAATGATATTGAGTCAGAAGACATAAAATCTGTATTGGTAGGGTTGAAGAATGCAAATGGGAAAAGACTGATGGGTGTTGTGTCCAGACCTTCTGGCAATAATAAGGACGTGGGGAAGAAAATAAATCAGGAGATGGAAAAGACATGGAAAAGCAAAACACTATTATAACAATTATGGAGCAAGTAGGCTGGGAGAATCAAGTAGGTAGCAGATCCAGAGAAAAGAGGTTCTTGAAATGTCTACAAGATTTTCTTTGGAGCAGCTTGTAGTCAAGCTCAGTAGGGAACAAGCAATTCTGGATTTGGTGATTTGATGAGGCAGACTGGATTAGGGAGTTTAAGGTGAAGGGAACCCCAAGGGGCTAGTGATCATAATATGATAAAACTTACCCTGCAATTTGAAGAGGAGAAGCTGGAATCAGATATAACGACATTACAGTTGAGTAAAGTTAACTGCAAAGACATGAGGGAGGAACCAGAGTGGTAAGAGTGAGGCCAGAGTGGACATTAGACACTGGAAAATGAGGTTGGAGAATGAGGGAACAAAGAAATCATGGACTGTAGCTGTTCAAGGAGGCAGTTCACTATCACTTTCTGAAGGACAACTAGAAATAGCCAATGAATGCTGGCCATCCAGTGATGCTAACAGCCCACATCCCACAAATGAATACATTTTTTTAAAAACTTCTTCAAAGTAGAGGACTCCAATAACATATTGAACTTCATGAGAATCAGTGGGCAGAGGTGAAGATTTGACCATCACTGAGGAGAAGATGCTGGGGAAGCTAAAAGGTCTGAATATGGATAAATTACCTGGACCAAATGGACTACAACCCAGAGCTCTGAAGGAGATAGCTGAGGAAATTGTGAAGACGTGAGCAATGATCTTTCAGGAATCACTGGAATCAGGGAATTACTGGACACAGAGGAATGGAAAATGGCAATTTTAACACCCCTCTTTAAGTAGCCAGGGAAGCAGAAGACAGAAAATTAGCCTGACCTCAGATATTGCTAAGATTTTAAAGACCTTTGTTAAGAATGAGATAGCAGAGTACTTGAAAGTGCATGGTAAAATAGAGCTAAGTTAGCACGACTTTGTCAAAGGGAGGTGATGTCCAACAAATCTGTCAGATTCTTTGAGGAGGTAATGAGCAAGTTAGAGAAAGGAGAGCCAGTGGACTTGATCTGTTTAGATTTCCAGAAGGCCTGCATAGATGTTGTCACTAGCAGGCAAGACTAGAACCTGAAGGCACAGCCTAAGAGTGAAGGCATGACCCTTTAGAACTGAGGTGAGGCGGAATTTCTTAAGCCAGAAGGTGGTGAATCTATGGAATTTGTTGCCACAGAGGGCTGTGGAAACCAACTCAGATATAGATAGGGTTTTGATTAGTAATGGAATCAAAGGTTTTTTTTTAATGCACTTATGGGACATAGGCATCACTGGCTGGCCAGCATTTATTGCCCGTCCCTAGTTGCACTTGAGAAGATGGTGGTGAACTATCTTCTTGAACTGCTGCAGTCCACCTGCTGTGGATTGAGCTAGTGAAGGAACAGTGAAATATTTCCAAGTCAGGATGGTGAGTGAAAGGGAGGGGAACTTGCAGATGATGATGTTTCCATGTACCTGCTGAGCTTGTCCTTCTCGATGGAAATGGCTGTGGGTTTGGAAGGTGTTGTCTGAGGATTTTTGGTGAATTTCTGCAAAGCATCTTGTAGATGGTATTCACTGTTGCTACTGAGTGTCAGTCGATGCTTATGGATGCCAATTAGATTTGAAGAAGATTGTGCTACTTTGTCCTGGATGATGTCAAGCACCTTGAATATTGATGGAGCTGCACACATCCAGGCAAGTGGGGAGTTTTCCATTACACTCTTTGTTTGTGTCCTGTTGATTGTGGACAGGCTTTGGGGAGTCAAGAATTGAGTTACTTGCTGAAGTATTCCTAGACTCCGACCTGCTCTTGTAGCCACTGATATCAGCTGAGAGTCTGGTCAATGATAACCATTAGGATGATGCTTGTTAGGGATTTAGTGATGGCAACATAACCGAATGTCAACTGTTTATAGTTAGATCATCTCGTATTAGAGATAAGCATAGCCTGATATTTGTGTGGCATGAATGTTACTTGCTACTTGTCAGCCCAAAATTGGATAATGTCCAGATCTTATTGCATGTGAATATGGACTGCTCCAGTATCTCAAGAGTTGCAAATGGTGCTAAACATTGTGTAATCATCGAACATCCCCTCTTCTGACCTTATTGTGGGGGAAAGGTTATTAAAGCAGTTGAAGATGGATGGGCCCAAGACACTATACTGAGGAGCTCCTGCAGAGATGTTCTGGAGCTAAGATGACTGAACTCCAACAACCACAACCATCTTTCTATGACTCCAACCAGTAGAGAGTTTGTCTCCTGACGTCCATTGATTCCAGTTTTACCAAGGCTCGTTGATGCCACACTCGGTTCAATGTGGCCTTGATGTCTAGGGCTGTTACTCTTACCTCACCTCTGGATTTCAGCTGTATTGTCCATGTTTGAACCAAGGCTCTAATGAGGTCAGGAGCTGATTAGCTGATGGCCCACACTGGGCATCACTGAGCAGGTTATTGCTAAGTAAGTGCTGCTTGATAGTGCTGTTGATAACACCTTCTGTCACTTTACCGATGTGATTGAGAGTAGTCTGATGGAATGGTAATTGGTTGGGTTAGATTGGTCCTGCTTTTTGCATGCAGCACATACCTGGGCAATTTTTGATATTGTTGGGTAGATGCCAGTGTTATACTTTTTCTAGAAGAGCTTGGCTAGGGGAAGAGCAAGTTCTGGAGCACAAGTCTGAAGTCCTATTGCTGAAATGTTGTCAGGGCCCATAGCCTTTGCAGTATCCAGTGCCTCCAACTATTTCTTGATATCATGTAGAGTGAATCGAATTGGCTAACGACTACTATCTGTGATGCTGGGAAACAATGGATGAGGCCAAGATAGATCATCCACTTGGTACTTGTGGCTGATGATTGTCACAAATGCTTTGGCCTTGTCTTTTGCACTGATGTGCTGGACTCTTCCACCATTGAGGATGGGGATATTTGTGGAACCTCCTCCTCCAATGGATTGTTTAATTGTCTACCACCATTCACAGCTAGATGTGGCAGGACTGCAGTGCTTAGGTCTGACCTGTTGGTTGTGTGATGCCTTAGTTCTGTGTAGCAATTGCTGCTGATGCTGTTTAGCATACAATTAATCCATTTGGTGGCTTCATCAAGTTGTCACCTCATCTTCAGATATGTCTGCTGATCCTGGCATGCTCTCCTGCACTCTCCATTGAACCAGGGTTGGTCCTTAGCTTGATGGTAATGGTTGAGTGGGGGATATGCTGGGCATATCCTGGACTGGACTGGATTGTACAGATTGTGCTGGAGTACAATTCTTCTGCTATTGATGGCCCATAGCACCCAGCCTGGAGTTCCTAAATCTGTTCAAAATCTGTTACAGGGCGAAGCCGGGAGAATGGGCTTAGGAAACACATTAGCTATTATTGAATTGCAAAGCAGACCTGATAGCTGATTTATGGACTAATTGTACTCCTATTATCTTAAGGTTTTATAGTATTTCTTTATCCACAATAATGTCTTTGGAGCACATCTCACAATCCAGTGTAACAAAATTCTTGCATTGCATTTCTGTTGGATTTCTAAGTTCTTCTGATGAAGAAATATTTTGAAAATCTAACATCACATTATTTGGACTATTTCTCAATGCATTGAAGTAGTTCTCATGACAAAAGCCATCCTTAAGCTTTCAAAAGGAACATAATACTGTAATTTGGGGATATATAGTCCACATAGCTTGAAATAGATAGTCAATAAATTGTTGTTACTTTTGTTAAAAGGTGTCAGGTGCACTCAACAGGAAAATCTGTCAACCATTTCCCGGCTTAGCCAATTTATATACTGGAATCTGTACAGCAGTTATCTGGAGAAAAAATGCTTTGCGCCTACTTTAAATATCATTGTTACGAACAAGCGTGCAATTCATGCTTTCAAGAAACTGTGGAAAATCATTGGACTGAATCCTATGTTTGGTTTGACTAAGTGTCAAGTTTGTGAAGTTCTTTTTTTTTGTAGGAGTTTTTGAGGCAAGGCCTGGTAAGAATTCTTGCCGTATCTTACCAAATTCATGTTGGTAACTAACTACCCTCACCATGTGACCCTTCATCTGACTCTAGCCCGAGAGATTGAGGGCTGAATATGGCATTTTCTTTCTGCAAAAAACTCAGATTAGATCACAGAAACAAACCCAGGGGTAATACCACTTCCTTAAACTGTCTGTTTGTGAAAGGCTGGAGTTGTATGAATGCACTTTAGGTTGATAAATGGCATGTAACATTCATGCCACACAAGTGCCAAGCAATGGCCATCTCCAAAAAAGATCTAACATTCATCCCTTGACAGCCAATGGTATTTTCATAGCTGAATCTCCCACAACCTGTGCCTTGGGTGGTAAAAATTAAGTAATATCTAAACCAGTCATCTAAATACTTCTGCTTCAAGACCAGGTAAGAGACAAGGACTTTTGCAATAAGTACCACATCACTTAACTCACCAAAGTCTATCCACCAATTGCCAACCAGATTTTTAGAGTGTTTGGAACATTCTCCTCTTGTCTAGCTGAATGCAGATCCAACAATGCTCAAGATGTTTAACCCCATCCAGGACAAAGCTGTCTGCTTAATTAGCAGTATATTCACTCATTCCACAGGTGCTCAGTAAAATAATGTGTACCATCTACAAAATTAACTGCTTTAGTTGACCAAACTCTTTTGACAAAACCATTCAAACTCATAACCTTTACCTCTAGAAGGTCAAGAACAGCAGCCTTGAAATTCCACCTGCAACTCCTGTCTAAGTACAGGGTGACTGCCATATCCATGGAATCGTTTTCTGCCATGGTTTACCGCAGCCCAAACATATTACAGGGAATATTCCAGAACCAGGGGGCTGCGGGGAGGTAAATTTCCCACTTCAATGAATGGGTTCGCTCCTATCCATTGTTTCGGATTTTCATGGTAGATCTTGGAAGGTATCCCCCGCAGGAACAGGGGGACGACTGTACCCACTATCCTGACTATGAGCTATATTGCTCTTCCATCACTGTTGTTGTGTCAAAGTCTTGGAAATTCCTTCTTCAATGCATTGTGCATGTCCCAACACCCAAGAATTGCAGCTGTTCAAGAAGGCAGCAGTATCCACATCTGATGTACATTTTTTTTTAAATCAAGTTTGCTTTGTTGGTGCCTATGAGGTAATAGCAGAACCAATTAAAATATTGCACTGAATCCAAGGGTGTGCAATTTCTACACAATGTGTTCTGTATCTCTTTGCAGATTAATTGCTGTTCAAACTCTTCAGTTTAATTAAGCAAATAACTACAATTAGGCAGGAACTGCCAGCCAGACAATGCCATTAGTAACTTCTTAACCTGTGTATTTCAGTATTCTTAGTGCCAAATTGCTTTCAGCTGCTGATCTGCAGAAAACCTGCATTGCAAATATAATTTCTGCCTTGTTGCTACTGGAGTAATTTAAGAGAAAAACACAGGAAATACTTTTGACTGTTTGTAAAATATGTTTTAGCTATATTTCAGACATTTTGATTGAGTAATGTGTATGTGATTTTGTCAAAATGTATCGACTGGATAAATAATATGATCATCTAATAGGGAAAAGTGTTTAAAACTTACTGGTAAGCAATGGGATCTGATTTTCATCTGGCCTTCCAGAGAGATGGGTAATTAAAATAATAAACCTTATCTCACTATCTATAATTTTAATTTGGGCTCATTTAAAAATTGAGGATCTGGATTTTACCATTCGTCTGGTATTGGGCTGGGAAACAAGGGAGGGAGGTAAGGGGTAATATTGTGACATGATATAAGGTGTAGTGTCCACCATGGCACCTTGCCACTGATGGGGAAAGTTGTCCTCCTTCCCGAAAGACAACTCTGCCAGATAAGTGCCCAGGTAAAGGCTGCACCCTGGCACCGCTGACATTTTACCTGCAGCAGGTGGACCGTCTGTCCCATTAGGAAGCCACTGGGTAAACCTTGGCAGCCTGTCAGTGGGGTTTGGAGGTGGTGGATAGGGACAATTCCCATTCAATACTCTTTGGCCTGTGAGAGGACATTTGATGGCCCCTGTCGTATCAATGGAATGGTAGTCCCTATGGAATGGTGTTGCTTGCTTTTGCCAATATCCACATCTGACGTACAAATTTTTTAAAAATCAAGTTTGCTTTTTTGGTGCTTATGAGGCAATGGCAGAACCAGTTAAAATATTGCGTTGCGCCCAAGAGGGTTCAATTTCTCCACAAAGTATTCTGTATCTCTTTGTAGATTAATTACTATTCAGACCCTCATCCACTTGGGCCTGTATGACTGGCACTGGCATCTCCAGACCCCACCTACCTTTCAGAAAGGTGCTGTCCCTCCATGGCATTTTTTTTCTTTTCCAGTTACTGTCCCATTAGTGGCTACCACTCCCGCTGGAGTTGCTGACGCAGGCTGTCAGTTCTTTCAAGGCACAGAACCCCTTCCTGTCCCCCCAGTGGCAACAGATAACTGGGTATTGGAGGCAAAATGCAGTCATTAGGCAATCAGACAGTCCATATGCTGTCATGATTAATTGTAGTTGAATAAAATTTTTAAAAATGATGTATAGCACATTCTACAAATACTGGCTCTCGAACAACTTTGTTTTGTTTTCATATAATTAGACTTTGGAGAATATATCTATTTTTAATACTGCTGCTGTTATCCCAAGTTAGTCCCATTTTTAAGGCTTCATAACTTCAGAATTGCATTACAAATTTGGTCTCTTTTCTGTAAGGTCCATGTTTCACTTGCATTTGGAGCAAAACCCCAAACTAAGCTCTCTACAAGTCGCTTTTTGATTTGGATATTCAGCTTTCCACTTAACTATTCATTCCATTGAACGAATATGGCATTTTTCATTGCTGTCTTTGTTCTTAATTCTTTGTTGTACTTTTCATTTGCAATGTTATGCTCCCAAAATATTTGAATTCTTGCACCTAATCTAGTTTTCTTTCCACGAATTTATGAATATTTATTGGTAGTTATGCATCACTCTGATTTTGTAAATGTTCACTTAGAGTCCAAAATTCATACCAGCTGCAGTCTGCCGATTCGTTTTTATGCTGGATATTGGAGGAAAATTATGAATGTTTAAGGTTTCTATGAATTAGGACTTTTTTTTCAAATGGATATGGGACTTACATGATGGTGAATCATAATGCCTTTATTATTGTTTGAGATCTTGATCAAATGGCAGAAATAATGTATAGCTTTGAATTTGATTTTTATTTCTACGTTCTATGCATGAAGAAGGGGAAGGACTTTTTAAGTTTCATTTTAGATTTGTCTTATGAATTGGAATGGAGTGCCTGGAGATTTATTCACAGGTATTTGCATGAGGTCTTTAAAACCCTTGAGGTGAATAGTTAATTGCTTAAGAAAAACAGGTAGAAGAGGCAAAAAAAGGAACCTGCTATTGCCTCATGTCAGGAATTTAGTATCACAAATTCAGACCAACCAAGAAGGAGAGAGAACAGGTCTGTCAAAGCAGATGTGTTGTACATTTAGCAGTCTCCAAGGAGAAGCAGCATAATTCCATTGTGGTAAAAAAAACTCAAAAATCAAAATGTTTTGTAGGTGTCAGAAGCCTATAGAGCTTTGAACACATGAGCTTAAGGAACACATGTTAAGGAGTAAGTGAGCTGAGTTAGCAGCTTGTTTGTTGAACTCAGAGACATTAACTAAAGAACATAGCAGTAAGTGAATTCAGTACCTTGCTGAAATGAAACCAGTTACAGTCATGCCAACTCAGTAAATTAAAGATAGGACTGCCCCCTTCACTGAGGTAGAAGTGTCAATAAGAATGTTGAGGGTAAAGGTGTTGAATATTTATTCCTGAGTTTTGCAGCATGATCAGTTCAAATCGTACTTGCATCATTTTATTTAGTATGTAATAAGTTTTAATATTCTCTTGTTAAAAGTACATTGGCAGTCTCTTATGCTCAATAACTGACTACCATGGTACCAAACAGCAAAGTTCTGACTTATGATCTATCAATTCAAGTCTTATTCTATGATCTGACTTGTTCAATATTACTATCAGCTAGGACCCTAACATTTGGACCTATGGAAAAAGGAAACTAACTTGCTAAATAATTTTGAAATGTGGGTTTGGAGGAGAAAGGACAAGTAACAAATGACCAGGTACTGTGGACAGTGAATGGACAAAAAAGAACTGTCTGAATGTAATTAATTAATTAAAAGCCAGCATGGAGTCTGGATAGGACACATCCTAAGAGGAAACAAACTCATCAGAGATGTTCTGGAGTGTGAATTTCAAGGATAAGTATAAGAGAAAGGAAGAGACACAAATGACAGATGGCTTGAAAATTGAAGTTATGATTTGGAGATGCCGGTGTTGGACTGGGGTGTACAAAGTTAAAAATCACACAACACCAGGTTATAGTCCAACAGGTTTAATTGGAAGCACACTAGCTTTCGGAGCATCGCTCCTTCATCAGGTGATAGTGGAGGGCTCGATCGTATCACAGAATGTATAGCAAAAATTTGCAGTGTGATGTAACTGAAATTATACATTGAAAAATTGATTGTCTGTTAAGCCTTTCATCTGTTAGAATACAGTGATAGTTTTTTTTTAAAGTTGCATTCTTGGGTTAGCTGTTAACAATGGTGATAGCTGTTAACAATGAATAGCTGTCACCATTGTTAACAGCTAACCCGAGAATGCAACTTTAAAAAAAAGGGTTTTGTGATTTACACATGAAAGAAGTGAAACTATCACTGTATTCTAACAGATGAAAGGCTTAACAGACAATCAATTTTTCAATGTATAATTTCAGTTACATCACACTGTAAATTTTTGCTATAAATTCTGTGTTACGATCGAGCCCTCCACTATCACCTGATGAAGGAGCGTCACTCTGAAATCTAGTGTGCTTCCAATTAAACCTGTTGGACTATAACCTGGTGTTGTGTGATTTTTAACTTTAAAAATTGAAGTTATTGGCAAATTAAAAGACTGGAATTACATGTAAGGATAATAAGCCAGGGACCTGCCTTTGGACATAGCATACTTAACATTGGTGAAACACATGAATGGACATTTATTTATGAAGTCCTACAGTTAGAATGTTGTTTCCCTGGAAACCCATACACTTCATGGATATGTACTTCAGTTACGGCTAAAATGTATTTTGCAAGATGGGAAATCAACAACATGCTTGAAAGCAGAACGGGTGGAGGATTAGTTCCCGTTGATTCCTTTTACCTCTAATAATGATGCCATTGTCTTTCTTTTCACGGCAGTAACTGAAGATATTGCATAGTTCATCACAAATTTGTTACAGTCTTTGGGAAATTATTAGCAAATAATATGGTACTGGGCACATAAATCCCATTTGGGGTTTATTTGACTCAGAGTTTCTGCTTCCAGAATGTGACATTGTCTTACAATTTCATATGGGAAATCAAATTTAATGCAAATTGCTGCACTTCTGCTTGACTTATCTAGTTCACATTTCTTCCTGTCGCTTCTAACAAGTGAATAATCATTCAACCCTGTTACTGGAGAAGGATTGCAAATATCAACTCAAGCTGTCTGATGGCCAAAGTGTCTGGTATTAATTCCGTTACTGTTAGTTCGACAGTTCTCTTCTGGAGATAAAGGTCTATAATGGATATGACAAGCTTTCAATAATGAAAAGTAGACTGCAAGGCCAGAAGTAAAAATTACAATGATGGGTCTGCTCAGAATGAACAGTGAAAAAAAACACTAATACTTGGAAATGAACATGTTGGTCGTAGTGGATTTTTAGTTTGAGATGCACCAGACAAGTCAAATCAAAATGCCAGGTCTGCCTGTTTTTCCTTTTTGGGTGAGTTGAAAAGACATTGACAATTGCACTGTCCTCACTTCAGGATTTTTCACATTTTAGTGAACACCCCAAGTGAAAAACTCACTACCCCAGCTCGCTCACAGTTACCATGGAATTGAAATCAGGGTTTACACTTCATAAATTTAAAAAAAAACTGTTTCCTGCACTACCTGTGACAAAGCTATGATTAATCAACTTAATTCCTTTCACAAATTGGGGCATTCCAATAATACTCGGAATGCAAGCCATTACTAGTATTGGATGTGAAGGAGGTAACGTGCATTGATGTATGCAATATGTTGCAGTAGTTACCTGAAAAAATAGTTAATAATGTTAGTATCATATGATCTTGTATCAGAATTTGATTGACTTTGTTTTATTCATTCGTGGGATGTGGCATCACTGGCTGGGCCAGCATTTTATTCCCATTTCTAAATGACCTTGGAATGATGGAGATGAGCTGATTTCTTGAACCACTGCACTGTTAGTGTGTAGGTGCATCCATGCTGCTGTCTAGAAGGGAGTCCAAGATTTTGACACAAACATAGTGCAGGAACAGTGATTATAGTTCCAAGTCAGGATGGTGTGTTTGCTTGGCAGTGCTGCCAAGTGTCCATTACGAGAAATCGAAGGCTCTTGTGCTGATCTTTGTCCAAGGCCTTGCTCCTGACTCAAGCTCAATGGTCCCATTTCTGCCCTAAACAGAACAATACTACTCTGTGACCCGTGAACCGCGGTCCCACCCGAGCAACAAAAACCCAGAGGCCTTCTTGTGCCCTGGACCCCATTATTGGGTACTGATATAGACCTTTTGTCCTTATATGTGGTATAAATTGTGGGTTTGGGAGAATGTCAAAGGAACCTTGGTGGGCAGCTGCAGCATAAATTTTAGTTGGTACATACCTCTGATGATGGTGAAAGGAATAAACGTTGAAAATGGTGGATGGGGTGCTAATCAAGGTGGACGTCTTTGTCCTTGAGTGCACACATTCAGGCAAGTGGGGAGTATTCTATCACTTTCCTGACTTGTAGGTAGTGGATAGGCTTAGCAGAGTCAGGATGAGAGTTAATTGCCACAAATCCCTAGCCAATGAGATGGTTCTAGCACCAGTATTTAATTGCTGCTTATGCAATTGAATGTTAAGTGGAGATACTTGGATCTGGGTCATTGTCTGGCAACCTGATAAAAGTACAGTAAAATTTGTTTCAACTGGCACCTTATGAACTGGCACTCTTGATAAACCAACAAGAACTATATACCTCAAACAGAGTCATAGAGCTGCACAGCACAGAAACAGACCCTTCAGTCCAACTCGTCCATGCCAGTCCCATTTGCCAGCCTTTGGCCCTTACCCTCCAAACCCTTCCTATTCATGTACCCATCCAGATGCCTTTTAAATGTTGTAATTGTACCAGCCTCCACCATTTCCTCTGGCAGCTCATTCTAAACGCGCACCACCCTCTGCTGGAAAATGTCTTCCCTTAGGTCCCTTTCAAATCTTTTCTCTTTTGCCTTAAACCTACGCCCTCTAGTTTTGGACTCCCCCACCCCAGGGAAAAGACCTTGGCTATTCACCCTATCTATGCCCCTCATGATTTTATAAACTTCTGTCAGGTTACTCTTCAGCCTCTGATGCTTCACAGAAAACAGCCCCAGCTTCTCCGCCTCTTCCTATAGCTCAAACCCTCCAACCTCAGCAACATCCTTTTAAACCTTTTGAACTTTACAGGCTTCACAACATCATTCCTATAGCACAGAAACCAGAATTGAACACAGCATTCTAACAGTGGCCTAACCAATGTCCTGTACAGCCACAACATTACCTCACAAATCTGATACTCAATGTGCCAACCAATAAAGGCAAACATATCTTTCTCCATAGTCAATACCACAAAGTTTATTGTATTATTCTGTCCACTTATCATAGTTTTTAAATTTATTTATCTCTGTAAATATACTTGCTGCTCAATCAAATGGCCACATGAAATATCAATAGTTGATTCAATTTTGAGTCAATTTCTCCTCTATATTGCAATTTACTGCGATGTCGGTTTAGTCAGTTGAGGGTGTGAGTGAAATGGCTCTCTACTGGGAAGATTTATTTAAAGTAAAGTTGCATTATTATTTGTGATTTATGCTGTAGCTAAAATATAACAGTATACCCCCTGCATTATGTTTCTATCACTGAATGCATGTTTTTATATTGATTACATGAACCTCTTGATTAGCCAGAATATTTGATCAATAGGCACATCACGGTCCCATAGGTGCTGATTAATAAAACATTTGCTATTGGTAAAATTCTGAGAGGCATGGATAGGGTGAGTAGTCAGACTCTTTTCCTCAGGGTGCAAATGTCAAATAATAGGAGGCATAAATTTAAGGTGAGACAGAAAGAGTTTAAAGAAGATGTTCGATGGAGGATTTTCAGAAGGTGTTGTTGACTGGAATGCACTGCCCGGGGAGGTGGGTAGAAGCAGACACAGTAGCTTTTAGATAGGCAGGACGTAAGAGGGGTACGGACCTTATGGACACAGATGGGATTAGTTTGGAATAGCATAGACATGGTGGGCTGAAGGGCCTGTTCCTTTGCTGTACTGTTATGCACCATAAGAAAGGAAGAAAACACCTTCGGAGATCCTGAGAAGACAAATCGTCAACCTGTGAATGAAAGACTGAGAACCGATGTGTCCACATCTTTTGTCCTCTCAGGAAATCTTAAGGGGAAGGAAAACATCTCATTGGTTGTAACCTGGCGTATTGCCAGAACTGGAATGAGGCCAGATCTGTGCTTCACTGACCTTTCTCATGTTCCTTCTCAATCCATTATTTTTGCTTTGTCTTGTCACTGTGTGTCTGTTGGTTTGTGTCTCGGCATTTTAAAAAGTAGTAGAGTAAGTTACTGAAAGTTATAAGTGAGGAATTTGTGTTCCTTTTCTGTTATCAGTTGAAAACTATCTGTTTGCAATAAGTCGCTGTGTTCTTGTTAAGTACTTGTTCTTGTTGATGAATGATTTCTTTTAATCTCATTTTGACAAGAAATTGGGGATGAAATATTCAATATTTTCACATTTATGATGACTCGAGGAATACTGGGGCTTGGTTTCCAGTGCACCACCCCAGTGAATCCATGAAAGCTTCTATTTTGAAGATGAGCAGGGAATTAACTAAACCAATATTCATCCCACATTTCACATCAGGAAAGAAGCTTTCTGTTCATTATCATTTGCTGTTGCTGGGAACTTGGTGGTGCACAATCTGCCTGCTGTGTTGTCGACAGTACAGTAGTGACTATGTTTTAATAGGTCTTTATACTTAATTGGGTGTGGAGTACTTTGTGTGGTCTGATGGGTATGGAAACCCTGAAAACCTGCAACTCTTCCTTCAGTAGCTGAAGCACATTTAAATTGTGCAAATTCAAGTTGTGAACATTGAAACCAACAAATGTAAACATATTTAATTGCTGCCCCTTTCATATTTCACTTCCTCTTTGATGAAGAGTCATCCAGACTTGAAATATTAGCTTGCTCTCTCTCCATGGATGCTGCCTGACCTGCTGTGATCTCTAGCCTTTGTTGTTTTCAGTACAGATTCCAGCCTCTGCAGTAATTTGTTTCTATGTTTTGAACATTGAAAGTCTGTTTATGACTCTGGCTAAGTGATATGATGATGCCATCACTATTCATTTAGTGTACCAGATGGTGGTCTTCAACAGACAGCAAGAAAGCTTTTTAAAATATAGATCAAGAACAATGGGAACTTTTACTAAAAAATGCAAATCCAGCCCACTGCAGTATCAGTTAGATTTCAAAAAACTACTCGAAATATAAAGAAAATTTACACTTATGAATATGGAACAAGGCCTGAATTTTTTAGTACTAAATATTTAAGTGGTTTCATACTGCATTTATATGTGCAAACAATTTACTGAATTTTTCTATGATCATTTAACTTCATTTCAGCTTATAATTGAGCAGGTTCCTGCTTAAAATGGAAAGCACTACATTATCTATCGAGACACATGAGATATGGTGAGATTATAGTCATTAAATAATTAATTGCAATGAAAATGAAGGTGCAAGAGAGATGAGGAAGGAGCATAGAGGCATTTATTTCAAAAACTGTTAAGAAGATGTATTTGTGGTGTTTAGGAAGAATGCTACAGCAATCTTTTCCAAAGGAAAATATTTTGGTCATTAGTTGATTTTTATTTTAAACTGACGATAAATCAAGCTGTTATCCTTGTATGTCCATGTTGTCATGGTTGCACAGCCACCATCAGATTAATTAGATGGAGCTTTTTGAAACAACAAAAGGGCAAGAATTAATTGACAGAACTATTGACACAAAGGCAACCGGTGCCCCAACCAAGGAAACCTGGAGGTGGACTATTATTTTTAATATCTAGAAGAGCTATCACACACAAACGAATGGTTATCTCTCCCCACCAAATCACCATGACCTTTTTCTTAACCATTAATCATGACCAGTAAACCACTCATGTAACCAACTTGATATTTACACGCAAGGTTGGTTACAGGGAATTAGAGAGTTATGGAGAGTGGAAAAAAGCTAAATCCAATTGGTGTTGGATGGAGAAATAAAGCACTGTAGCCCCCAAGGTGCCTATGCCTCTCTCTCAAGACATTGAGAAGATTGATGGACAAGTATGCTCCCTCTCCAAGGACACCCAGACACAAACATAACCGCTGAAGAGAGGCAAGCAATCGGCAGAGGTGACTTCCCTCACAGCCCGCTGTCTGGACCTGTTTATAGCCAGCCTGGCCAAGGCCAAGAGCAGACCCACAAGGTGGTTATTTTAAATAAATCTGCCCAGGTCTGCTATTACACACCACCAGAGCAGGTGGGACTTGAACATGGGCCTTCTGTCCCAGAGATAGGAGCGCTATCACTGCACCATGAGAGCTGTAACCCAGATGTGTATATACTCAAACAATTAATAGTTATCACCTGTCTCTTCTAACCTTAAAGATATCAGCAGACTTAACAATGAGATTCAATTTCTTCCCTACAGTTGTTTGAAAGCATTCAGACATGAATTCTTGTTCATGACCCCTTTGTTCAAAAAAGGATCCAGACAAAAGTTGGAAAATTATAGGCCATTTAGCCTAACCTCAGTTGTTGGTAAAATTTTAGAATCCACCATTAAGGATGAGTTTTGTAAATTCTTGGAAGTGCCGGTCGGATCAGAACAAGTCAGCATGGATTTAGTAAGGGGCGGTTGTGCCTGTTAAACATGTCAGAATTATTTGAAGAGGTAACAAATAGGTTAGATCAGGGAAACCCAGTGGATGTTGTCTATCTAGTTTTCCAAATGGCTTTTGATAAGGTGCCTCACAGGAGGCTGCTGAGTAAGGTGAGGGCCCATGGTGTTCGAGGTGAATTACTGGCATGGATTGGGAATTGGCTGCCTGATAGAAGGCAGAGAGTTGGGATAAAAGGTTCTTTTTCATAATGGCAGCTGGTGACAAGTGGGTTCCCGCCGGGTTCAGTGTTGGGGCCGCAGCTGTTCACTTTATATATTAATGATCTGGATGATTTGGGGACATTCTGGGTGAATTTCGCCGATGATATAAAGTTAGGTGGACAGGCAGGTAGTTCTGAGGAGGTGGGGAGGCTGCAGAAAGATTTAGACAATTTAGGAGACTGGTCCAATAAATGGCTGATGAAATTCAATGTGAGCAAGTGCGAGGTCTTGTACTTTGGAAAAGAGAATACAGGCATTCACTATTTTTTAAACAGTGAGAGAATTCATAAAGCTAAAGCACAAAGGGGTCTGGGAATGCTAGTCCAGGATTCTCTAAAGGTTGATTTGCAGGTTGAGTCCATGATTAAGAAAGCAAATGTAATGTTGTCATTTATCTCAAGAAGATTGGAATATAAAAGCAGCAACGTGCTTCTGAGACTTTATAAAGCTCTAGTTGGGCCTCATTTAGAATACTGTGTCCAAGTTTGGGCCCCACACCTCAGGAAGGACATACTGGCGCGTGTCCAGCAGAGATTCACATTGATGATCCCTGGAATGGTAGGCCTAACATATGATGAATGGCTGAGGGTCCTGGGATTGTATTCATTAGAGTTTAGAAGGCTGAGGGGAGATCTAATAGAAACTGACAAGGTAATGCATGGCTTAAAAAGGGTGGAAGCTGGGAAGTTGTTTCCGTTAGGCGGGGAGACTAGGACCCGTGGGCACAGCCTTAAAATTAGAGGGGATCAATTTAGAATGGAAATGAGGATACATTTCTTCAGCCAGAGAGTGGTGGGCCTGTGGAATTCATTGCCACGAATCGCAGTGGAGGCCGGGACATTGGGTGTCTTCAAGGCAGAGATTGATAAATTGTTGATCTCGCAAGGAATTAAGGGCTACGGGGAGAGTGCGGGTAAGTGGAATTGAAATGCCCATCAGCCATGATTAAATGGCAGAGTGGACTTGATGGACCGAATGGCCTTGCTTCCACTCCTATGTCTTATGGTCTAATTCTAAAAACAAAAGACAGGTTAACATTTAGGAGGGGACATGTCTGAAATCTTAAATTCTTACAAGTTCACTGCACTCTGATCAATTCAGTTGGTCAGATCTCTCATTCTTTCTTAAAAGCTCATTCTTTGTGGTTAGAAATAATGTCATGGTTGGTTGCACAACTTCTTAAAAAACGCTTAACACTTTTTTCCTTTCCTATTGGCTTGGTTTTTGAACACAGTCATTTGTGAGCTCCTGAGAGACACCATTTGATTGACACCGCAAAGAGTACAACTCGAGTAACGTTGGGTTGAAATTTTAAAAAAATGTTTAAGTGATCTGCTTGAAATTGTTTGACTGAGAGCTTGGAAAAATAAAGCTGTTTAAACATTTGAATGTGTGGATATTCCCACCTGTGCTTAGAGAAAATGTAGTTTATTGGCTGACACAGAAGTGCCATGTGATGCACACAGGTATGTGTTTACAGAGGTCCCTTTTAGCTGTGACAGCTAGATATGCTTCTGGACTGTCCAAATATGGTACTGCTGACTGCTGCCTGAGATTGCTCGCTACAGAGTCACAGCATTAAAGTTATTCAAAAATCGCCAAAGACTACTTAAATGTGTTCCGTCTAATTTGGTGAATTTTGCCTCTCATTGACTTGTTCAGCTGGAGGACATTAAAATAGGACAAACAATTTTGTGGGATTGCTTTATGCTGTTTGCCTTTTTTAAAAATTCCAAACTTAGTAACTCTCTCTAATAAGAATGAATGGGAAATTGTTCAGTGAAATATTATGCTTGGACCAAAATTCTGCTTGTTTGTGCTTATTTGGAGTTCACTAAATCCAATTTATTGTTTGTACTTATAATCTAAAGGTGCATTTCAATCTAAAATAAGGTGCATGGATCTTTTTCTATAGTCCAGATTCACCTTGTGAAAGATGCAGTGACATTGAACAATGAAGGTCACGCTCAACAATGCACACATCCTTCTCATGTGGCTTTTTTTCCCAAAATCTTTTGTTAAAAATCACCACATTCCCACGGTGCTCAAAGATACAATGTATTTATAGTGCTACTATGTGAGATGATTAAGGAATTGGACATAAATAGAATGAAAGTGAACCTGATGAAACCTTTTACTATCTTTGCCAAGGCAGTGAGTTAGCAGGCTGACAGCATGGCCAAATATAGCAATAACTTTGGTGGGCAAGGGAGATAATTATTTATTCATAGAAGGATGCCCAGCAAGAAACGAAAGTGCTCAGAACAACTGCATGTGTTGTAAAAAGAAAAAAGAAAATCCCCTAATAGAACAGAATTGGTTTTAACCTGGATTTATTGTAAATGGGCTCCAAAATTCTCTATATAGGCTTGCAAGGCCTAAAAAAAACTTGACAGGTCTTTAGTACCAATTGTGAAGTTCATATGCTGTTAAAAACTGATTCAGACTGCATTCAACAAGGTGTGACTTTTGCATGTGATTTCACAGCAAGGTTAATGGCAGTAGAAATTCTCATTAGTTCAGTGATTTCTAACTGATTGTGTTCCAGACATCCCAGTAACACGCCCTTTGGACAAATGGAGAATCACTGGCAGTGACTTCAGGATTTCTGCTTTTCACTTCATCTGTGGACTCCCAATCTCACTGTCAGCTTGACTGGTAGAATGATGGCAAATGCTCCAATATTTCACTTTTGTCGCTGTTGTGAAACCTGAATCAATATTTAAACTTGATTCCCAGGCAATAGGGAGTTCTGACTCTTCCTTCAATTTTTTTTACACTCACAATTTGTTTAGTGATGAAATCTCTATGGAGCTCCTTGCAATTGTTCCAATAAATTAAGAACTAACTAATACAGTGCTGAAGCCTTTTGAAGTGTCGGGAGGTACATTTTACAGAGTTGTTTCCAACTGATGGGGAACCAGAATATTAATCATTTCTAC